>NW_016107759.1:2567649-2589032 GCF_001604975.1 Cebus imitator
GTGCAGTGGTGCGATCTTGGCTAACTGCAACCTCTGCCTCCTGGGTTCAAGTGATTCTCCTGCCTCAGCCTCCTCTGGGATTACAGATACATGCCACCACACCTGGCTAATTTTTGTATTTTTAGTAGAAATAGTTTTGCCAGGTTGGTCAGGCTGGTCTTGAACTCCTGACCTCCACACCACCTTCTTTCCAGCCTCTACATCCAGTGCTGGCCCAGCAGTGCTGCTGCCATTTAAATGACAAGGACCTACCCAGACGCGCACTAGGCAGTGACAGGAAGGGGCAGGCATCTGAGCTCCTGAAGTCACAGTTTGGGAGAGGTGAACAAACTAGGGGCTCCGCAAAGCCCCCATGGCACAGCATGTGCTTTGATGGACAGAGAGCAGGCCGAGAACCAGGGCAAGGCCAAGGCTGGGGAGCAGGGAGCGGCTTCTTCAGGAAAGGGCACTCACATGGACACTAGAGGGCTGAGAAGAGCTGCCCTCCAGGGCAGGCGGGAGAGCATTCAAGGCAGCCAGGCAGAGGCGCCCAGGCCCTGAGGCAGCAGAGGACGAGATATCCAGTTCCCCCAGGAGGCCTGAGACAGGTCACCGGAGAAGCCCACATGGGTTATTTGAGGCAGGGCACAGCCCGAACCTCTAGGGAACGCGTCCAGGCAGGGCAGGGACTCACTGGACAGGAACTCCAGCAGCGGGACGGCCATGCTGGCTGTGGCTGAAATGTGTGTGAGCTTCACCACCAGGACCGGCAGCGCCTTGATGATGATGTCAGGCATCTCCACGCTGCAGATAGACAGGGCCACCACGCACTGGCTGGCACAGCGGTGGACGAGGCCCTGCTCCAGGCAGTAGACCATCTCGCGCTGCGGGAGACAGGACGCCTCAGGCTCCACCTGCCTGCAGCCAGGGAAGCCCTGCCTCTGCCTCACCCACCTCAAGTGCTCCACGGGGAAAAGGGCCCAGGCTTAGGAAGTCCCTGAATGCCCGTGGGGCAGAGCCACCGGGGCTGAGCCTCCCAAGCAGACTCTGCACAGCAGGCTGCTCTGGTCAGTTATTCCAACACCATGCCACAGGCCAACAGAACCCAGACACGCTGGGCTCTCATCCCCTGGTTCTGGGGCCCTAACAGGCTGGCTCTGTGGCAAAGGCAGTGCTGCCTGAAGTGGCAAGGCTGCCAGATCGCACACTAACCCTGGGCAGCGTCTTCCACGAGGTCGGTAGAAGATGAGCAGCACTCAGGCAGAGCCTGGGGCCAGATGGCCTGCAGTAACCCGGGAACAGCTTCCCTTTCGAAAAGCAGGCCTCACCCCTCGGAAACACTGTTGGCCAGTAAGGCCTCAGAACCTGCAGCCCAGCAACGGCGGCTATGCTTTGGGGCAAGGCCCGTGAGGACCCAATGAGCCTCTCAGAGGGGCAGAACTGCTTCAACAGGGTGGGGCTGGGCCTGAGAGATGGGCACCTGACGATCAGCTCCCTAAAGGGGCCACCATCAGGAGCTGAGGCCTGGGGCACAGATGGGCTGAGCCTGAGAGTCAGCATCTCCTCGCTGACATGGCCCTGAGTGGGGGCCAGAATCTCTAGGACACTAGCTCCTTGTCCTGGAGGGCCATGTCGAAGAGAGGTGTGGAGGAATACGACCCGGACAGGGGGTGTCAGGCAGATTGTGGGTGAAGGGGACAGTACCTATGTGAGTTTCTGGCACCCGATGGTGGGTGTGGAGGGAGGCGGAAGCCAGGGCCTGTGGCCTCCCCACCCTGCGCCTCAGAACCAGCCCAGCTCCACCAGCTGGCATGGCCACCTGCCCCATGACCATAGCAATGCCCAGGCAGGCACTGTCCTCAGAGAGCACAGATGCTGCCCAGGGTGGAAGGAGATCACTGAAGAGCTCCCAGGCCCCCAAGAGCTAGAAGCGCCAGGGGATTCAGATGCCCCCTGCTCAGGGCATCTGGCAGCCACCCAAGGGAGCAGAGCCAACTCACTCACCCCTGGCCCAGCAGAAACCCATTTATGAGAAAACCATTGGGCTTCCCTGGGCCAAGCCCTCGAATCCCAGGCCCCATCACGCTCGCCCGTCCTGCTCCAACCTCTTACCTGCTTGGTTTTGTCCAGGTAGTTATGGTAAGAGATTAACGCTGTCAGCACTGGAACCACGGCCAGGTGCAGGTCAGTTCTGGAGAAGCCTTCCGGGGCGCCTCGAAGCCGCTCCACTGTCTTTGGGCCTGAAAGCTGATGCCCAAACCCAGGCATGAAACCCCTGCCCAGCGGCCAGGTCACTGGGATAAATGGGGGTCGGGGAGGCCCTGGGAACGCAAGCCCAGGAAAGGGGGTCAAGGGGCTGAGGGGCCTTCCTGCCTCCCTCCCAGGGAGGGTCTCCCTTTCAGAGTGGTGGGGGTGTCTGCCAAGCAGCACACCAGGAACGTGACGTGAGTGGTATGGGAGCCCCGCTGAGGAAAAGAACAAACAGGAGCCATCCACACTCAATGACATGCCCTTGGCTGGAGACCTCTGACTTTATTCCTATAAGCTGTGAGCAAGAGCAGGGGTCCCTCTGCCCTGCCTCTGAGGCATGATCTGCGCTCCAGAGTAGAATTGAGTCTGAGGGAAACGGAGCCCCAGCCTGGAAGGTCTCACTCGTTCTGCCCAGAGGCTCGCAGTCTCTAGGGGAAGAACCCTAATGCAGCCCCCTCCCCCACCCCAGGCCAGCCACGCTACCATGGAACAGAGGGCGGAGCACAGCTGGTCCACACTGCACGGGGAGGTGAAGATGAGCACTTTGTAGCGCAGGGACTCGGGCAGCCTGCCCAGAACCAGCTTTAGCACCTTCCAGTCAGTCTCCTGCAAGGAGAGGAGGCATCAGGATGGGGTCTTCCCAACTCTGGAGACAGGCAGCAGCTCAGCGGCAAGCGGAGGCTCTGCTTGCAGCTGGACAGCGGCAAGGGCCCTGGAGCCCCATTCTCGGCCAGTGGGGGCCTGCCCAGCACGGGCCTCTGTCCCTGTAGCTGCTCAGAGAAGGGGGATGGCTGCCCTCCACGGGCCAGGCAAGGCAGGAGGCCCAGCCAGCTGCTGGTGGCTCCCTGTCCTCCTGGCCTGATGTGGGACAGATGGCCCCTTCCTGGCCCCACTCACCTGCTTCAAGCACTGCAGCAAGACTCGGAAGAGCAGGGAGTAGGGCAGGGAGCCCAGCCGCACAGCCGGGACTGCCGGCGTGGGGCCAGACGGCCCTGTGGGAGGAGAGAGGGAGCCGCCGGCCTTCTTCTCAGAGCCTCTCTCCGGCTCCCTGCAGAATCGAGAGAAGCAGCTGATGCCAAGTTCCCGCAGCAGGAACAGAACAGAGTTAGTACCTCCCTACCCTGGGACATCCCTCAGACATGCAACAGGCGCCGCCACAGCCCCAGTGCCCCTGACGCCCTGAGCCTCACGGGCCGTGGGAAAGGCCCCACGTACACGTAGTCACAGACACAGTAAGGGCTGAACCGCACGACGCCGTCCTTGTTGGGCAGGCCAAGGCGGTGCAGTGAGTCGGCCCGCAGCAGCAACAGGAAGTCAAAGGCCTGTCGAAGAGAGGACAGTGAAATCCAGCCAGGCTCGTGCAGGCCCTCACCTGCTCGGACCTGTGTCTAGTGCCATGAAGCACTCAGAAAAAGCCGTCTGCTGATGTGCACACACCCATGTCCCAACACAGACACAGGCTGTGTCCTTGTGACACCGGAGGCCCAGCACCCACTGCCTCCTCCCTCCCCGCCTGCCTCAGAGCTCATGGAGACTGACATCCCCACCACCACAGCTGAGCCCTCCTAGGATGGAAGGGATGGATGCCTCACTCCTCTGGCAACATCACACGCCCCCAGCTGCCAGAAAGTGGAGCCTGGCTCCCAGCATGCCACTTCTTCCATCCAATGCTGAACAGGACTCCGAGGCCACAGGGGGAAATCTGCTCTGGAAGGGGGGCTCCCATCCCAGTCACCTCTGCTCAGCCTGGTGCCAACATCCATAGGGCAAGCTCAATGCAGCTCCTCCAGCTGTGCCCTCTCCAGCCCTGCCCTCCCCTGTGCTGCCCACCTGCCCAGCCCTCTGCCGAAGGTCCTTCACAGATTCTGCAGCACCAGGAGTGTCAGGGCCATGCACTGCCCTGGAAGTCGCCATGCTTCCTTTTCTCTGCCCCAACCTATGCCACCACGTGGCTTCGAGTAGTAAGCCACACACACAGACTACAGGCAGAGGTAAGGGCAGCAGGGCTGGGGACTGTAGCCACAGTGGGTACAGAGAATAGGACAGTTGGCTGAGGGCCCATCCTGGGGCTGTCTCTGCAGCTTCCAAGAACCACACCTGCCAAAATGGGGACACCTGGCCGGGCCCGCAGGAACCGGTCACCCACCCTGGGCCACCGTACCTGCAGCCGGATGCTGCTGGCGATGGGCAGGGTGTAGTTGTGCTTATAGTGGAGCTGGATGTGGCTGACCAGCATCTCATACACGCGCGTGGCGTGGCTCGCAGGCAGGGTGTACAGCTTGGTCTGCAGAGAGAGGACACAGCTTACCGTGGCGCAGGAGGCGGAAACACAGCCCTAAGACAGCACCCCAAGGCAAAGGCCAGAATGAACTCTCTAGAGGGTGCGTGCTTCAAAATGCCACCCTCGAACCCAGGACCCCCAGGGCTTTCTCCTCAGCAGCAGAAAGTAAAACCCAACCTCGTGTGCATCTCATCAGCAGCGTACCGATCGACAGGTGAAGCACAATGCGTTCAATGGAGAAGCTTCAGCTGCATGGCTGAGAGCACAGAATGGGGCAGGGAGTGTGCTCTGCAGGGGGATCCCAGGTGTGGGTGTCACCCCCACGAAGCCCCCACGGCACCTCCCTAACACGTGAGGTGAGGTGTGAGAGCCCCCAGTGCCTCCAGCAACCTTGGGGCCAGAGCCAACAAGAGGCAGTAGAAATCCAGCCACAGCCCGAGGGACCCTTTGTGGTACTCTGCGTCTTGGAGGTGACTGGTGGTAGTATTTACAAAACTTACGCTGTTATTCTTTTTTTTTTTTTTTTCTTCTTGAGACAGAGTCTCGCTGTTGCCCGGGTTGCAGTGCAATAGCGAGATCTCAGCTCACTGCAACCTCCACTCTCCAGGTTCAAGCGATTATCCTGCTAAACCCCCGATCTCAGCCGTCTGCCTCCGCCTCCCAAAGTGCCGGAATTATAAGCCTGAGCCACGGTGCCCGGTGGGCTGTTACTCTTTTTAAAGAAATTATTCACACATTTACATGATTAGAGAATCATTTAAAGAAATTATTGAGACCAGGTGCGGTGGCTCACACCTGTAATCCCAGCACTTTGGGAGGCCAAGGTGGATCACGAGGTTAGGAGTTTGAGATCAGCCTGACCAACATGGTGAAACCTTGTCTCTACTAAAAATACAAATTAGCCAGGTGTGGTGGCGCGTGCCTGTAATCCCAGCTACTCAGGTGGCTGAGGCAGGAGAACTGCTTGAACCTGAAAGGCAGAGTTTGCAGTGAACTGCGACTGAGCCACTGCACTCCAGCCTGGGCAACAAGAGTAAGACTATCTATCAAAAAAAAAAAAAAAAAAAAAAAAAAAAAAAAAAAAAAAAAAGATAAATCAGAACCCCTACAGGCTACTCGAGTGGATGGAAAATGGCACAGCACCAGTGGAAAACCACCTGGTGTTGCCTCAAAACGTCAAATGCAGACTAAACCTAGGTCCCAACAATCCACGCCTAGGTGCGGACTCAGGTGAAGTGAAAATGCAGGTCTGGCGGGACCCTCCAACAAGAAGGTGCACAGCAGCATCATTCACAGCAACTGAAAGAGGGACACGGGCCAATGTCCATCAACGGAGGAGCACATAAACAAAATGTGCTCCATAGAGCGATGATGGAATATTACTCAGCCAGGAAAAGGAGAAAGCCCTGACACTTGCCACACCCTGGATGGGACTTGAAAAGGTGATGCTGGATGAATAACCCAGTCACAAGACAGGAAACTCTTCTACCGCCCAATGCGCTTGGATGAATTTGGTGTGATTTCATTCCTATGAATGAAATCAGAGTGGGCAAATCTAGAGCTTGGTGGTACACAGGGGTGAGGGAGCAACAGGAGATAAGAACTTGTGCTACTGGTGTGCTCTGGAGGTTCCCACGCGGACTGTGGGGACGGCTGCAGAGTTCTGTGAATTTACTGAAAACAACTGAATTCTTCACTGTGAACGGGTACATTGCATGGCACGTGAATTAAATCTCAATAAAAACAGCTGCAAATATTAAACCGACTGCGGGGTGCAAATGGAGGTCCACCCTTCCCTGTCAGCTGCTGTGCTAGGTGCCAAGGGGAAGCGCTGCACTGAGGATGGTCCGTTCTGGCCCTGACTTAGGAGTGCAGAGACAGGCCCTGGTCAGGGTGTAGGATGGGGCCACTCACATCCCTGCTGTGACAGGCAGAGGCAACCAAAGGAATCTCCTTTCATTCCTCCACAGAACAGGAGGGTTCGGCTGCCCGTGGTGACCACCACACCCTCAGCAAACCCAGGGAGGCCACCGGTCCCGCTGGGGAACAGCCTCCAACGTGAAGCAGATGCAGCTGGTGGACAACAGCTAGCCCCGCATACCCCGGGAGCAGAGGCCTCCTATGGAACACCCACCTGAAGGATGACCAGGAGCCCCAGGACTGCTGTCTTCACGTCCTCCAAGGAGGCTGAGTACGCAGCCACATCCCTTTCTTCCAGCTCCGGGGGTGGGGAGAGGGAGCGGGCCATCACCTGTAAGGAGAAGGCCGGGACTCAAAGCCAGGCTCATAGCTCTCTATGGCAGTAGCCGGCGGATCAAACACTTTCTACCATCAACACCTCCTTTGTTTTTCTTTTTTTTTTTTTTGAGACAGTGTCTCAATCTGTCACCAGGCTGAAGTGCAGTGGCGTAATCTCGGCTCACTGCAATCTCCACCTCTCGTGTTCGAGTGATTCTCCTGCCTAAGCCTCCCGAGAAGCTGGGATTACAAGCGCACATCATCTCACCCACCTAATTTTTTGTATTTTTAGTAGAGACGGGGATTCACCATGTTGGCCAGGATGGTCTTGATCTCCTGACCTCATGTTCTGCCCGCCTCAGCCTCCCAAAGTGCTGGGGCTACAGGTGTGAGCCACCCGTGCCCGGCCTTTTTCTTTTTGAGATGGAGTCTCGCTCTGTCACCCAGGCTTGAGTGCAGTGGCAGGATCTTGGCTCACTGCAACCTTTACCTCCCGGGTTCAAGCAATTCTCCTGCCTCAACCTCCTGAGTAGCTGGGATTACAGGCGCCTGCCACCACACCTGGCTAATTTTCATATTTTTAGTAGAAACAGGGTCTCCCCATGTTGGCCAGGCTGGTCTTGAACTCCTGACCTCAAGTGATCCACCTGCCTTGGTCTCCCAAAGTGTGATTACAGGCGTGAGCCACTGTGCCTAGCCTTCACCTTTGTTTCTCAAAAGCAAAAATGCCCTTTACACCCGAGTGTACAGAAACCAAAATGCATCTGAAAACTAAAAAGCAAGCTGCTGGCTGGGCAGGAAGGATGGCAGGCCAAAGCCCTGACCCCAGGTCTGGGCTCCAGCCAGGGTCCAGGAGGCCCAGCACGGTGGCCCCAGCATGTGACAGGACACCCATGTCCAGGACCTTCAGTCATGACACAAATCCAACAGTGGCAGGCCCTGCACAGGCCTCCTGACACCCATCCTGCAGGGAGAGGAGCCTCACCCATGGAGACAGCCACCAGTCACTTGAAGAAGGGAACAGAGGACCCAGAGGCCACTTCTGCCCATGGGGCTCTGGCGCCATAGCACTCTGGCCCTTGGTACAACGGCGCTCACCTTCTCAATGATGTCCAGCAGGCTGTTGAAGTGGTGTGTGTGGCAGCCCTCTGCCAGGTCCACCAGCAACTGGGTGGCCAGCTTTCGGACCTGGTGGTCTTTATCCTCCGGGATGTGGGAGAGCTGAGAGATGACCACTGAGTTAATCAGCTCCTCCTGCACAGGTACAAGGGAGGCAAGGTGAGCAGCAGCCCAACGAGGGCCACATCTCGTGAACTTCCATTTCCTCAGGGCACCGACCCGGAAGCAGTGGACATGTCCCTCAAGCCTTCAGCACAGCTGGGCAGGGAGCATCAACACCACTCAGCATGACTCAAGAGACCCCAGTGCCCCTTCCCAGGGATCCTGTCCAGTCCCTCGTTCAGAAGACTGGCCGGCACAGGCTCAGGGCCCATGATTCACATGGGAGCAGCAGTGGAGAGGCCCTGCTGGCGGCCCATCACTGTCACAGCCGAGAGCCACCCCATGTGGGGTATGTGCATGAAGGTGAGTGTGGGTGGGTGTGAGTACGTGTGGGCATGTGTGCATGTGTGTGTGTTGGAGGTATGGAGGCCCTGGCACCACAGCACCTGCTGTGCTGGGGACAGCGTCACTTTTCACAGAAACAGGTAAAAAGTTCCACAGTTACATAGAACAGGACAAGACTCCTGATGAGAGAAGCCAGAGGACCCAGGGGAACTTCCTGGAGGCGGCCCTTAGCTCCACCAGATGGAACTTGGGATTGCAACACCCAGAAGCGGGCGATTCAGGGAGACTGCAGGCTGCGGAGGGGAGCACAGGGGGCAGCTCTCAGCAGGGCAGGATTTTGAGGTTGCGGGCAGGGGTGCAGCGGAAAGGGACAGCCTCAGAGCCTAAGCTGAATCTCCTGGGAAAGGGGTACAGCTGGCAGGCACACAGTGTCTCTCAAGGAAGGTGCACAGGGTGAACGCCATGACAAAAACAGAAGACGATGTCCCCACACGAGACTGGTCTAAACTAACTCACGACAGAAATCTTAAGAGGCTTCTGTATTTGGTGATGACCCAGCCGGGGCTGCCTGAGGCCAGGCGCTGTGCCCATCTTGCTACCTGGCCACGTGTCAAGGCCTGGCCCAGGCCTGGCACAGGCACCCAGGACGAGCAAGCCAGCGAATGAACAGGGGTAAACAGATCATGCCGGGGGCTGCAGAGGGCCCAGGAGGACTGAAGTCCCAGGGAGACCCCGGCTCTGTGGGAGCATGTGCAAGGCGGGACAGCCTGCCCCATGGAGAAACAGCCCTGAGCCCCCAGCTGCAGCTGCCCGGGACACGCACCTCATAGAACTGCCTGTTGATGAGCAGCACAAAGGACAGCACATCCAGCACCTTGATGCGCACAGCACCTCGAGACTCGCTCCTGTGGGACAGCAGCCTGCTGGGGCAGCGGGGAGCACCCGGCCACAGCCCCGCACCAGACTGTCCGCCTGGCACTGGCCAGCCCGACACTGGGTCCTCCCGTGGCCAGGCACACATGGCACAGGGCTCTGCCTCCCAGGACGGGTCTCTACAGACAAACCCCCACAGGAGGAAGCCCACTGGCATCGGCAGAGGATTTCGTCCTGCTGGAAAGCAAGCTAGCAACAGCTCACCCAGAGCCGGGGCGCTCCAGAGGCAGAGAGGAGGGCTCTGCTCATCCGCCATCCTGAGACCCAGCCCAGGGTGGCGGCCCCAGAAAGAGATAGGGCCAGGCTTCCAGCATCAGGCAGGGCTGCAGAGGCCCCCCTACCTGAAGAATCTCTCCATCAGCACCTGCAGGTTCTGAATCCAGCCATCTTTGGCCGGGTGGATGGACTGCGCTCTATAGGAGATGAGGTTCAGGAGGGAGGACTCCTGTCAAAAGAAGAGCCAGCGTTGGCGCCTGCCCCCTCCAGTGCTCTCCTTCTCTACACTGGGCTGCTGGCCCAGAGGCTGGTTTGCTCTCAGAGCGCAGCCGCCTCACAGCCTGCAGGGAGCTCACAGACACAAAGGCACTCCTGGCAGTTGGGGAGACTCGTGTACAAACCCATGGAAAAGCCTGGGCACCAAACTGAGTGTTCCTGGCAAAACGACTGCTGCCGCGTGGAAGCCACAGGGCTCCACGGAGTTGGGTGGAAGCTTCCTCCTCCTCCACACAGGTGGGAGGAAACTGATGGGTAGGCTAACGCTGAGCTCGCCAGCAGACACGTGCTCTGCCCGTTGGTGCCCGGGCAGCCTTCCTTGCCCTAGTGCAGAAGCTGGGAAAGCAGGTGCCCACCCAGCCTTTGGCTTCCAAGGCTCAGAAAGCTGCACTTCACCCAGAACCCGGCCCCTCCCTGCCAGCCAAAGCCCAAAGCCCCACCCGAGAGGGGCTCTTACAGGCCTCTGGTCCGCACATCTCTCCACCAGCTCAAAGTATCTCTCCTGGGACCCGTGGAACTCGTTCTGGTCACACAGCTCCTCCACCGTCGTCAGCAGGTCATGGACAATGGTCCTGAGCTCCAGGCTGTCCAGAGTCTGCAGGAGGCACCGTGACACAGGCTGACTTCCACTCCCCACACAGACTCAGCGCCAGAGGCCTCGCTCTGCACCCGCTGCATGGGGACGCTTCCAGCCACCTCAAGCCACGCTGGGCCACATGGGGACAGACACCCCCAGCCCTCTCAGGCCATGCTGGCTGAGACACCCCCAGATCCTCTCCAGGCGCCACACTGAGCCACATGGGTCAGGACGCCCCCCACCAGGCTGTCTCAAGGGGCCACAGTGGCTGTATTGGCAGCTGCTGTTCCTGCCCATACCCCACTCTCAAGGAATCCTGGCTATGCCCACACAGCTGGGCCAAGGAGGAAGCTCAGACAGGGAGGCTGACAGCAGCCACAACTATAGGCCCTTTCTTGCCTCTCCCAGGTCCAGCCTTTTCTAGAAGGCCTGGACTATGGCTTCTGCCACTGGCACTTAGAACTGCAGCATCCCCTGGCCAGCGGTCAGTGGCAATGGTCTGGCCCAGCAACAGGCCCTGAGAGGACTTCGGTCCCTGCTAAACCCCGGCCTCCCTTCCATTGCCTAGTCTCCTGTACGTTGTCCGCCACAGGCTCCAGGAAAAGGCCCAGCCCTGAGCCCCTGCTTGTTACCAGCCTCGCCTCCCCAGAGCCCCTAAACTGATGACCCCGTGTGGCTGTGGAGTCCTCCTTAAAGATGTAAACAGACTTGACTAATGCTGTCTTCCAAAGTCACACCAAAGCCACACTGGATTCCCTCTAGGAACTGTCCCAGGGCCCACTCAGGCCATGAAGGTGGCCTGCAGGTCACTCTGCAGACTGTGGGCAACACTGGCCCAGCTGCAGCTCACCTACTGCATATTCCTGTCTGGGGCCAAAATGATGGAGCACATCTGAAAGGATCAGATCTGTCTCCAGTAAAAGGTGGATCAGCACCACGGTGAATCACCAGAGAACAAGGTTCCAGCAGTCTCTACGGGAGGCCCAGAGATGGGGCCCAAGGTACCATATTCTGATTGGGCTGAGCCTGCCCGTATGGGGTCCCAGTGCTTCCTGGAGCTCCTGCTCCCGCCTCACCTGGAGCTGCTGAAGGAGCCGTTCGATGATGTTCAGCAAAATGTCCCATGTCACCGCCTGGAGCTCCTTCCTGTACTTCTTGATGAGCCTGGTAATTGACAGGACAATCTCGTAGGACACCACCTCATTCGCACACGCCATAGCCTGGAACATGAGCCCGGGCAGCACACAGGGTCAGAGCAGCTTGCTCGCTGAGGGACGCCCTCCCTGTCACCCTCGAAACTGGGCGAAGCACACCTGAGCCCACAATGCCCACCACACATGCATCATGTGCTGCAGAAACAGCATCTCGGGCACCCAGGAGGGGTTTTCTACATGCTCCGGTACGTTCAGGACACAGACAGGGCCCCACCCCCATGACTGCCTGAAAAGTCCCTGACTCAGACAGACCAGCAACTCTGAATCCTGGGCACCCGGTGTGCCAGCCCAGCAGCACCCGAAAGCTGCCCCAAGTTCTGCTGCAAGCCGTGCACAAATACGACACCCACCCCCCACCACCCCTATGGGGAGGGCTACAGCAGGAAGAGCAGAGGATCAGGAGAGCCCATGTGACCCATAATGCAGCCCATCTCATTTTATAGTGAGCAGCTCGCTCCTCACTATAAAACCAGAATGGCCGGGCGCAGTGGCTCACGCCTGTAATCCCAGCACTTTGGGAGGCTGAGGCAGGCGGATCACAAGGTCAAGAGATCGAGACCATCCTGGCCAACATGGTGAAGCCCCATCTCTACTAAAATATAAAAATTAGCTGGGCATGGTGGCGCTCGCCTGTAGTCGCAGCTATTTGGGAGGCTGAAGCAGGAGAATTGCTTGAACCCAGGAGGCAGAGGTTGCAGTGTGCTGAGATCGCACCACTGCACTCCAGCCTGGTGCCTGGCGACAGCGAGACTCTGTCTCAAAAAAAAAAAAAAACAAAAAAAAACCAGGATGATGCATATGCCCCGCCCTCCAGGGAGCTGTGGGCACCAAATGAGGACACGCAGAGAATGCGCGCCGGTCATTGCAGGGCACTATGGAAAATGAAGCTGTGCCCCCAGCATCTGTGCCATGGCATCACTGCAGAGACAGGGCAAGATTAGCACTGGACAAAACAGAACCATCAACAGCAAGAGAACGCTATCCCAGAGGGAGCGTTCAGCCAGCTCTAGGTGATGAAACTGGTAAGACGTATGGTTTGCTTGATGATAAAGCCTTCGGGCCAGGTGCGGTGGCTCACGCCTGTAATCCCAACATTTTGGGAGGCCAAGGCGGGTGGATCACCTGAGGTCAGGAGTTCAAGAACAGCCTGGCCAAGATGGTAAAACCCCATCTCTACTAAAAGTACAAAAACATTAGCCAGTTGTTGTGGCACATGCCTGTAATCCCCGCTACTCAGGAGGCTGAAGCACGAGAATCACTTGAACCCGGGAGGCCAAGGTTGCAGCGAGCCGAGATCGCGCCATTGCACTCCAGCCTGGGCAACAAGAGTGAAACGCCATCGCAAAAAAAAAAAAAAAGAGAGAGAAAGAGAGAGAGAATAAAGCCTTTGGCCAGGCATGCTGGCTCACACCTGCTATAATCCCAGCACTTTGGGAGGCCAAGGCGGGTGGATCATCTGAGGTCTGGAGTTTGAGACCAGCCTGGGCAGCACGGTGAAACTCCGTCTCTACTAAAAACACAAAATTACCTGGACATGGTGGCCGGCACCTGTAATCCCAGCTACTCAGGCAGCTGAGGCAAGAGAATCACTTGAACCCCGGGGGCAGAAGTTGCAGTCAGCCAAGACTGTGCCACTGCACTCCAGCCTGGGCAACAAGAGCGAAACTCTGTCTCAAAAAAAAAAAAAAAAAAAGGAGAATAAAGCCTTCACAGTAGCCCCAGACTTCACCCTTGGTTGCAAAGCAACTGCCCTGAAAGGCCTAAATATGCCACTGTTGCCCCCATAGCAGGACCCCCAACGGGGTGGGTGGGCAAGGCCTGAGGGGGCTCTCCTGTTCCTGCCAACTCACTGTGCAAGGAAACCGCCTTACCTGGTAAAATGATGGCAGCACAGATGTCGGCGAGTTCCTGAGAGAATAGAGCCGGTGGGCTCCCCAGAGAGCCATGCCCACGAAAAACACGGCTCCTCTCAGCAGGGGGGCGTCTTCCATGTAGGCTCTGAAAGTGTTCCCCAGAGAGACCGAACATGAGCAGGGCCCCAGCCCAGGGTCTGCCATAGACGGGTGAGGTTGCTGGGGCTTCTGCAGCAGCCCCAGAGGTCCCTGTGCTTAGGGGGCAGGAGCACACTGGGAAGGGCGGGGAACACAGGCCAACAGTAACACTCTCGTTCACTCTCACACAGGTGGCAGCCCACCACTGCTGACCATACAGTGAGCCACAGGTCATGCCAGGGATAGGAAGGGAGCAAGAGGAACAGCCCTCAGCCTCACAGTCTAGGGGGAGACATAGGCGCCAGCCACACCATCTCCCAAGTAAATGCAAAATCTCCTTGTCCAATCCCAGCCAAGAAAGGAGAGCTCACAGGATGATGGCAAAACCTACTCAGGGAGGTGGGGGAGTTAGTGACCATGCTAAGACCTCAGGGAACCCTCAGGCTGACTCAGTGAAGGTGGAAGAACCTTCCAGCAAGAGGAATCAGTGCATGCACAAGCCCGTGGTGGGCGGGAGATGGCAAGATTGAAGGAATAAAAGGAGCAGGGGCTGAGGCAGGGCTGGGCCCACCAGGGTCTGGTTCCATGGGAGGAGCTTGCATCCCGAGGGCACTGGGAACCAACTGGCTTCAGGCAAAGGGTGACATGGTCATATCTGTGTCAGAAAAAAGCCACCTGGGTGCTACATGGAGGAGTGGCCTTCAGGAGGTACGGATGGATACAGGAGAGCAGGAGGGGGGCGCTGACAACACGGATGGGAGGCCAGGGTGTGGGCAGGGCTGAGCCATCTCTCGAGGCTAAAGCAACAGAACTGGCCACAGTGTGGCTGTGGGGGTAAGGGGAAGGGCAGTGTTGAGGCCAAGACCTCAAGCCTCCCCTTGTAACAAGCTAAGCGTGGGAGAGCCCCGCTGGAGGATGTCTGAGCACAGGGGCAGGCTCCAAGCTGGATGTGGACATTCTGTTGAATTGACAGAGGAAGGAGAGAACAAGGACTCACTTCCAGAAGTCACGGGCCTCGCTCTAGTGGCAGCCTCTGGAACAGCGGCCCGAAAGGACAGGGACACTCTAAGCCAGTGTGTGCTCGGCAAGGGACATGGAGGCTGCCCCGAGGGCTGTGTTGGCTTTCACGGCCCTGAACCCCACCCAGTGCACTTGCCTGTCCTCCATGAGGTGGCACATGTTGTAGATGGCGCTGTGGCCCAGGTGGGTGCCAAGGAGGTTCCGCATCAGCTGCAAGACACGATGCATGTCAGGGACTGGCAGGCACAAGCCCCGCCCCCAGCCCCAGTCCCTCTACCGGCCCCGCCTGGCTACTGCCTGTAGACACGCAAGGTCTGGCCAGCTCACCACTATCTCCTTCCAAACACAGAGGCAGCAGGGTTCTCAAAATGCCACCAAAACCCTGATCTCAGCTCAACTGCCCGAGAAAATGACACTGGCCATCCATCAACAGGCTATTGTCTTGCCATCCCAAGAATGAGACGACCATTCATGGAAGACAAGACGGCCCTTCTCCCAACTATATGCCCTCAGGAACCTTCCAGAGCAGCTTCAGAGACCCCACCTTCCAGCAAGGCTCACAGAGCTCCTTGACATTGATGGTGCGACAGAGGGTGACAATGAACACTGGAAGGCTCTCAGCCGGCAGGCAGTTATAGCAGACCACAGCATCCAGCACCTGCAGGGAGACCTGGAGGGAGGAAGAGAAGGGTCACGCCACCCCTGCCCCAGCTCCTGGCTGAGGAGAGGACACCCAGGCCTCCTTCCCACCTCCTTTAGCCTGCACTGCCACCCCTCCCCACTTCCCAGGCTGCCTCTCTCCAAGCCACAGGGCAAGTGGGCATGTGGGAAGCACCCGACGTCCCTGTCACTGTGGGTCACTGATGCTATCATCCACCCTGAGCTACAACTCCACATGGAGGTGCCCTGCTGTCCAGACTTACAGGGGGGACTCTTGAGGCTCAGAGAGACCAAGCAGCTTCCCCAGGGCCACACAGCCAGCAGGTGCCACAGAGGGCTCAACCCCCAAGCCCCAGCCTCCCAGATACGAGGGCGAAATGGACTGGCCCTGGGGAGGGGAGGCACTGACCTCTATGTCCACAGAGGATGCGGTCCGGACGCACAGCAGACAGATCATCCTGCAGGGAGCACCGTGCTCAGTCCCGGCAGCTCTGCCTAGGGCCAAGCCGCCCCAGGCCATGGTTTAGTCACTCTACGATGTCAGTTACACACATGGCGCGTCCTCCCTGGGGGTCCCACCCACCCAACAAGCGCTCAGGTTCCTGCTGTGCACCAGCCACTGCTCTCAGTGCTGGGTGTTCAGCACCAGTGAGACAGAGGCCCGGCTCTCACAGATTTCAGGCAACAAACCATGGCAAAAGACAACTAAAACATCAGGTGATAGCTAAATAGAAGGTGGCTACGTCCACCACCAGCCTCTCCCTTCTTTCGGTAATTTCAACAACTTTATCCACCCTGCAGAGCCGAACTTAGGACCCTTATCAGAACAACAATCTCAATTCTTTCTTACTGAACCATCCTGGCGATGTACTCGTCAAGGTAACAGCTGTTGAATTTGACCAAATTCACCAGCACCAGAAGGAATTCCGAGGACAAGCCAACATCCATCCACTGCAGGACAAAGTCAGCTGGAGGAGAAGCGGCAGCAGTTTTGCAAGGATGCTGAACACATACGTCCCACTCGCCCCCCAGCAGGACCGTGTGTCCAAACCCATTGCTGCCAGATGCCACGTCATCAGTCCCCCTGCAGCAACAGGCAGGCCATGCACGGCCACTAGAATCTGCCGTCCCTGGGACTGCGCAGAGGGCCTGAGCCAAGACGGCAGCAGGAGCGTGTGTGCTGTACACTCAGAGCCCAACTGAGGCTGGGAGGCATCAATAACCCCAGATTCCTGGGCATTCCCCACCGCCCCCCCAAGAGAGCCACTCAGAGGAGATGCCCACACACGTGGCTGCCAGCCTTGTCACTTCAGACAAGAAACCTGCTGGCGGGCGCCTGGCTGGCACCTGTCCTGGAGGCAGCCCAGCCGCTGAGGCCCTTTTCTGGGTGACAGAAAAGCAGAGGCTGAGTCAGACTGACCTCTTCCTCCTCTTGCTCTACTCTGCACAATAGTGATACAGAGACCCAAGACTAACGGAAACCTCCCACCACAGGATGGCAGGAGGAAGGTCCGCACAGAGGGGATGGGAGGAAGAAGACAGGACCAGGACACGCCGGTGAGACCAGGTCAGCAGCACCACCTCCCAGTGAAAGAACTCAGCCCAGCTCCTGCCACTGCAGGGGTGTTCCTAGGTCCCAGGCCCCGGAGACTCACAGTCAGCAGGTCTGGGGTGAAGGCCAGGACTCTGCATTTTTAACAGGTGCCCCAGGAGATTCGGGCCATGCAGGTGAGCCCAGGTGCACGGAGCAGCACAAGCATACCCGCTGCAGCCCCTCCCCAGCCCTAGGTCCTTCCCATCACAGACCACACTTGATCGCCAAGGCCAGAGAAACCTCACACCCAATGTGGCACCCACCCAGCTCTTCCTCCAAGTAGGTGATGTGTCTCCCATTGTCCGTGAGGGCCTTGAAAACTTCCAGCCTTTCATGGAGGTCTTCGTTGGAAGGGTAATCCTTGATGACCTTAAAGAAGAGGGCTCTGAGGATCCCCAAGCGCTCACCCTAAAGACAGAAGACACAGGATCAGCAGAGCCTGCCAGCATCTCCCCCACAGCTGCCAAGAAGTCCCTGAAGTGCAGGGGGCACCTGCACTCCAGCCCTGGGCCCCATTCTTCCCACATGAGTGCCCTGCAAGGGACAGGTCTGCAACATCAGTGGTGTTCAGGGCAGGAGGCCACTGACCCGCATATGGGGAGCACCTGCTGCATGTCGGTTCCTGGCACAGTGGGTTGCTCAGGGCAGAGACAACACAGCTCCCGCCCGACCCCTGCACTTGGTCCAGGGTAGGCACCCCTGTGCTCACAGACTGATGGCAAAGCTGAAGCGGGGAAAGCCCAGGAGAGCCCGTGAGAGCGGAGAGCCCTTCTGAGCAGCGAGCAGCTGAGACATGACGGAGTGGAAGTAGCCAAACCGGGGGAGGCTGGAACAGCAAGAGGCCTGGGTGTTCAGGGTCACCCGAGACCAGCATGGCTGGAACGAAGTGAGCAGGGGAGCGGCCCCGAAAGGGGCGGGGGCAGAACAATGCCGCAGCCGTGCACCAGCTGCCAGGGACAGTCTCAGCACTCTGCAAGAACTGCCTCACAGGATCTCCAGAACATCCCAGAAGAGGAAGATGCAACAACCATCTCTGATTACAGGTGAGGAAGGAGGCAGTGCCCACAGTCACACAAACATGGTGACAACAGGAGACCTCAAAGGCCGTCCAGCTCCAGAGCCTGTCAGCCCCTAGACCCCATGCCCAGCACCTCACCTAGGCATGGTCCAAACCCGGCCCAGCAGGGACAGGACAGTAAGTGGGCAGCCTGACGTCATTCATCCCAGTGTCGCCCCGGGCCTTACCTGCCCCTGCACGATGGCCTTCAGCAGAGCCAGCACCGCGTGCCGGGCCTCCAGCGGCCGTTCTGGCTGCAACATATCCGCAACTGCCTTCCAGAGCGCTTCCACGGCATGCTGTCACCAGCAGAAGGGACAGCGGTGAGGATGTGCTCTCCAAGAACCCTGGCCCCGTCAACTGGAGGACAGTGCCATGAGCAGAGGACAGGGCGAAACAACAGGGGCTTGTGACTTAGAGCCCACCTCTAAAGCTCACATTTTGTGTGGGTCCTGCAGCCTGTGATGACCACAGGCTTGGAATGGGGAATGGCTCAGAGCAGCCTCAAACACCAGCAGGTCCCTTTCACCACCACCAGGTGACAAACTGGGGGTACAGAGGACAGCAGCAGGACAGGGCAGCTAACCTGGCCTCATGTGGACCAGCAGGGTGTCCCACTAGAGCTGTGTGAACACCGGCAGAAAGTCATGGGACAGTGTCAGAACCAGAAGCGCACACTGAGCCCTGGGCCTGCACCTACCCCAGAAACCCTGCTTGTGGCCTTCCTCTAGTGAACACGCTGGCCTCGGGCCCTCGGCCGCACATCCCTACCCGGCCCCTGCTGCCCGCCTTCTGAAATCTGCCTCCTGTAACTCCCATCCAGCCTGTGGGGTGCTCGGCCCTGCTCCCTAGAGCTGCCAGAACCAGTCTCACTCGCCAGGGGTTTGGGCTGGCTCTCACCACCTTCCCTACTCCATGTCAGCCACCAGCCATGGCTTTCACACCACAGGCTCTTTCCTGGACTTACTCCTCTAAGGAGGGGAACTAAAATAGCCCTCCTTAGTGATAGTAGTGGCTCATGCCTGTAATCTCAGCACTCTGGATCACTTGGGCCCAGGAATTTAATACCAGCCTAGGCAACATAGCGAGACACTGTCACGACAAAAAAATACAAAACTTAGCCAGGCGTGGTGGTGCATGCCTGCAGTCCCAGCTACTTGAGAGGCTGAAGTAGGAGGATCACTTGAGCCTGGCAGGTAGAGGCTGTAGTGAGCCATGATTGTGCCACAGCCCCCCAGCCTGGGTGACAGAGTGAGACCCTATCTCTCACCAAGTAATAACAACAAAATAGCCGCGTTCTTTTAGGTGTCATCTGACCAACGTCCCAACCAATTCAGGACAGGTGGCATTCTTACCTCCTTTGTCTCACTGACAATACTCCTATGGTATGGCTGCAACCTGAGTTGCAAAGATGTGTGGACACAGGGCCCATGACGATCCCAGCCTCGGAGGCCTATGCATCTATTAAAAGGCTGCTGCGTACCCACACAAACAACTTTCAGAACTGGATGCAGGATGCTTATTCTTTTTTTTTTGGAGAGAGAGTCTTGCTCTGTCACCCAGGCTGGAGTACAATGGCATGATCTCAGCTCACCAAAACCTCCGCTTCCCAAGTTTAAGCGATTCTCCTGCTTCAGCCTCCCGAACAGCTGGGATTACAGGTACCCGCCACCACCCCGGGCTAATTTTTGTATTTTTAGTAGAGACGGAGTTTCACCATGTTGGCCAGGCTGGTCTTGAACTCCTGACCTCAGGCAATCTGTCTGCCTTGGCCTCCCAAAGCGCTAAGATTACAGGCGTGAGCCACTGTGCTGGGCCAAGGATGCCTATTATTTTTTTGTTTTTTTAAGATGGAGTCTTGCTCTGTCGCTCAGGCTGCAGTGCAATGGCGCAATCTTGGCTCACTACAACCTCTGCTTCCCAGGTTCAAGCAATTCTCCCACCTCAGCCTCCCGAGTAACTAGGATAACAGGCGCACGCCACCATGCCCAGCTAATTTTTGTACTTTTTTTTTTTTTAGTAGAGATAGGGTTTCACCATGTTGGCCAGCTGGTCTCGAACTCCTGACCTTGTGATCCGCCCACTTCAGCCTCCCAAAGTGTTGGGATTACAGGCGTGAGCCACTGTGCCCTGCCAAGGATGCCTATTTTTTTTTTTCTGAGACTTTCTTACTCTGTCGCCTAGGCTAGAGTGCAGTGGCACGATCTCGGTTCACCTCTGACTCCCAGGTTCAAGCAATTCTCTGCCTCAGCCTTCTAAGTAGTCGGAATTACAGATACCTGCCATCGTGCAAGGCTAATTTCTGTATTTTTGGTAGAGACGGGCTTTCACCATCTCAGCTAGGCTGGTCTTGAACTCCTGACCTCAGGTGATCTACTCGCCTTGGCCTCCCAAAGTGCTGGGAATACAGGCGTGAGCCACCGCGCTCGGCAGGATGCCTACTCTTTACACTTATCCTCGGTAGCATGCAGCCAGCATGTTTCAGATGAGCTGCTTCAGGGGCAGCAATCACTCTCCTCTTAGCAGATCCAAGCCTGCGAGGTCCAGGTATCCCCCCTCGTCTCCCACACACAAACGCTGGGCAAAGTGGCCCTGAGGTGCTCCACCAGCAACATGCACTCCAGGAATGACCACTTCCCATCCTGCCTACAGGTCATCAGGAAAGCCTGGCAATGTTTTCCCAAAATAAATATGTCTATGTCCATGAAGTCACCCGGTACCACCAGTCACCCTCCCAAAATGGCACCAAGAACAGTGTGCGTAAGATTGTTCTCTGTGGAACCAACCCTTTCTTGATTTTTCTCCACCTGAACTTATAATACGAGAGGGTGAGTGAGCATGTATTAGTGTCAGCCACTGCAAATCTTTTTTCTTTTTTTTGAGACAGAGTCTCGCTCTGTCGCCCAGGCTAGAGTGCAGTGGCGTAATCCCAGTTCACTGCAACCTCCACCTCCTGGGTTCAAGTGATTCTCCTTCCTCAGCCTCCCGAGTAGCTGGGATTACAGGTGTACACCACCACGCCTCACCAATTGTTGTATTTTTAGCAGAGAGGGCATTTCACCATGTTGCCCACCCTGGTCTTGAACTCCTGACTTCAGGTGATCCACTCACCTGGGCCTCCCAAAGTACTGGGATTACAGGTGTAACGCACTGAGCCCAGCCTCCAAATCCTTTCTGGTGTTGCTAGAAAAGCCTAATACCTTTGTTCTGCATGTCCACACTTGATTGGTCCCTCAAGGCTGTACTCAGGGCATTTCCAGAAGCTTCCCAATCATCAAGAGGAAAGCTAAATTTCCCTAAAATAGTGCAAACCAGCCGGGCATGGTAGCTCACACCTGTAAACCCAGCACTTTGGGAGGCCAAGGCAGGCAGATCACGAGGTCAGGAGTTCAAGACCAGCCTGACCAAGATGGTGAAACCCCGTCTCTATTAAAAATACAAAAATTAGGCCGGGCGCGGTGGCTCAAGCCTGTAATCCCAGCACTTTGGGAGGCCGAGGCGGGTGGATCACGAAGTCAAGAGATCGAGACC
>NW_016107759.1:2591402-2593901 GCF_001604975.1 Cebus imitator
AAAAAAAAAAAAAAAAATTAGCCCGGCATGGTGGCAGGCACTTGTAGTCCCAACTACTTGGGAAGCTGCACTAGGAGAATCCCTTGAACTTCAGTGACAGAGGTTGCAGTGAGCAGAAATCGCGCCACTGCACTCTAGCCTAGGTGAGAGAGCGAGACTCAGTCTCAAAAAAATAAAATAAAATAATAGAAGAACCTACTTCTCCCCAGAACTCACATATTATCATTTAACACCAGGCCATATCCTTACCTGTGGAGATGACGATACTCAGGCCACATCTATAAAACAGGCTTTCTTTCATCAACGTCTGAGTACTAACTCAAGTGTGCCTAGAGCCACTCATCAAGATCCTGACTTTCCGAGTCTCCTGAGGAAGGACATGTAGGCCTCCAAGTACTGGAGACAACGTTCCTGTGCAGATAGTCACCAACAACCCATCTCCCACAGAAGCTGGTGCGAGGCCAACCCAAACTTCCCTGCTCAGACGCTGCCGCCCACCCCGCCTGACTTCTCTCTAGCCCAGCAAACACAAAGGCAGCTCACTCACTCTCAGAACTTCCGCGGTGATGATAAACTCTGTTTGTTTGCCCTCTGCAGACCTGGGATTTGGCCTCGGTGTTCCCAGTCCCAACAGATTCTTAAACTTCTCCTTCAGGCCTGAATCTTTGCTTGTTGGCTTGGCCATGGTGGGCCAGAACGCACCAGAAAACCCCTCTGTGAAAAGAAAACAAACATGGGGACATCTGAGCAACAGCTCTGCCCACCCTCCCCACTGCGGACCTCCAGCCGTCAGGACCCTGGGTCTCTGGTGGGCATAACCTGTCCTCCCACTGCCCCTGGGAGAGCTTAACTACAGGCCGCAGCCAGGCACCTAGGAAAGCCTGGCAGATACCAGGCCTGGTGGAGGGAGCTCTCTGCTCAGACGCTGCCGCCCACCCCGCCCGACTCAGTGCACGGGTTAGGACGGCCGCCGCGAGGTCCAGGGAGCCCCGACGTTTGCCATCCCTCCTCTCCCCATGTGGAACAGGAGCTGTCAAGCAACCGCCTGCAGCAGAGACCCGCTCGCACCCGCCATGACTTCAAACCAAGGGATGCTCGGAGCTCCAGAATCGGAATGCAGCAGGCGCGGGTGTGGCCTGGGACCCGGACACTGCAGGGTCCGCCTCCCCAAGCCGCTGCCCTGCTGCCCTGTGGGGACCGGACCACAGCGTGGCCCAGGCGACTCACCCCACGCCGCGCCACCGCGCGCCGGGTCTCCCCGACGCGGAGAAAGGCGCACCCCCTCGGCCCCGGACGCCGCCGGAAGCGCGACTTGCGCTTCCGGCAGCGGCACCGCACGGAGAACCCCCGCGGAGTTTGCTGGGAGTTGTAGTTCTGGTCCACCCTCTGGAAGAAAGGCCGGCGAGCCTTGAGTCACGTGACGGAGCCGCGGGGGCCGCCGGAATGTGTAGTCCGCAGGAGTTCGGCATGAACGCCTGGAGCGGGAGGATGCTGACCCGGAGCCGGAGCCGGGGACCCGGGGCTGGGCCGCGGAGGTGTGGGGAGGAACCGGAGCCTCTCCGTAGGGGAGAGGCTGCAGCAGGTAGCGCCGCGCCCTGGCCGGAGCAAGGGAGGAGGCGGGATAGGGGCTGCAGGCTGGAGTCCCCGGCCGCCACCTAGCTGCGCGGGCAGGAGCTGTAGACCCGGCATTCGCGAACGATTCCTCGATCCACGTGCGGCCCTACGTTCCCATCTTGCGCTCTTTTCCCAAAAGGCGCGGTCCACAGGGGCTGGGTTTCGGGCACTCCGCTCGGCTGCCCACTTTTGCCCCGGGCAAAAAAACGCTTCCCTTCCCAGCAGCCTGCCTGGGACTCCTCACTCCAGGCGTGTGGGCCCTGGCCCCGCCCTCCTGCAGTGAACTTGCTTGTCTCAGACAGGCTGGGCGCCAAGGACACACCCAGCCAGCAGCCTGCTCCCTCAGCTCGAGGGTGCCTCTGAGGGAAAACAGGAAAGGGCATGGCACTCATTATATTTATCCTGCAGCCGTTAAGGACATGTTGAGGCCCAACCATGGCAGTGAGCAGAGAGGGACACCGACAGGGCCCCTGCACCAGTCCCGCCGGGACTTCCGCAGAATTGGCCAGAGGGGGATTCCCATAGGCACCCAAGGGCACCAGGCATGGCAGGAACTGCTGCAGCTGGGAGCAGGCAGGTGGTGATGCCAGCCAGGGTGACAGGAGCTTTGATGCCAGGATAGATTTTGGAGTTTATTATTGGCAGCAAAGGGAAGTCAATTAGGAGATTTTATTTAAGACAGATTCTTGTTCTGTCACCGAGGCTGGAGTGCAGTGGCGTGATCTCAGCTCACTGCAACCTCTGCCTCCCAAGTAGCTGAGACTACAGGCACCCGCCACCAAGCCCGGCTAAGTTTTGTGCTTTTAGTAGAGATAGGGTTTCGCCATGTTGGCCAGGCTGGTCTCGAACTCCTGATCTCAAGTGATCCACCCGCCTCAGCCTCCC
>NW_016107759.1:2594086-2615781 GCF_001604975.1 Cebus imitator
TCGGCTTATTGCAACCTCTGCCTCCTGGGTTCAGGCAATTCTCCTGCCTCAGCCTCCTGAGTAGCTGGGATTACAGGCACGCGCCACCGTGCCCAGCTAATTTTTTGTATTTTTTAGTAGAGACGGGGTTTTACCATGTTGACCAGGATGGTCTCGATCTCTTGACCTCGTGATCCACCCGCCTCGGCCTCCCAAAGTGCTGGGATTAAAGGCGTGAGCCACCGCATCCGGTGTGCCAGCCAAGTTTTTAAAAGGGAGTGACACAACCTGATCTGGGTGTTACCAAGTTGTCTCTGGTGCAGTATAGAGGATGTACTGGGGGCACCATGGTAGAGGCTGTTGCTAGCGTCATCGTGGGACTTGGACCTTGTCAGGGTCGCTGGCATAAGGAGGGCTCACCTACCCCAGACTGCAGAGGGCAGAATACCCCAAGCATATTAGATGATGGACAGTTGTGGCATGAATGAGTGAGCTAGCAAGCGGGATGGTACCCCTACCCTACCTTCACCTATGGCCCCACCAAAGGGACTGGGTGGTGCTTTTTGCAGAAAGAAGGAAAAGCCACAGCCCCATGAAGCATCAGCGGAAAGCACGGAGACTGTGTGTGGCCTATGAGGGCTCAGACAGTGAGAAAGGTGAGGGGGCTGAGCCCCTCAAGGTGCCAGTCTGGGAGCCCCAGGACTGGCAGCAACAGCTGGCCAACATTCGTGCAATGAGGAGCAAAAAGGACGCACCCGTGGACCATCTGGGGGTTGAGCACTGCTATGACTCCAGTGCCCCCCCAAAGGTAGGCAGGGGCCTCATCTGCCCAGGTGACCCCCCCCCCCAGCAACAGACTTGTTTCCTCTCTACCCGGTGGCTCTTGGCTGGCAAGAACCTTAGAACAAGCTGAGTTCTAATCCTATTCCCTATTTTAGAGACAAGGAAACTGAGGCCTCTCTGAGCTTGCCCAAGCCCTCATTGGCCACACAGAGTCTCCGTGCTTTCCACTGATGCTTCACAGGGCTATGATTACGAAGCAATCATAATAGTAGTGGCCAATAGCTATTCAGTAGTGATGGGCCAGATACAGTTCTTTTTTTTTTTTAATGAGACTGAGTTTTGCTCATCACCCAGGCTGGAATGCAATGGCACAATCTCGGCTCACTGCAACCTCCACCTCTTGGTTTCAGGCCATTCTCCTGCCTTAGCCGCCTGAGTAGCTGGAACTGTAGGCATGCTCCACCACACCCAGCTAATTTCTGTATTTGTCGTAGAGACAGGGTTTCACCATGTTGGCCAGGCTGGTCTGAAACGCCTGACTTCAGGTGATCGTCTGTCTTGGCTTCCCAAAGTGCTGGGATTACAGGCGTGAGGCACCGTGCCCGGCACACATACGATTCTAAGCACTGAGATAATTCGTTTAAGCTTCACGTTGATGTAGGGAGGCAGGTACTGTTACTGTCCTGGTGTTGCGGATAACCCAACACACCCAAACTAGACCTGGGCGTGAGGGGAGCCGGGCCCAGGGAATCACCCAAGACCCACCACCACCCTGGTCCCTGTCACTGCACAAGCAGGTACGCAGGTACCAGGTGCTGCTGTCACTGATGCTCTCCAGCCAGACCAAAGACCAGGTGACGGCGGGTGCCATGCAGCGGCTGCGGGCGCAGGGCCTGACAGTAGACAGCATCCTGCAGACAGATGACGCCACGCTGGGCAAGCTCATCTACCCCGTCGGTTTCTGGAGGGTGAGCCCTGCCTGTAGCAACCAGGGCTGGGGTGGCACTGGCCCAGGAGAGACCTCAGAAGGCTGAGGGGGGCTGTGGCGGTGTAGGAGGCAAGGGTCAGGCATCTCTGGCCCCAGGGTCCCCTGGAGCCCCCATCCCAGGCCGTGGGGCCATGACGCCTGGCGCCCAGTCCCAGCAGCTCCTTGGCCTTCCCGTCTGCATCCTCCCTTCCTTCCTTTGCCTCCCCGCCTCGCCGCCTGCCCACCCCCTTTCCCTTTGTTTACTGCAAGCCACCCCGGTGCGTCACCCACTCCTGTCCAGAGCCCCCCACCCTCCAGGAGCCCCGGGGAGGCTGTTCCCCGACCCCACCGAGCACTGGAAGGTTGTGGGTGGATCTGTTGAAAGCAGCTTGGTGGGTGGGGCGGCTTCCCCTTGGCACCCGTGTGGGCCGCAGTTTGTCAGATGGGTTTTAAATAGCCCTCTCCACTTGGGCACAGGATGGGAACCACCCGGCAGTCCTAGCAGCTGGTGGGGAAGCCCCAGCTCCAGCCCTCCTTCCTGAAGGCCCAGGTGCAGCCAAGACCCACTCCTGGGAGCAGCTGGCATGCCTGGGTGCTGGCAGGGCACCAACAGGCAGGGGAACCTGAGCCAGACCCTACACACGTGTCATTGGCCTACATGAGTGGGAGGAGGGGGTCAGGCCTGCCTTGGGCCTCCCTGCTGCCCTCCACTCATGCCTGCCTCCTGGGAGGTAGGGTGTGAACAGGTACCTTGCACATGTCCTGGGCAGGTGACAGGTAGCTCTGGCCACCTGTGGGTCTCCTAGGGGCTGCGTCCTACCAGGTCAGGCTATGCCCCTGCCTCTAAGGCTGAACCCACCCCATCTTTCAGAGCAAGGTGAAGTACATCAAGCAGACCAGCGCCATCCTGCAGCAGCGCTACGGCGGGGACATCCCA
Source organism: Cebus imitator (assembly GCF_001604975.1). Classification (NCBI taxonomy): domain Eukaryota; kingdom Metazoa; phylum Chordata; class Mammalia; order Primates; family Cebidae; genus Cebus; species Cebus imitator. Next base: position 2,596,753 of record NW_016107759.1, read on the forward strand.
GCCTCTGTGGCTGAGCTGGTGGCACTGCCTGGCGTCGGGCCCAAGATGGCACACCTGGCTATGGCTGTGGCCTGGGGCACCGTGTCGGGCATTGGTGAGTGGCGCACACTCCCAGAGGGCTGGGCTAGCTCTGGCCCACTGGCTGCTCTTGGGATTCCCCACATCCTGGTGACCTGTGTTTCCACCTCCAGCATCCTTATTCCCCACTCAGCCGTAAGGTCAGAAAGGTACTCACACAGCTAAGCCAGGCCAGCCCCACTCAGAGACAGGTGCTGGGGCAGGAGCTCCCAGGGGTGGAACACCTGTGTATGCGGGGCTCTCAGGGAGGCCCCAGGCTAGACTCCCTACCTGTGCTGTATTCGGGAGCAATGTGGAGGGTGGAACTCCCCCTTTGTGGGGTGGAAACACTGATGGTTGTGCAGGGAGCTGCTGGGGGCCTGGCCTGGGCCCAGGACCTCTAGGAAGGCCCCTGAGGTCATCCTTCCACTGAGAGCTGCAGGGCAAGGTTGGGTGAGCCAAACCAAAAGGAGGAAGTGTGTTCCTGGCAGAAGGAACAGCATCTGCAAAGCAGGGAGGCGGGAGAGAGGGCCAGGAGCAGGAAGTTCTGGAATGAGATGAGGGCAGAGTGGGGAGGTGACAGCTGAGAAGGGAGTATCACCTCGGCAGGTGGCGGGGGGAGGAGTACTGAGAGGGAGGTGCTGGGGGCACGGGGCAGGGAGGGTGGGGTGGGAGCCCTCCCTGAATCCTTTTCCCAGGTCCCGGTGTCTCATCCTGGCACCTGAGGCTTTTTGGCAGTGAGGTGAAGACAGACCCCTGGATTTGGGGTGGGGCTGCCTCCTCCTGAGCTTTGCCCAGAGGATTTGGGGCACCTAAGGCCACATGCAGCCAGATCCAGCGTCTAGAAACCAGGGCTTGGCCCTGCCCTCTGTGTGTCCCCATCCCAGGCCCGTTTGGGACTCCTGCAGGGGGCCTTCCAGCACTGCCTGGCAGCAAGAGGGCCACCGGGGGCTGAGGGCCTTGGTTCTGGGCAGGGGGCTATCTGGTGAGGCAAAAAAGCCAGAGCCAGGCCAGGTGCACCGGGGCAGGGCTTCCTCCCACCCAGACTCCCAGCGCCACCACCTGCCAGGCTCTCAACAGACACTTGAGCTTATCTGGGTGGCTGTCCTTAGCTGCCCGTGTCCCTGGAGTGCTGCATTGTGGTTGGGCAGGGCTGTGGGGGAAGGTCCCTGCCCACAGCTAGGCCGGGAACGGGCTTTGGGAGCAGCAGGCACAGGAGTGGGAATACCTCCCTCTCTGGGTATCTGTGGGCCTGACCACCTGCCAGAAGACCCCAGGGCTTCCTCCTACGGGTTCTCAGACAGAGAAACACTCTCAGTTAAAACACCAGAGTTGGCTGAGTATGAGGGCTCAAGCCTGTAATCCCAGCGATTTGGGAGGCTGAGGTGGGTGGATCACCTGAGGTCCGGAGTTCAAGACCAGCCTGGCCAACATTGTGAAACCCCATCTCTACCAAAAATACAAAAATTAGCCAGGCATGGTGGGCCATGCCTGTAATTTCAGCTACTGGGAAGGCAGAGACAGGAGAATAGCTTGAACCCAAAAAAAAAAAAAAAAAAAGAGGCCAGATTGCACCATGGCACTCCATCCTGGACGACAGAGTGAGACTTCGTCTCAAGAAAAAAAAGAGGCCAAAGCCACACAGTGCTGGCTCTAGTCCCAGCCCTGCGCCTCCTCGCTGGGTGACTTTGGGCAAGGCACTTGGCTTCTCTAAGCTCTGGCCACACAGCAGTGAAGGAGTCCTCCTCACTCACTGTCCAGCTATGCAGGAGGCTCACATAACGTGATGTGGCCCGACTCAGCCTTGGGTCTCCTAAGGAGCATGGCCACTTCCATTAGAGAGGAGGAAACTCAGGCTCAGATCCCCAGGGGTGGGACCCCTCAGCCTTGGAGGTCTCCCCACAACCTCGGACACATTTTTCCAGGCAGGTGACGGCAGAGCAAAGGAGCTGGTGCAGGGCTTGGCTTTCTCTTTGGCAAACACTGAAGGAGGAGGCCCGGCTAGGGCTGCAGCTGGCCGGGGCGACCGGGTGGGAGAAGGGAGCCCTGATGAGCACGCCTCTGGGGTGGCCAGCTGAGGGGAACGGGGGCCAGAACCCAGGGGGACAGCAGCTGCCACTGGCCAGGCCATGCTTCCGCTCTGTCCCTGACCACTGCAGTGGCACGTGCTGGCCCTGCAGCCAGTGACCTCATGCCAGCCCACTGGGAAGAACTGTTGCCACCCAGCCTGGTGACCAGAGCCGGTGTTTATGCTGGGTCGGGCCTCAGGCCACAAGTGATGGACAGAGGAAAACCTGGCTGGGCCCTTCCTGTGCCGGGGCCTTGTTCCTGGGGAAGCTGAGGGCTGACAGGTGCTTCAGAGTCGGGATCCTGCTGGGCCTCGGTTTTGGCATCCGTGGGACCTCATGAGGATTTGCTGAGCCGGCCAATCTCTCAGGCAGGGTCTGGCCCGAGCAAGCACGTGTCCGAGTGAGCTGTCGCTGTTGTTGTGGGAAACAGAGCCCGAAGCAGAGCCGAGTCACCACCCCTAAGCCCTGCCCAGAGCAGAGACCCTACCACCCACACACCCATCTTGCACCAGGGTTGGTGGGAATGGGTCAGCCCAAAGCAGAGCCTCCACCAAGGCTGGCTTAGGTGATGGGAGGGAGGCCTGCACCCCACTAGAGGGCTCAGCCCCTGCCCCAGCACCTCAGGGGCAGCCGAGATGGTCACATGTAGGCTTGCAGTTCCAGTCTCTAATTGGAGGGCCACGGGGGTGGTGGCAGATTTGCCTCTGGGTAGGGAGGGGCATGGGCTGGGCTGGTGGAGTGTGCCCCATTCACCCCGCTTGGCCTCTTAGCAGCAGTGGACACGCACGTGCACAGAATCGCCAACCGGCTGAGGTGGACCAAGAAGGCAACCAAGTCCCCGGAGGAGACCCGCGCCGCCCTGGAAGAGTGGCTACCCAGGTATGGGTATGTGGGGGGCTTCCTTGAGGAGGGCTCACCCCACCCGCCCTCCGTCAGCACTGACCCAGCCCCTCCCCCACAGGGAGCTGTGGCATGAGATCAACGGACTCCTGGTGGGCTTTGGCCAGCAGACCTGTCTGCCCGTGCACCCTCGCTGCCAGGGCTGCCTCAACCAAGCCCTGTGCCCAGCCTCACAGGGTTTCTGAGGGCTGTGCGGCTTCGGCCATGTTGCCGCTATGGCTGCCGCCTGTGAAGTGCCTTTGCGCAGGAAGCCACACCTGTTGAATAAAGCTTTGGGGTGTTTGCAGGTGGCATCTGGCTGATGTCTGTCCCTGAGGGGCCGGGGGCCTGGGAATAGTGTACAGGCGTGTGCGCGTGCACACCCATGCTTGCGTGTCTGAAGCAGGGCCGCCTGGGAGGCCAGCTGGGGACGTGACAATCTTTGCTATGTACTCAGGGACAGGGAGGGAGGAAGTGGAGAGAGCCAGCTGCAGCCGGCTGCTGGAAGTCTGCTAGGGAAGCAGCTCCTGGGCAGCTGGCTTGGGACCCTGGCCCCTCATTATCCATCACCCGCCCCCTAGCTTCCCAGCCAGGACACCACCAGTGCCTGAGCTTGCATGCCCGCAAAGCCCAGCCTCTGCCAGGGTCCCACCTCCCTGTTTACAGAGCTCCCCCACCTTGAAAGAGACACTGGGGACCCAGGCAGGAAGCCACAGGGTATAAGGCTAGAGGTCACGGAGTGAACTGGGCAAAGGGCCATGTGGGTGTTGTGTGAGGCCAGATGGCTTCACAGGGAAGGTGAAGGTGGGAGGCTGAGTCCACCCAATAGAGAGGTGGGTACGAGCCCAGGATGAGCCACACAGCAGCAGGTCCCATGGGGGCCAGTGGGGGACAGCAGCAGGGCGGGGAGCAGATGGATGCAGGGCAGGGGCTCAGGAACGAGACTCAGTTTCCAGCTGCTGAGACTCGGGGAAGGGGCTCCCTGAAACAGCCTCATCCCTCTACTCCTCTCACCCGGCAAGGAGGAGGCTCGGAAAAGACAGAGGCATGTCAGTCCCAGGCAGGGCCTGTTTATTCTGAGGGCGCGCATGCGCTATGGCTTACGAGGCAACAGCGGTGCCGGTCGATCAGTCACTTCAGGGGTGTGGGGCCCAGGAGGGAAGAGCAGTCAGCAGGATGTCCACAGGGGAGCCCGCCAGGCAGGGCTGAGCCAGAGGTCTAGAGTCCTTCCTGGGTGCCGCTCTCACACACCTACATTCCCCAGGCCTGGAAGCTGCCATGCGGAATGAAGGGCCTGTAGAAAGGCCACCCTCTGCAAGGACATGGGGCCTCCATCCTTGGGCCCCTCGGAGAGCCCAGGCCCTGCACTCCAGATCCCCAGCAAGGCAGAAGCATACAGGGTAGCTGGGTGGGGAGCAGGGCCTGGCCTAGGAACCCCCACACCAGGGTGGGCAGCTCCCATGGCCACATCCAGCCTCCCTGGCCTTACCCCAAGGTCCCCACAAATAGGCTGGGGGCCCCAGCTCAGCCACCCGAAGTCTGAGGGACTCCCACTCAGGACAGCCACTGCTGAGGCCGGCAGGGGTAGGGGATAGGGGGTGGGGGGTAGGGGGGCCAGGGAGGAAATGGTTTGCAGAGAACGGTTTTATTGCAATTATTTAGAGTGCGTCCCAAGGGGGAGGGGAGGGGGGCGCTCTGGTATTAAGTGGAAACATGTGTGGAGCTAGAGATCTTTTTGGAAAAAAAGCAAAAACACAAATTCCTTTCAGTCAGCAGGCCCAGCAGAGCAGCAAAGGCCCTCACCCTGCGGCCGCCGCTCTGCCCCTCTGTCTCTCTCTCTCTCTGCCCCTCCCTTGCTGCCACAGGCCCCCAGTACCTAGCGGGCAGGGGCAGGATGGGGGCTCACGGGGACTGGGGCTGATTTCTGGGCAGTGGCAGGATCACCCTCCAGTCCACCGAGGCTTGGGGAGCTCGGGGCGGGCTGAGGCCCAAGGTCCGTGCAGGAGGGGTCCCAGGGCCCCGAGACAGGCAGGGAGGGGCTCAGAAGTTGCTGAAGATCTCTCGCTTCCGGTTCCAGTCCATTTGTGGTGCACGCTTGTTGACTCTCGTGGCTCGAGCCTTCTCCTTGGCCTCGGCCGCTGTGGGGCTCAGGTGGAGGCCGCTCTCCTGGAAGGGGTCTCGCTTCCAGGCACTGCCATCCTGGGGTGGGCATGGTGGGTGGGGTGCCTGGAGTGAGCTCTAGTCCCACACCCCAGACGGTAGCCCCTCCCAGGAACCAACCACCAGAGGCCGCCTGCTGGGGCTGAGGCAGGGGGCTCTCAAGGGCTTCCTGGAGGCACAGACCCCCCTGCCCTAGCTGACATCTCCACAGATACCCACCCCGAGGTCTCTGGCACCCCCAAGTGTGAGCTCAGGAGAGGAGTGGTGGAGAAGAACATCCATACCTCAGTGTCCTTGTCTGAACCAGGCAGGTCACTCCGGGACGAGCACGCAGAGCCACCATTGAGCTGGGAAAGCAAGGGCTGGTTGTGGCTTCAGGGCTCCCGCCCAGGGAGCCGCTGTTCACAGACAGACACAATACCTGCACACGCACACGCACGCACACATGCACACGCCCCACAGCTGTGTGTGCTCCTCCACTCGACTGTGGCCTCGGACCTCAGGTGCACTCCAGCTGCGGCAGGGCAGGCCCTGGGAACCCGGCAGTAACAGGCGGGTACCCTGGCCGGCTCATGGTGCAGAGGGAGTCTGGGCACAGTAACGGCCAGCGTGACCAACGCCTGTAGTGAGGCCACCGCCAGCTCCCTTAGGAGGCAGAGACTGGAGAGCTTACCAACTCCTTACCAGGTGCGGCCTAGGAGGGGACGGAAGGCAGCGGCCCCAACCCCAGGCGCCCCATGTAGCTTGGGTGTGGCACTGACCCAGGACTAGATCCACAGGGGCATTAAAGGGAGGTGACAGGGCCAGAATTGGGTGTCACTACCACACCTCCTCGAGGACAGGGATCTCCAGGGAGAAGGGGGCCTCTGTCGGCCTGAGTACCCCCCGAGGCACCGTGTCTCATGGCACCCCATCCACTCACCTGGGCAGGGCTGGTCCCGTTGGTGATGGGTGTTGGCAGAGGACCTGTGGGTGGGGACAGCGTGTCAGTGGCTGCTCAGCCACCACACTGTGCCCGCCCTGTTCCCCCGGGCCATGGCCCACCTTCCACGTGCTCCTCGGTGGGGGTGACCCGAAGCCGCTTGAAGTGTTCGTCTGTCTCCGGGTCCACCACCAGCAGCCGGGCCTCATCCTCCCGGGCCTTGATGCTGGCCACGACCTCGGAATGGCGCAGCCCCTCCACATTCTGCCCATTCACCTGCCACCACCAGCACACGTCAGCCCCGAAGTGGGCCCAGACAGCCCCCCACACCACGTGGCCAGGTGTGGCATCAAATATTCATCACAACCACTGCCCGCCGAGGCAGCAGGAAGCACGCCAGCTCAGGTTCCCAGCGTCTCCTTCCTACCTGCAAGGACCCGGGGGCCCGATGTGGACAGGCACGGGGTACCCGGCACCCTGCAGCCCTGGTGGGTCGGTACCTCAATGAGCCGGTCCTGGGCGCGGAGGCCAGAGCGAGCAGCAGGGGAGCCAGGGTCCACAGAGCGGATGTACTGGCCAGGACGCGACTTGTCACTGTGCAGGTTGAACCCGTAGCCCTGAGGTCCCTTTCGCAGGTGGCAGAGCCGAGGGCGCAGCTCCCTCAGGGGCCCACTGACATCCTGCAGGCCCGAAAGACAGGATCAGTCTCTTGGCTCCAGCCTCCTGCCCTGAGAGGCTACTCTCAAGTGGAGCTGCCCCTGCCCAAATTCAGTACCATACCCCCCCACAGGCAGGCCCAGGTCTCAGGGGCAAACGCTCCGGGTGCCCTGGCTGCCTGTGACGGAGCTCTAGCTGTGGGAACTTTCGCAAAGCCTGTTTCTAAACCCTGGAGCCTCCCCAATGGGCCCAACAGCTTTTCCAGGTTGCTGGGAGAATTCTCTGGGCTCGAGGCCAGCGCAGTGCACAGGCGGGTGGGAAGAAGCGCCAGGTGGGACGAACTGTCACCGTCGGCCTCCTAGGCAGCTGTCCCCGAGGGCCCTGCCTGTGTGTCCCCCTGCCCCAGGCTCGCCTCCAGAGCGTGGGCCAGGCGCTCCTAGGCCAGCAGTTTTGTTTTCTCTCCAGAGTCCGCGAGGCTGGCTGCTGCGGTGGCGGCTCTGTTTGCTTTCACATTCCGGGAAAATGAGCCGCCCCACCCCCATGGGCCCAGCAAGCAGGGACTGGGGCCGGAGCTTAGAGTGGACAGGGCACAGAGCGCCTCCTGGTCCCCTGAGGGACCCTGATACCATCCCAGGGCCCTGCCCCATGTTACCTCTGGCATCCTGCAGTGGGGCTCTGGGCCAGGCCCAGTGATCCCCCCAACCAGGGGCTGGGCCGGGGCGGGTGAGGTGGCAGTGGCCAGCGGCTGCCTGTGCTCAGATAAACATGGCGGTGGCTGGAGCAGGCGAGCGACAGCTCAGGTTTCCAGGGAGTGCCAAGCTTGAGGGTGTGTGCAGGGGACAGTGTGCAGGCAAGGTGGGGGCCACCCGGGCCCCTCCCTCACCTCCTACCTCCCTGTGTGTCCCTAAGGGACCACAGGCCAGGCCAGAGTCGGGCTAGCATGGCGGGAGGGGCACTCAGACCTCAGGAAGGCAGGTCTCCAGGCCTCAGATACCCCCGACCCCTCCAGCCACCCACCTTCAGGCTCACTCCAAACCCCAATGGACTGGGAACAGCCATGCTAGTCAGGGGCAGGGGGGGCGCCCCACCAAGGGCACACAGGGTCCTTCCCCGAAACGCCGGTGCCCTGTCCCCTGGGCTCAGGCCCTGCCCTTGGTCTGGAACACCCTCCTCCTGTCCTGCCTGCCAGGTACCTCTTGTGGAGCCTCCTGCCCACCCTCTGAAGCCTCTCCACATGGCTGCCACCCAGCCCATCACACCAGGAACTCCAGGGACAAGACTGGGGCTCCTCAGCCCCCCAGGGGCTCAGCTGGGCTACATGGGTTGAATTGGAGGGTACAAGACCCCCAAAATCCCCAGGGCCCTACCACACAAACCCGCCCTTCCTCCAGACACACCTGGTGGCACAGGCGTGGGGCTTTAAGGCTGACCCTGACACCTGCCCATGGAGGCGCCCCTCAGGGATGCATCAGAGCTCAGCCCCTGAGGCTGGCCTGGCACAGAGGGAAGGTGTGGGGACAGGAGCCCAATTCGGGAGGGGAAGTGCAAGCGTGACGGGCCAGGCTGCAGACACATGTCACAGGGTCACAGACACGAGACGTCCAAATACACCTTGGAATACGCATAGCCGCCCACACATGTGGCCAGCCCCACAGTGCTGGCCCCGCAGCCCTTCCCACACCTGCACAGAGGCCTGCAGGGCAGGGTTTCTCAAGGCATCAGACAGGAAGCAGGATCTGGTGGGGCATCTGGGGCCCTGAGGCCAGGCCAAGGCCCCTCCATGTTCTCGGGGTCATTCTGGCCACCCCTCTGTGTCTTGAACTGTACAAGGCAAAAAGTTCTGCCTGTCATCAAGCCTAAACCCTCCTCATTGTCAGCAGGGTCCTGCGGTGCCAGGCATGGCACTAAACCCTCAGGTAGAGGGGCTGCAAGATAGGGGCCGGGGTGGGCTGCTGGCAGCACATGGGGCAGGGCAGGGGGGCCCAGAATGCGGAGGAGCTTGGGCGGGGCTCATAGCTCACATTCCTCCTCACTGCCCTGGCTCAGCACACACTTCCTGCCACCTCCTGCCAGGCCCTCTGGCTCCCATGGGCTCCAGGCTCCCTCCCCGCCAGCGGCCAGCGCAGAGCCGGGCCATCCCTGGTCCCCCAGCCATGCCTGTGTCCAGACAAAGAGGCTGCATTGGGGGTACCCTGGGACCCCCCCCAGATGGTGACGCACCAGCCCTGGCAGAAAAAGGCCTCCATTGTTGCTCAGGGGCCGGCCTGCTTACATCAAGGTCCCAGAGTCCCCTCCTCCCACCCTGGGAGACTGAGCGGCGGCTGGTTCCTCTGAGCCCCCCCTTCCTCCCACCCTACCTGACCTGTACCATTCCCTGGGATGGGCTCCGTGGAGGGGCTCCTGGAGCCCAAGCAGGTGGTGTGGCACTCCCAGAGCGTGCCATGACAGCAAGACAGTGGCAGCGGGTGTCCAGCCGGGGTGGCCTGAGCTCTCTGGCCGACCCAGGCTCCCACCCGACTTATCTACCTCCCTCAGAGGCCCTGGCTCCCCAGGGGTGGGTGGGGACGTGAGGGCTGAGTCACTTTGGGGAGTAGGGTGATGACTGAGCCCACTCCCCTGCAAAGGCTCCAGCCCGGCGCCCCCCACCCAGCTGGGTTTCCGTCCCAAGAAAGGAAGGAAGGAAGCTGCTGGAAGGCCCTGCCCTGCCCCGCCCCAGGACCCAGGGCTGGGGGGACGGAGGAGTCCCGACCCTAGAACACAGGACAGCGCTGCTGAGGTTCCAGAGAACAAGAACCAGGGGAGCCTGGAAGCCCCCACAGGGATCGTGTTCCACCCACACAGCCGCCTCCCGCAGAACTGTCACTCCCACTCGCTCTCAGCCGCTGTCACCCTTCACCTGCTCTTAGCCCCCAAAGCCCTCCAGAGGGGGGTGGGACATGGACTGGGAGCAGGGGATGAAGGGCCCGGGTCTGCCACCACCTCCAGAGCCTGGCACCGCTGGCCGCCCTGTCTGTTTGGGGGCTGTCCCTTGTCATCACCACAAGGATCAGCTGCACTGCAGCTGTGACCATCCCTAGCCTGGTGTGGCCCAGGCCTGAGTCATCACTAACTAGGCTTTAATGGCCCCAAAAGGAGGGTCAACCACATCAGTTCCTCCCCTGCCCACCTCCCTATCCCCAGCCAGGACAGAGGACACGGAGAACCACCCTTAGCTCCCAGGGGGCACCCAGGGGTGGGCCCTCTCCATCCTGCACCAAAACCAAACTACACACAGTCCTCCCCAGGGCTCTGCCTCTCTGCCACCAACACCCCCACTGGAGCCATCCGCGCAGGGTAAGCTCTGCCCTCCCAGGCTCCCTGACCGTCTCAGGCTCGAGAGGTGCACCCAGGCTGAGGAGGGCAGGATCTGAGCCTGCTCTGTGGAGGTCAGATGAGGCCCAGCTCTTCCTGCCCATGCTGGAAGCTCGGGTAAAGAAACCTCAGGTAGCCGGGCGCAGTGGCTCACGCCTGTAATCCCAGCACTTTGGGAGGCCGAGGCGGGTGGATCACGAGGTCAAGAGATCGAGACCATCCTGGTCAAAATGGTAAAACCCCGTCTCTACTAAAAATACTAAAAATCAGCTGGGCATGGTGGCGCGTGCCTGTAATCCCAGCTGCTCAGGAGGCTGAGGCAGGAGAATTGCCTGAACCCAGGAGGCAGAGGTTGCGGTGAGCCGAGATTGCGCCATTGCACTCCAGCCTGGGTAACAAGAGAGAAACTCCGGCTCAAAAAAAAAAAAAAAAAAAAAAAAGAAACCTCAGGTCTCGGGCCAGGCACAGTGGTTCACACCTGTCATCCCAGCACTTTGGGAGGCTGAGGCAGGCGGATCGCTTGAGCCCAAGAGTTCGAGACCAGCCTGGCCAACATGGCGAAACCCCGTCTCTACTAAAAACAGAAAAATTAGCCAGGTGTGGTGGCACATGCCTGTAATCCCAGCTGCTCGGGAGGCTGAGGCAGGAGAATCGCTTGAACCCAGATGTAGGAGATTGCAGTTGAACCAAGGAAAAAAAAAAAAAAGAAATCTCAAGTCTCGATGACAGAGAGAGAAGGGGAGACCTTGTTCCTTGGGTGTCCCCTGACCTCCTGGAGCCCCTGTCCTCAGCCAGACTCATGCACAGAGGGACCTGCCACTCAGGCCACCCTTTGTTCCTCTAAAAATACGCCCAGAGGAAGCCCCTCCTAGGGCTTCCTGCAGCCCCCAGAGCCTGAAATAGCAAAGGGGAAGGTCCCACCCAAGGCAAGGTGCCTCAGCCACCGCACCCTCCAGATAAAGTCCGAGGGCCGGATTTTTCCACAGGAAGGTGACCGGTGCATTTGTGTCCAAATCAATGGACAAATGCCTGGGGTGGAGGGGGAGCTTCCTCCTGGGGGAGGGAGGGTGCCTGGGAAAGAGGGAGGCCCCAACCCTCAGCCTGGAGCCAGGGCCTGGGCCAGCCAGCCCCCATGTAAGGCCAGCCCCCACCAACCCACCACAGGCTGGGCATCTTGGCCCTGAGCATTGCCATAGCCTACCCTCAAGCCCCAGGAATGAAACAGGTCCCACAGGACCTATGGCCAGCCCTGTGCCCAGGCTGGGATCCCCACAGGGAATGCCGTCTCCCTGCCAAGACGGCCCCCGGGGCTCAGCTCCCAGGCGCAGCCAGCTCCAGGGGAAATGTTTGGGAAAGGGGGAAAGTCAATGTGCAGATCCCCTGCTCCCCTGGAAACTCCAGATCTCACACCTCCGACCCAGGCCCGAGGTTCTCAAAGTAGGGCCTGGGGAACCCCTGGACTCGATCCCCTGAAGGGATTTCTTTGAGAGCATGAAGGCGATGGCAGGATGTCCAGGAAGGCAGGACAGACAGCTTCAGGCTGCTCCTCTTGGCCCCCAGGCCTACCAGGCTGCCCCTCCTGGGGGCCACCTAGCTGGAGGTGGAGCAGGCCGCGCCTCAACTTTTCTGGGTCTCCTGGCTGGGAGCAGGTGCAGGGGAAAGAAGAAGTGCTGCCCAGCAAGACTCCAGAAGGAACAACAGACAGGGTCCGTGGGCCTCCCTTATATCTAGGGGGAGGGTGTGCTCACCCTGGAGCCTCCTGGACCCCCAACTCCACTCCCATGCTCACTCCCTGCTCCCAGCCCCACCCATGACGGGCCTGGTAGAGTGGCCACCTCATGGCGCTGCCTGCAGGGGTGACTGGCCCCCTCTCAGGCCTTCCCAGCATGCAGATGCCTCGGACAGAGACAAAGACAGAGCCACAGACGACTCCCAACACAGAACTGGGCACACGGACACCTGGAATGCCTCTTCCCAGGGTTCCTCAGCCGACAGGCTGGGGGTTGGGGAGGTGGTGGCTTGTCAGAGTGATCCCTCCATACGGCAGTGGCTCTGGAGCGTCCCGGAGAAGAGGAACAGATCAGGATGCTCTGACTCCTCCCAGTTTAGAACACAGGCTGAGGATGGAAAGAGTGGCCCCCAGTAGCCAACAGGATGGTCTCTGGGGCAGAAAAGGAGCCCCAAAAGGCACAAGAGACCAAGACTTCTGGAGGGGAACAAAGGCAAGATTGCCGTCGAGAGACACTCTGGGAGAGGCTAGGGCGGTCCCTGTGGCCCAGCCCGCCATACCTTCTTGCTGGTGTCGGAGCTGCAGCCGCCCACGTGTGCCCAGTCCGGCTTCGGCTCCCAGGGGTCGTGGGCGGGCGGGAGCCCTCGCTGGGCCATCTCCTCGGTGCAGGTCAGCTGCCGCCGGCGCAGCTCCTCATCCGTCTCCTGGTCCACCACCAGCAGCCGGGTCTGCCCCTCCACAGCCTTGATCCTTTGCACCACCTGGGACAAATGGGTGGCAGGGGCGGGTCAGCAGCCTGCACTCCAGTCCGCACATGGGCAGTGGCACCGCTCTGGGCTGGCCTGGGCATGCAGGCAGGCGGCTGGTCTGCATGGGTGGGTGGCTGCGCCAAGAGGCCTGCCAGCCCCGCCCCCCACCCCCGGACTCCAGCGGCTCCCTCCCTCTGCTCCTGGGCTCTGGACACTAAAGCCCAGGCTGCCAGGGCTTCAGGGTCCTCCCAGGGCCTTGCTCTTAGCCCTGGGTCTTCTCCAGAGGGGGCCAGGCAGGGGCTGCAGGGTACGGCAGCTGGGGAGTCCTGTCTGGAAGTGACAAAGATGATGCCCAGCTGAGCTTGAGCTTTTCAGTTTTCTCGTGCATGTGCACGTGTGCATCCATCTATTTCAAAGATTGTATTTCCCTCCGGGTTCGAGGAAGACAAGGGTCTCCCTGGGCCCCAGTTTGGGTGTATCTATGCCCATTCCTGTCACTCTCTGCCACGCAGTGTGGGAGTCTAAACCCCTGACCCCAGGCCTTGCATCTCCCTGTAGACCATGACCATGAACCCATTCCCGTGGGACCTGCAGAGAAGGAAGAGCTGGGCTCCTGGCTCAGGCAGCCACACATAGCCTGGGAAGCAGGCAGGATTGAGGTGCAGCCGTTGAGGGGAAGGGGCAGGTGCACCTGTGGACAGCTGTGGCATGGCTGTCGGCGTGTGCGTGCAGGTGCCTGTGAAGTATCTGGACCACACAGGGGGCCAGCATGTACCCTCAGAGAGAAAGCAGTGCCCACTGGGCCATGGGGAGGAGGAGGGGCAGCCCCACTTCCACCTGAGGCCTGTGGGAGGGTAGACAGGGCTCCCCACCAGCTGCCGGGCTCAGCAGGGGTGGTGAACAGATAGGAGGGGCCGAGCCAGGCCCATCTTCCCACTGGTCCTCCTCTCTCCCCATGACACAGAGTGAGGCAAAGGGAACCCAATGCCCAGCTGCTTCTTGACTGTGTCCCAGACAAGTCACCCCAAATCACCAGCATCAGTTTCCTCACCTGTCCAACAAGGCTGTAACTGCCCCTCTTGCCCTCCTGGGGCAGAGGGGAGGGTCCACCATGACCAGTGTGTCCAGTCTTCGAGACCAGCACCCCAGGGACCTTGGATAAGCAGGTGTTCCCAGGGCAAGGGCGGCAGTGACTGTCAAACAGCAGCCAGGCCCTCACCCTGCCAGCCACACCTTCAATCCCTCAGACCCAGGCCCCCAGCCTGATCCCCACCTTTTTCAGCAAACAACCTTACACAGCAGACACTCTGGATGGAAGGCAGGGGGCAAGCTGCAGAGGAACAGACGGGTACTTGGTAAACAGGAGACCAGCTCCAGGCCTAGCCGAGAGCCAACCTGCTAATCTCTTTTTTTATTTGAGGAGTCTCACTCTGTCCCCGAGTGATCTCGGCTCACTGCAACCTCTGCCTCTTGGGTTCAAGCGATTCTCCTGCCTCAGCCTCCCGAGTAGCTGGGACTATAGGCGCAAGCCACCATGTCTGGCAAATTTTTATATTTTTAGGAGAGTCGGAGTTTCGCCATGTTAGCCAGGATGGTCTCCATCTCCTGAAATCACCATCTGCCCGCCTTCACCTCCCAAAGTGCTGGTATTACAAGCGTGAACCACCTCGCCCAGCCCCCACCTACTAATCTCTAGGATCCAGGACCAGCCATGTAGACAGGATTTGCTGGTGCTGTGAGGGATAGGGGACCTGGAGGACAACGGGTGTGTAGACACTGGACTCTCACCAGGGTCTGGAGGGAGTCCCCGGCTTGTGAGAGACAGACAGACTCAGGGGTCAGAACCCACAGAGAAAAGGCTCTGTTCTCATTGGCCAGAAGGCAGGAGGCTTCAGCCAATGTCCCCAGCCAAGTTAAGCAGACTCTAAGGAGGAGCAATGCCTTTGGAACTAAGGAATGTGACTGCCACCAATGGCCAACTCCCACCTGTCCCAGACACACCTGGGTGGGACACACGAGAGTACTGACACACAGACTCACCAGCCGGCAGACACACAGTGACAAGCATACAGGCCAGGTGTGCAGACACACAGGCCTGGACACTCATGTTCCCACACAGTCCAGCTCTCACACGACCGGGAATCTAAACCTGTACACACACACACACACGTGTGCAGACCTGGATACACACACACTCCAGCACACACACAGGTGCAGACACACTGATACCCTTAGCGGGCCCCCTCCTGGGTACACACAGGCAGGCGCGTGCACACATGGCTGACCCAGAGGGAGCTGCACACACACACCCAGCTGTGTTCACACGCACACGTGTACACACACACCCAGGCAAAAGCACCCAGGTCTCCACCTTCCTGGTGGGGCCTCAGGCTGCCTGACACCCTCCTTCATGGCACACTGAGGCCAAAACGCAACCAAACAGCGAAGCCAACGGCCAGGAGCCGCAGTGCGGGCCCCTCCCTGCCAGGATACACCCCCACCCCGGTGCAAGGCTGAGCTTCCTGCGCCCGAACTCGGAAGGCGCCGGGCCACTGCCTCCCGGCAACGTCCGCGTCCTCCCCGCGGGACGCCCCTCGGGCCCCGTGCGACCCCCGCCCGCCCCAGGGAGACGTGCTCGTGGAGGTGTGGGCGGACCGGGGGCGAGCTCGGGCCCCCACCTGGTGGTGCGTCTCGCCCTCCACGTTGACGCCGTTGACCTCGACCAGGCGGTCCCCAGCGCGCAGCGCGGCGGCCTCGGCGGGGGAACCGGGCTCCACGCGCCGGATGAACTGCCCGCGGCGGCCCTTCTCGCCGTGCAGGTGGAAGCCGTAGCCCTGCTCGCCGCGCACCAGGCGGCACAGACGCGGCCGCAGCGGCTCCGGCGCGGCCATGGCGCCCGCTGCCCACCGGTCGCCCGCGGGCAGGGGCGCAGGGGAGCTCGGGGGCTGCGGCGGCGCTGGGCAACCGGCGGTGGCTTCGGCGCCTCCCGCTCGGCTCCAGTCGCCTCGGGCTCCGGCTCGGGCTCCGGCGGCGGCACCGCCCCCGCGCCCGCCCCTTCCCCGCCCCCGCCGTCCGGCCGCCCCCGCCCCCGTCCCAGCCATCGCGGCCAGGCCCCTGCCTCTGCGCCCTACCAGTCCAATGGGGTGCGGGGGGAGGGGGCAGGGGCCACGGGACCCTCCAACCACCGGGACCCCTCTGTCTCGCCCCTACTCTGGACGGCCGCCTTCGTGCCAGCACCTTCGCCTTCTACCCAGGAACATTTACTGGAAATCTACTGTATGCGCAGCACCGAGGCAGGTCTTCAGGTGGGAGACGGGTTGGAAAAAGGGTCTCCAGGCCAAGGGACTCTCCCCACAAAGGGGCCAAAGGGTAAGAACGAGGTCCACAGCCCTCCACCCTCCCCAGGCAGCCCTCCCCGACCCCCTTGCCTGTCTCCTCTCAGCTGTGCCTGATCCTGATCCCTCCTGCAGCCAGAGCTGCCCTGGGCCAGGGCAGCAGCTCAAGAGGGCCCAGGAGGCCAAAAGAGGGGGTTAAAAGTGACACGCAGCAACGCAGCAGCCCCTATCTGCACCCTGGAGGCCGGTGACTGGGAGACTCCCTGGTCTACCCACCGTGTTCCGACTATCTGCACCGAGTCCATTCCCGAGCCCTCCCCACCTTATTTCCCTTGGCTGGGCCCCCTCACTTGTGTCCCAGCCCACCTCTGTGACTTTGCAGTCACAGGCTTGGATGTGGGGGGAGGGATCTGAGTCTCAAGGGTCTCTGCTACCTGCTCCTGAGATGGGATGCACTGCACTGAAGTGTCTGGGCTCTGAGCTCTGGGTGGTGGCCAGTGTCCACAGGGAGACCCCTGTAGGCCTCCCCTCCCCTGGCCCACAGCCGTCCACAACCGCCAGCTCTACCTGAAGCACGAGTGTCCCCCCTTCCCCAACAGAACAATCACCATCACAACAAAATCATTTATGGCTGAGTGCATTTTACCTGGAACAGCCCTAGGGGCCCGGCCACTTTACAGATCTGAAAACTGGGGTCTGGAGAGGGAAGAGACCCACAAAGTTTCCTCAGCTCCATTTGGGCCCAGGGATGTGAGATTCAGAGTCCATGCTCTTCTCCACCCAGCTCTTCCTCAGTCTCCAATATGGGAAGGCATCTGGGTCCAGGCACAGCCTCAGCCTGCCCTCCTCCCCAGTCCAGCCAGGCCCCCTGCACATACCTGGTTCCCAGGAGTTAGGCACAGCCAGCCCAGGCAATTCCCCATGTGAGCAGGAGAGGCAGGCTTGGCGCAGTCCTCCTCTCCCTCTCCGCTCTCCAGCGCCCTTGGCCTGGGCTCGCCTGCCGCCCATCCAAGCACAGGGCCTGCCTCTGGGCAGCCTCCTGGGCCTTGGCCCCCTGGGTGCCCATATCCCGGCAGCTGCCCCTAAAAGCCACTTAGGCTGAGGCCCCATGGCTGCTCCCTACCCCCACCCCTGCAATTCCTGGCTGAGGCTGTCTTAGGCTCCCGCCCGGCTGGCCACCTCCATCTGTCTGTCTGTATGTCCAGAGGCTGCCTGTCCGGCCTGTGGCTGGCCTGCCTGGACACAGCCTGGTGCTGCCACCCTTCGAGCCTGTGAGGGTGGCTGTGGGCAGTGTGAGCCACCACACACCCCACACACCACTCCTGGTGAGGCTTAGGGGGTCACCCCACATCAACAAGGGCCACCCAAAACCTGGCAGGCTGTAGCTTCAGGGCAACACTAGTCAGGAAGGTGGCTGGATGGGAGCCCCAGCAAGGTAAGGGGGTAAGGGGGCTTGCAGACCTTTCCCCTAGCTGGGGCAGACTCCCAATCAGCCTTGGGCATACATTAGCGTTCCCTGGCCCAGGACTCAGCTGATTCCTCCTCCCAGTGACTGAAAATGGGATGGGGGGCCGGGAGCAGTGGCTCAAGCCTGTAATCCCAGCACTTTGGGAGGCTGAGGCAAGTGGATCACCTAAGGTCAAGAGTTCGAGACCAGCCTGGCCAACATGGCAAATCCCCATCTCTACTAAAAAGACAAAAAAAAAAATAGCCATGGTGGCACACAACTGTAATCCCAGCTACTAGGGAGGTTGAGGCAGAAGAATCACTTGAACCCAGGAGGCAGAGGTTGCAGTGAGCCAAGATGGTGCCACTGGACTCCAGCCTGGGTGACAGCAAGACTCTCAGAAAAAAAAAAAAAAGGCAGGTGCGGTGGTTCACACCCGCAGTCCCATAACTTTGGGAGGCCGAGGCGGGTGGATCACCTGAGGTCAGGAGTTCAAGATCAGCCTGGCAAACATGGTGAAACCCCATCTCTACTAAAAATACAAAAATTAGCCAGGTGTGGTAGCTAATGCCTGTAATCCCAGCTACTCGGGAGACTGAGACATGAAAATCACTTGCACCAGGAGGTGGAGGTTACGGTGAGCCAAGATCATGCTACTGCACTCCAGCCTGGGAGATAGAGTGAGACTCCATCTCAAATAATAAGAATGATTTTTAAAAAGATAGGATGGGGAGCAGTGCGATGGAGGGAAAGGCCTCCAGGGATGGGAGGCCACACCCGGGGCCAGGAACCAAGGAAACATCACTGGACACACTGCTGCTACAAAGTAACAAAGGAGTCCCCAAAGCCAAGAAGGAGCTGAAGAAGGGCTGAGGAAGGTAACGGAGTAGCAAAGGGCTAGGCAACAAAGGAAGTGGGCCTGGCAAAGGGGGAGCAGGGAGCAGGGTGAATTGAGGCAGTCAGAGAGGAACTGGAGGTCACAATTTCAGAGGAGGTGCAGAGTCCTTGAGAGGGGACAATGAGTCCAGGGGCCTGGAGGAACAGGCAAGGAAGGGTGACTCAGCAGCTCTGGGGCGGGGGGAGGTAAACCCTCCCAGGCCTCTTCTCCAGCCAGCCCCCGGAAGCTCTCAGCCCTGCTCCCAGGCTGACCTCAGCCCTCACAAGTGCTGTGCTAGAGGCAGAGCGAAGGGAAGAGCCTGGGCAAAGGTGTTTAGGGGCTGTCAGGTGCTTGGAGTTTTAACAAAAGGGCTATGGAGGCTGGGTGCTGTGGCTCACGCTTGTAATCTCAGTACTTTGGGGGGTTGAGGCAGGCGGATCACGGGGTCAAGAAGATCGAGACCATCCTGGCTAACACAGTGAAACCCTGTCTGTACTAAAAATACAAAAAATTAGCTGGGCGTGGTGGTGCGCACCTGTAGTTCCAGCTACTCGAGAGGCTGAGGCAGGAAAATCGCTTGAACCTGGGAGGCAGAGGTTGCAGTGAGCCAAGATCGCACCACTGCATTTTTTGAGACTCCATCTCAAAAAAAAGAAAAGAAAAAAAGGGCCGGGCGCGGTGGCTCAAGTCTGTAATCCCAGCACTGTGGGAGGCCGAGGCGGGTGGATCACGAGGTCAAGAGATCGAGACCATCCTGGTCAACATGGTGAAACCCCATCTCTACTAAAAATACAAAA
>NW_016107759.1:2617092-2619558 GCF_001604975.1 Cebus imitator
AGACTCCATCTCAAAAAAAAAAAAAAAAAAAAAAAAAACAGAAAAAAAAAAAAAAAAAAAAAGAAAAAAGAAAAAAAGGACTAGGGAGGTAGGTGGGAGGGAGTAGGGTCAGCTCCGAGAGGAGGGTGGACTTTCTTTTGCTAGTTCTGCAGGGTTCATGTGGGGTGACCAGGGCCTCCCAGGGCAGCAGCAGCAGGGAAGAAAGTCAAGTCAGAGCGATCTGAGGCTTAGGAGATGCCCCCTCCCCACCCACACCCCTTGTCCCTTGCATGCTACCAGGCACTAGTCCTGTGCTGCAAAGGGAGAGCAGGTCTCGGCCTTCGCCACTGTGCTGTGGGCGGGGGGTCCACCCGGGTGGGGGCTGCCCCTGCGCTCCTGTTGCCGCAGGACCTTTCTTCCGGGCCTTGAACTCGCATCTCTCCAGCAAGGCCCCAGCGATCTCAGGGAGCCCGAGCCTGGGCCTGGACGTGGGCTATGTGGTGTGGCCATAGTCTGAGGCCCTGTCTGGGGGTGGGGCCGCTATTCCGACGCCCCAGTAATGGCCCAGAACTGCTCAGGCAGGCGTAGCTTCCTAATGGACATTAATGGCCCCGCAAGCATAACCGGACCGCGCCTAGGGCCTCTCCCTTCAGACTGCACCGCGCCTCCCTTTAGATTCCGAAGCTGGAGCAGGAGGGACGAGCGCGACAGGAGAAGGTGACCAACAGAGACCCAGACGCGAGAGGCAGAGAGAAGCGGGGGGCTACGACGACCCAAGAGAAAGGAGGTCGAGGAAACCACCGCCTCGGACGGGGCGGCCCCGCCCACCTACTGTGGTCCCGCCCACTGCGGCTTTAGCCCCGCCCGTTGTTGGGGGCGTGGGTCGGGGGGCTGCTTCCCGGAACCATGGCCACGCAGCGCCATCTGGCAGGAACTGCTGGCATTGCATCGTCCGAGGAGTTGCCCCAGGTCCCCCGCCCCTCTGACTTCCTTTCGATCCAGTCCTGCGGGGTGGGAACTGGAGTGAGGCTGGCGCCCTAGGGCTGGGGCGCTACAGAGGAATAAGGGTGTGGAGTGGGGGAGGCAGAGGAGCCCCTAGTCGGTTTTGCCTCCTCATCTTGGACCTGACAAGCACTAGGGAATATCGCTGAAACCCCTCAAAAGCAGCGCTTTGAGCATCTTGGCCTGTGCAAGGAGAGGCCAGAGCTGAAGCAGCCTCAGGAAGGATATTTAACCCAGCCTGTGGTCCTGGAGTCATCCTTCAGGGAGAGAGCGCCCATGCTGTCCTGGAACCTGCAGTCTGCAGCAGGTGGTGGGGACGAGGAGGGAGTAGTGGAAGGGGTGGTGACAGCAGACGGGGCTCACTTTGCCAGAACACTAGTATTGTCCCATAGGCAGTGCGGAGCCCTTGAGGCGTGGTGTGGGGGGTGACAAGGTCAGGACATCCATGTTCTTAGAGGTCAGGTTTGGTGAGGAACAGGGGCAGGAGTGGGAAGGAATGAGCTCACAGGGAGGAGAATGGGTCGCCCTGTGGGGTGTGTGACCACCTTTTCACCCAGCACAGAGCCTGAGGGAGGGCTAGATGGAACCAAGGGATCCATAAGAATTGGCTGGTGCGCCAGGTACTGTGGCTCACGCCTGCAATCTCAGCACTTTAGGAGGCCGAGATGGGCGGATCACCTGAGGTCAGGATTTCAAGACCAGCTTGGCCCACACGCTGAAACCCCATCTCTACTAAAAAAACACAAAAATTAGCTGGGCATGGTGGCAGGCACCTGTAATCTCAGCTACTGGGGAGGCTGAAGCAGTAGAGTCGTCTGAGCCAGGGAGGCAGAGAGGCAGAGGTTGCACTGAGCTGAGATAGTGCTACTCCAGGCTGCAAGACAGAGCAAGACTCCATCTCAAAAAAAAAAAAAAAAAAAAGAACTGGGGGTGTGGGGATAAAAAGAGCACCCACATTTGGGAGAAGGACACACCTCGGAGATGGAAAGGCCCTACCAGTGAGGGGGCGGGGCTTCCAGAAGCGGAGGTGGGGAGCTAGTTCCACGGGGCATCCTGAAGCCAGGTCCGGGACCACCCCTCCCTCAGTCTTTGCTGAGAGAACCCTGCCAGATGGCCACGGGAGGGCTCCAAGGGTGGGCTAGATCAGGGCAAGTGATCTCGGTGGTTTGGGGTCCAGGACGGTCCTTGGTGTCCCAAGCCAGATTAGAGAGGGTTGAAAAGGGAGTGGGAGGGAGGAGGGGCCCAGATCTTGGGAGGGGAGGTAGAGGGGGCAAGGGTGAAGGGAGGCCCTCGATGTTCAAAATGGCAGGGCACATTTATGTGGGGGGCTGGAGCCAGTGACCAGAAGTGCATGCAGAAGGTGACAAGATGGGCCGGGCGCGGTGGCTCAAGCCTGTAATCCCAGCACTGTGGGAGGCCGAGGCGGGTGGAACACGAGGTCAAGAGATCGAGACCATCCTGGTCAACACGGTGAAACCCCGTCTC
>NW_016107759.1:2620243-2622259 GCF_001604975.1 Cebus imitator
GACGCTGTCAGGACGGTTCGGGGGCCAGGCGGGGCCAGCCAAGGCGGTTTGCTGCGGGGACCACGGCTGGGCGGGAGACGTCTCTCTGAAGTCTCTAGCGAGAACAGAGCAAGGCCGTGGGGAGGGGGCCGTGCGCCCTCCACCGCCGCCCCCGGGTGCCAGGGTCGAGCCTGTCCGAGGAAAGTCTTTGTGGGAGCAGAGCGGGGGATGAAAGGGCCCCAGGGTGCCCTCTAAACGAGCAGCTCGGTGCTCTGACTCAGACCTCCCGAGACCCCCTTGCCCGCGCTGGTCCAGGCCTCCTCCCCTCTCACGTACCTGGACTGCTCCGCCGAAGTCCAGGGACTGAGGTTCGCGTGCAGGCTCCGGGGCGCGCGGGCTCCCGGGCGCACGGACGGGGATCCCTGCCTCGGAGCTTCTGCGTTGCGCCTCCCACAGCTCCTGAACCCAGGAGGGCGGCAGGAGAGGAGCCCCGCGGGCGGCGGGCCCAGGGGAAAGGGTGTCCCTGGCCAGGGTCTCGGCGGCCGGGTGCAGCTCGCGGCGCCACAGGTAGGGTGAGCGGCGCAGCCCCATGAGCAGGCCGGCGGCGCGGCCCACCGTGTGATAGCGGGGACTCGCCACGTGCTTGTACCAGGCGCTGGCGGGCAGCGGCAGCAGGAGCAGGAGGAGCGGCAGCGCCAGCCGCAGCCGGCTCGCGGGAGCCTCCCGCACCCCCCGGCCCGGCGCCAGGGCGCTCGAGTCGACGGCCGCCCTGCGGGGCGGGCCACTAACCGGCTCGGTTGGGTTTGGGCGCGCAGCGGAGTTGGGACGCCGGGTACCGGAGCCCAGGAGGCAGGAGGTTAGAGGCGAGCTGTGAGTCCCCTGCGGGTCCAGCTTTAACCGCTCGGTGGCCCCGCCTCGGTCCGCCCCTGCGGTACCCGCTGCGCTCCCCAGATGGGAGGAGGGACAGAGGGAGGAGAGGTCACCCCCGCAGCTGGCGGGGGACATGGGTTCCGGAACACCTCACTGAGTGGGCCGCTGGTTGGACGTGGGCTCGAGGCTCCCCTAGAGAGCCATGTCCCCTTTTCTGCCTGCTCAGCCTCCTCCCCCCAGGAGCGGAAGTGCCAGGGAGGGGGTCCTGGGACCATGGGCCTCAGGGGCCACTGATGAGGGAGTGGGGGTGTGGGATGCCCCTTTAGCCAGAACTCCTGCAGGCGGGCGCCAGCAGAGCAAATGCCCAGGGACCCGCAGAGCTACAGTGGCTATCACAGGAGGGTTATCGGGAGCCCTCAGCACCGTTCAAGACCCCTCTGGGTGATTCCCTGCAAGAGTTGTCCTTTGTCCATGCCTAGCACAGCTCCCAAAGCTGTCCCCACATCCTGTCCTGTCTTCTGCCACCGCCTGCTTCTCTCCACCAATCCATCTCCCAGCAGAGCTGAATGGAGGCTTAGAAGCCTCATGTTGGCCACACCAAGCCAACACTGAGGTCTCTGCTTCCCCGAGGCCTCCAGGACAAAGAGTCAACCTCTTCATGAATTTCTAACTCTGAAGGGGCAGGACAGGACCTTGCAAACTTCCAGAGCCTCGTCCCTGGGCATGGTTCCCCCAGAGAACTTTCTCCAGCCAGTCTCAATTTTTGTCTGAACCAACAGCCTGTGGCTGTGCCTGCCTCTGTGCATCTGGGCCTAGAGCATTGTTCTCTCCTTCTCAGCCTGGCTAACTCCTATTCATCCTCCAGGATTCCACTAAATGGCCCAGGTCCTTGGCCAGGCGCGGTGGCTCATGCCTGTAATCCCAGCACTTTGGGAGGCTGAGGCAGGTGGATCACCGGAGTTCAAGACCAGCCTGACCAACATGGTGAAACCCCATCTCTACTGAAAATAAAAAAAACTTAGTTGGGTGTGGTGGTGGACAGCTGTAAACCCAGTTACTTGAGAGGCTGAGACAGGAGAATCGCTTGAATCCGGGAGGCAGAGGTTGCAGTGAGCCAAGACTGTGCCACTGCACTCCAGCCTGGGCAACAGAGCCAGACTCCATATC
>NW_016107759.1:2622384-2642134 GCF_001604975.1 Cebus imitator
AAAAAAAAAAAAAAAGGCACAGGGCCAGACAGTTCCCCAGAATATCCCTCTGTGCCCACCTGGGCTTAACAGTCCCCTCTCAACCAGGTGATGTGGCTCATGCCTGTATTCCCAGCACTTTGGGAGGCTGAGGTGGGCAGATCCCTTGAGGTCAAGAGTTCGAGACCATCCTGGCCAACATGGTGAAACTCCATCTCAAAAAAACTAGCTGGGTGTGGTGGCACGTGCCTGTAGTCCCAGATACTTAGGAGGCTGAGGCAGGGAAATTGCTTAAGCCTAGGAGGCGGAGGTCTGAGCTGAGATCATGCAATACTCTGTCTCCAGAAAACAAACACCGAAAAACAGCCCCCTCCCAAAGGGCAGAGGACTCTTTCAGGATCTCCCAGCAAAGGTGAATCCAGCCCTCCCTGAGTAACCACACCAGTCAGGGCAGCCCCTGGGTCCCAGACACTAGAAATCTTGTTTCGAGTCATCATGAACTATCTCAACTTGACCTCCAGACAGTGCCATGGACGGAACTATTATTGACTCCATTCCCCAATGAGGAAACTGAGGCCCAGGGAGACGTTACCTGCCCCAGATCATGTTGGGTAAATGGTGGAGGTGAGATACATGCTAGCTAGTGAGCCCAAGAGCCTCAGCTTGGGGGAACAGGGTATCCCTGTCCAGAAGGACACAGAAGGGCTGGGGCACGTTGGACACGGTGGCTCATGCCTGTAACCTCGACGCTTTAGGAGGCCAAGGTGGGTGGACTGCTTGAGGCCAGGAGCTCAAAACCAGCCTGGCCAATACAAAACTTAGCCGGGCGTGATGGTACACACCCGTAGTCCCAGCTACTCGGGAAGCTGAGGCAGGGAAATCATTTGAACTTGGGAGGCAGAGGTTGCAGTGAGCAAGGATGGCACCACTGCGCTCCAGCCTGGGCAACACAGCAAGACTCCATCCCAAAAAACAAATAAACAAACAAAAACAGAAGGTCTGGGGGCAGAGTGAGGCCAACTCCTGAGGTGTGAGGGGCTCGGGGGGCTCTAGTGAGCCTCAGGAGGTTTAGAAGCAGCAGCCCTCCTCACAAAGGCCCTCCCTGTTCCGGGCATCATGGTGAGATGCCAGCCCAACTTGACAGTCGCAGCTGAGGGCAAGAGGATAAGGCTCTCGGCCTCTCCTGCCTCAGTTTCCTTATCTGTAAGTGGGGTAGAAAGAGTGGCCACTTCATCATCTTGTTGGCATTGATAATTCAGAGGTGGGTCTGGGAACTGAGCCATGCCTGGTACCCAGTGGGCACTCAATGAATGCTGTGGCTAGGATCTAGCCTTGCTGTGCCAGTGGGTGACCACCCCCAGCCTGTCAGGAAACACTGTGACGGGGGCAGAATGGGGGATGCAGATGGAGCTGTCTGTGCCACCTGGAGGACCCCAGGGACCAGAGGCCCTGCAAGAAGCTGTCCTTGCTGCGCTCCCCCAGGGCCCCTTGTCCTTGAGAGATGCCTGGAGTGTGTGGTGGGCGGGCAACACAGCACGATACAGGCCAGAGCTGGGCCCCATCAGGGTCCCTTGGCACTGCCGCCCGCTCCCAGCTAAGGTGACGTGGGCGTGTCTGGAGCCCTGGGGGACTGTAGCCCAGTCCAGAGATAGTCCAGGATGCCCCCTGGAGGTGGCCCGGGTAGCTTCTGCAGGGGGAACTGCGGAAACTGATCAATGAATGTCTAATGCGGGATGGAAGTCCCTGTGACAGGAAGCAGAAGGAGAGCTGTAACAGCATAGACACATCTCAAAAATGCAATGGTATACAATGGAAAAAACTCCCTGCAGCACGGTAGGCTCCACGTGCTGACATTTTCTGAGCTTAAACGTCAGCAATGGGCTGGGCGAGGTGGCTCACACCTGTAATCCCAGCACTTTGGGAGGCCAAGGCAGGCGGATCACCTGAGGTCAGGAGTTCAAGACTAGTCTGGCCAACATGGCAAAACCCCATCTCTACTAAAAGTACAAAAATTAGCCAGGCATGGTGGCAGGCACCTGTAGTCTCAGCTACTCAGGAGACTGAGATAGGAGAATCCCTTGAACCCAGGAGGCAGAGGCCCCAGTGAGCTGAGATCACACCACTGCACTGAGCCACTGCTCAAGGCAGCCACTTGCCTGCCACGGGCATGAAGCCTGGCCCCGAACAGGAACTCCCTGGTAAGGAGGAGATGAATGAGCAAATCTGTTTTGTTATCTTTAAAATTACTGGTCAGGTGTGGCATGGTGGCTCATGTTTGCAATGAGAGAGCAGTCTGGGCTTTTTTTTTTTTTTTTGAGACATAGTCTCTCTCTGTCACCCAGTCTGGAGTGTCGCGGTGGGATCTTGGCTCACTGCAACCTCTGCCTCCGGGTTCATGAAATTCTCTTGCTTCAGCCTCTCAAGTAGTGGGATTACAGGCATGCACCACCACACCCAGCTGATTTTTGTATTTTTAGTAGAGATGGTGTTTCACCTTGTTGGCCAGGATGGTCTCGACCTCTTGACCTCGTGATCCGCCCACCTGGTCTTCTCAAAGTGCTGGGATTACAGGAGTGAGCCACCGCACCCAGCCCACTGCTGGGATTTAAGCTTAGAAAATGGCCTTTTCTCTCTNACGGAATCTCTCTGTGTTGCCCAGGCTGGAGTGCCGTGGAGCAATCCCAGCTCACTGCAACCTCTGCCTCGCAGGTTCAAGAGATTCTTCTGCCTCAGCCTCCTGATAGCTGGGACTACAGGCATGCGCCACCACGTCCAGCTAATTTTTGTATTTTTAGTAGAGTTGGGGTTTCGCCATATTGGCGAGGCTGGTCTTGAACTTCTGACCTCATGATTTGCATGATCTCAGCAACCCTGGCCTCCTGGTTCAAGCAATTCTCCTGCCTCAGCCTCCCAAGTAGCTGGAATTACAGTTATGCACCACCATGCCGAATTTTGTATTATCATTATTATTTTTAAGTAGAGATGAGGTTTCTCCATGTAGGTCAGGCTGGTCTTGAAGTCCTGACTTCAGGTGATCTGCCTGCCTTGGCCTCTCAAAGTACTAGGATTATAAGTGTGAGCCACCACGTCTGGCCTACAATTTTTTTTTTCTTTTTTTTGAGACGGAGTCTTGCTCAGTTGCCAGGCTGGAGTACAGTGGCATAATCTCTGCTCACTGCAACCTCCAACTTTCAAGTTAAGTGATTCTCCTGCCTCAGCCTCCTGAATAGCAGGAATTACAGGTGCAAGGCAGCACACCTGGCTAATTTTTTGTATTTTAAGGAGAGACGGGGTTTCACCATGCTGGCCAGGATGGTCTCCATCTCGACCTCGTGATCTGCCCGCCTCAGCCTCCCAAAGTGCTGGGATTACAGGTGTGAGCCACCATACCCGGCCTAAAAATTTTTTTTGTAGAGGCAGGGCCTGATTATGTTGGCCAGGCTGGTCTGATTTTGTTAGCCAGCTAAACTCTGGCCAGCAACCAGGCCACCCCAGCCTTCCAAAGTGCTGGAATTACAGACTTGAGCCACTGTGCCTGGCAGCTTTTTTCAGTAAGTGGAGAAACTGGGGCTTCAAGCCCATTTCTGTCTGTTTCTAAAGTCCACGCTCACTGGGCTTGGATCACTTGAGCCCTGGAGGTTGAGGCCTCAGTGAGCTGTGACCATACCACTGTGTTCCAGCTAGAGCAAGACCCTGTCTCAAATAAATAAATAAGTAAAGTTCAGGCCTCTTCTACAGTATACTACCTCTTTTCTAGAAGGGTTCAGATCTGGATCAACCTTCTGGATGGCAGAGGGAGGAAGGTCCCGAGTGTGCCTGGCTTCCAAGGGTAGGGAGGAAGCCCTGTACAGCAGCATCCATACAAACACGCCCTGTGCTAGGCCCAGCGTAAAGAGGACACGTTCTGTTCCTGCCTTCTAGAGGCCCCTCCTCTGCAGGACTGGCAAGACTGCCCTGGGCTGGGAGATGGACATCACCACGCTGCGTTTCATGTTGTCTTTCATGAGGGATTTGAACAGGGCATTAGGAAAATGGAGGTGGGACCAGGCTTCTGCGTGTTCCAAATACCAGAGGCTTCCTAATAAGTTGGCCAGAATTAGCAAACGCAAATACAGCACGTCCAGTTAAACGTGAATTTCAGGTAAACAAGGAGCAGCATTTTCGTATGAGTCTAGCCCATCAATATTTGGGCTATAGTTACACTAAGACATGACTCCTTGTTCATCTGAGATTCAAACCGGGTGTCCCGGGTTTCATCTGGCAACGCCAGTCCGTGGAGCCCAGCGAGGATTGACATTACTACACGCGTGGCCCAGAGGAACCAGGGACAGCCTGGCCAAGCGGGCGGCGCGCGCTTCCGAGTGGCCGGCTCGGGCTAGAGCGGCCGCGGCCCAGGACCCCGCTCTAGCCGGCGCCTCGTTGGGGCGGAAGTGGCGACGCGCACTTCCGCCAGGCGGGCCCGTTGCTGGGCGGGGCGGTGACGTTAGCCCGGAAGGGGCGGGCCCGCCGGGAGCCAGGCCGCGCGGCGCCGCGCCGGCCGGGAGGGGGCCGGAGTCCGGACCATGGCGGCGGCGGCGGCTGGTACCGAGGGGCGGCGCGCGGCCCTGGAGGCGGCGGCGGCGGCGGTGCCCGAGCGGGGCGGCGGGAGCTGCGTGCTGTGCTGCGGAGACCTGGAGGCCACGGCGCTGGGCCGCTGCGATCACCCGGTGTGCTACCGCTGCTCCACCAAGATGCGGGTGCTCTGTGAGCAGCGCTATTGCGCCGTGTGCCGCGAGGAGCTGCGCCAGGTGCGGGGCGCCGGGGGTGCGGCTCGGGGGCGGCGGGGCTCCTGACGGCCGGAAGGGGACTTTGCCTCCCTACGGTCCGGCCATGGGCGCCGGCTTCCGAGACAGGCCTGAGGGCCACGCGGGGCGGGGTCCCGGCCGTATGGCTGACGGCGGGGCGTTGGGGCTGGGAGGCAGGAGGCGGCCGAGCGGGTTGGAGAGCGAGCATGCCCTGTGGGGACAGCCTGGGGACTTCCCCCACATCCCTGGGGTTCCTGCCGGGCCACAGGAAGGTGGCCTGAGCAGATGGAGAACTCTGTGACCTGCTCGTCTTCGGGAGTTTATTTCCCAGGGGCTTCCATTCAGGTGGAGGAAACAAGGCAAGGGGGATCCTCCAGATGCCATCTGTCCTGGAAGCAGAGAGTCAAACCTTGGGAATTCTCAGCCCAGCTGTTTCTGGGCTCTCATTGGGTGACGCTGATCAAACTTCCAAGACTAACGTTTTCCTCCGTGGAGTGGAGATGACACCAGTCTCGGAGGGAGACCCACTCACCGGAGGGGAAGATCTCCTCCCGGTTCTTGGCGGGAAGGAAGAAAAGTGTTGGGAAGTTCTCCTCCTCCTCCTCGCCGCCTCCTTTGACTCTGATCTCTAAAGTGAATGGGAGACGTTTTTGACTGTCCAGGCCTGGAAGCCCTGGAGGGGTCAGAGGGTGCCATGCAGTGTTCCCCCACCCTCCCTGTACTGCCTGCTGCTGGCTGTGGGCACCTGGCTGGAGCCCCTTAGGTTTGGTGAGCTTAGAGATTTGTTTGCTCCCAGCATTGTGAAATTCTCCTGATTCGTTCATAGAAGGCTTTGGCTGGTGACAGCTGCCAGAATTCTAACTTTCTTTTTCCTAGAAGAGATGCAGAGCAGTATTGAGGGATAGGTTCGTTCTTTCCTTTTTTCCTCTTCTCTCTTTTTTGAAAGTAGACATTACGTCAAAGGAGCTGGAGAGCACTGCTATTCTCTGAGCTATTTGTGGGCATCTACCCTGTGCCCTTTTTGGAAAAAGACATTTGGAGATGCTGTCAGTCATGTGACAGAAAGAGGCAGACCCAGACCCAGGGGAGATCTAGGCTGCAGAAACAGTCACAGAGGACCTTGGCCGGTGGCTTACTCAGAGGGCGCTTCCTGGCTTTGCCAGAGCCTGGCTTGCCGGCCAGGCCTGCATAGCATGACGTCACTCCAACAGCCGGGTTTCCCGGCACACCTGTAGCTTCCCTCAGGAAAGAAGATGCTAAGGAGTTGTTGGCACGTGAGGTCCTGGGCAGGCTGCAGGTCTGATGCAAGACATGAGTGAACATCTACACATGCTTACTCCAGCAGCCGCTGCCCACTCTCATTCCTCGCAGGCCCCACACCCTCCAGGACTCTGTGGCCCGGGGCTGTTGACAGGAGCTGTCAGCCAGGGTGTGGTTTGGCACTGGGTGCCCTCAGCTGAGCCTCGGCTTCCTCTCAGGCCTGTCCCCACCTTGCTGGGCTGAAGGCGGGGTCCTGGGAAGTTTGCTGTTGGCTGCTCCCCTCTGCTTTGCATTCATCCTGTTTTCCTTCCCATCTTGAAGTTGCCGCATCACTCTAGCCTCCTTTTTCCCTTACTGAGTTCGGCGTCATCCCCTGAGTGCGTTCTGTGTCCCACGCGTGCTCAGGAATTCCCACTGCAGCCCTCAACTCCTGAATCCTGGCATTGCCTTGGCCTTCCTTATGGGACTGAGGCTTTGCGAAAATTGGGAGGAAAGTGTCCAGGATGCCCTGTGGAATCGGCCGACTCCATGTGCTTGTTTGTTCCGCACACCTGGACCCAGGCCTTCCCTGCAGAGGCCACGACTGCTGCTCAGGCAAGGAGCCAGATTGGCCCAACCCCTGGCAGGCGCTCAGGGTGGAAGCTGAGGCTGGTTCCCCTCTGTGGGAGGTGGGGGCACCGGTCTCAGCCATGGCTGACCGAGCCCCTGGGGTGGTGGAGCCCCAAGTACTGGGCCTCTTTTCTGGCCACGTCTTTCTTAAGGGCTGGTTCCTGCTGTTTGCGTCTTGTTCTCCAGCTTACACTGGTCCCTGGTGTTACTACCGGAGTCCTGACGGGGCTGCGGGGGCCCCCCAGGGCAACCCACCCCCACCTCACGGGGAGGCAGTGGGAGGGGCAAGGAGGGCCAGCCCACAGCCACCCAAGGGCCCAGGTCAGGAGGGCGACCTGCTAGCTTGAGTCATGCTTCCCTACTCCTACTGTCCCCTCCCTATCCCCCATGGCCCTGGCCCTCTCTGTAAGATGCTCCCTGCTGCTGTCCCCATCTGGGCTCCTTGGGGGTCTACGCTCTCTAGATGGCCCTGGGAGCCATCCCCAGGGTACCCTTCCCACGTGTGGGCAGGCTCTCACTGCCACCTCACTCTTCCAGCCCTTACAGCTGTCCTTTTGTGTGCCTATGGCATGTTGGGGGGTGTGGGGCGGCAAGGCCCCAGGCAGACACCACACCTGTCCCTGTGAGGGGCCAGGGGTCCCTCCTGTTCCTGTGCAGGCCTCTCCCATCTGCTTCTCATCCTCCTTGGGGCCTGACCTGGCCATCTCCAGGGCTCACACAGGGTGCCCTTCCCCCATCATTGGCTGCCTGGCCCATCCCCAAGCTTCTCCCTATGGTTCCTGTGTTTCTGTTCTCAGGTGTGCAGCCCTCTCCCTCTCTCTAGGGGTGACCTAGAGCTGTTGCCTCCCTGTGTAGTCCCAGCCCAGCCTTCTCCCCCGGCCCCCACGTCCCACCCCGGCCATCTCCCACCAGCCTGTAAATCCCACTCCCAGCCATCTCCTCGCCGGCCCTTAAGTCCCCTACTCCCAGCCTGGCTGTGCTGACGTGCCACCAGGCTGGGAGGGTCTTGCTGTTTGGCTCCTAGGTGGACTGTGCCTGACCCCAACCTGGCCACCATGCTGTAGGGCACAGTCTTGTCCAGCCCCCTCCTCACCCTCTGCTAGGGGCGGGTCCTCTGCCTCCAGCTGCTCCCTGGCTTCAGAGAGGCTCCCTTGACCAAGTCCACCAGCTCCACCATTGCCATCCCACACAGGTTTCTTGGGACTTTCAATTGCATGGGGCGTGGGTGCCTCTAGGCAGCAAGGACAGAGGAGTCTACGTGCTCCTCAGCGGGGCCTGGCACTGTGCCCGAACACGGGCGGCACTCTGAAGATGCACGAGTGGAGGTTGGCTGCATGTTAGGGGTGCCTGGGATGCCCCGTGCCTGCAGCCTGAGGGGTTGCCACCCAGGGTGGATGAGAGCGTGCGACTGAAGGGAGGGGTGCCAAAGTGGGGAGGCAGGGCCAGGGGCGCCACTGGCATGGGTTTCCTCGAGGGAAGGAAGTTGTGTCTCTTCAGAGTCTGATGGGCTTGGCTGCTTTTTGGCAGTCTTGGGGGCTTCCCTCACAGCCAGATGCTAGCTTCCTCGCCCGCGTGCTACTTCAGGAGCTGTGGCGGGGGAGTGGCCCTGTCTGGTTCCCGGGAGTCCCGGCACTCAGCTCCCATAGGAGGCTCATTGTCTGGATCCTGGCAGCACCCTGAGTGGCTCTGCAGAGTGTGCCCATGAGGGTCAGGCTGGAGAGGCTCCCTTGGGACTAGAAGGCAGGGCTGGGTGTCAGCTGCCTCAAGGGCGGCCGCTGTGAAAAGAGGCCGCACAGGGCCCTGGGCCCTTCCCCATGTTTGGGGTGTGCCGAGATGCTGCTCGGAAGGAGGAGAGCTGGGGGACAGATCAGGGTGCTGTGGTCCACAGTGAGAGCCTTTGTAATGGGGCTCTGGGGTGGGGCTGCAACTCCCATCTGAAGGCGTGGGAGGCAGCTGTGATGAGGCGCCCATCTAAGCCCAGCGTGTGATGGGGACAAAGAGGTGGCCTAGTTCATCCTGCCCAGCCTTGCCTGATGTGACAAGGGCAGTAAAGGTCTGGGCTGCTGTTCCTGCAGCTCGAACTGTCCACCCTGCCCTCGAAGAGCTGACTCCTGTCTGCGGGATGGGGGCAGCCTCCTCATAGCACAGCAGCCTGTCATGGCAGAAGTGGAGGCTGAGCTCTCCTGGTGCTCCTGACCCTCCCAGGGAGCCAGCTTTAACTACCCGCTCTGGGGGACACAGATCACCCCAGGGCCCCCCCGAGCACGGGTGGGACTGGGTGTCCCTGCCAGGCCTCAGGTTTCCCAACTTCACGGCCGTTCTAGCCCGACGTCCTCTTTGGCTAAGGCTAAATGTAACATGACCTTAGTGTGATCCTTCCCAAGGTGAGGACGTCCCCTGCCCTGGATGTGTCCGTGAGGCCTCCAACTACTTTCAGGGCCCTGAGTTGAGGCATGTGACCAGTGCCAGGGTTGGGACAGTGGCAGAACCAGAAGGGGGCCTGACCAACCCAAGAGGTGGGGTGGCACCTAACTCCACAGGTGTGGGGGCACCAAGGGTACTCGCCAGCAGGGCTTTGTGGAGAGCAGGAGTGCTGAGCTGAGCGAGGGCACCTGGGCCATCTGGAGGCACAGGGCAGACAGGGGCGGGTCCTCGCACAGCCAGCTCTGCAGGTCCTGAGACCCCTGGGAAGGGGCTCATACAGAGGCTCTGCAACGCGTGCTGCGTGTGCGTGAGCTGAGGTGGCTGGCTTGAGCCTTTGGCCGTGGAGGCTCCATGGAAACGTGGGTGTGGGGGCGTCAGACAGGGTGGCTGGGCCTTGTCACCTGATGCATCCCCGGCTGGCTGCGATTGGTATTCTCTCAGCAGCTGCTTGGAACGCATCTCTTTTCTGTCCGGGAAAGCAACGCAGAGTGACAGCTGCTCTGTTCCCTGAAGGGTGGAGCCGCCGGGTGAGGGCCGCTGCCTGTGGGGCAAGGCCGCTTTGGGACTGGCCTGGCCGCCCCCTGGTGGAGAGGCCGGGCGTTGTGTCTCTGTGCTCTGCCCCGGCCACTGTCTACCACTGTCTGATGGGGCCTCCCGGGAGGGCTCCTGATGCCTCCCTTCTACTCAGAGGGGATGTGAGGGCTCCCTTGCCTCTGAACCTCTGTGGCATCCCAGGCGGGAGTCCCATCCCAGCCCTGCTCACCACCCCTCTGGTCTTTGGCTTTAGGTGGTCTTTGGGAAGAAGCTTCCTGCCTTCGCCACCATCCCCATCCACCAGCTGCAGTATGAGAAGAAATATGACATCTACTTTGCAGATGGAAAGGTGTATGCATTGTACAGGTGAGCAGGGCCTCTCCCTGGCTCCCAGCCTCCCCCTGGCCTCACAACTGGAGGCACTTTGGGGGCCACATGGTACATCGATACTGGGGCCAGGCACCCAGGTTCCTGTGACTAGGGATGCTCACCAGGTCCTCTTGGGGGCGCACTGGGGGAAGACATGCCCAGGTGGCACAACACCTACCTCGGGGGCTCCTTGAGGGGCACACGAGCTTGTGTGAGCCAGGCCCGTGGCCTGAAAACCCAGTAAAGGGCACAGCTGTCCCAGGGCTGGTCTCCCAGGGGAGGGGCAGCTCATGGGCTCAGGGCTAGAGCCAGGCTTCTGACCCAGGCCGTGCGCAGGCTCAGCCATGGTCTCCTGGGTCACAGACTCCAGCCTCCCCGTGGTCTTGTGTCTGGCCTGGGTCATAGGCCTGGGGCCTGGTAAGTGGCCCCACTTCCAGCAGTGACACTGAATGTCCTGGGACCGTGGGCGGCTCGGTGTCTCCCTAGGCAGCTGCTGCAGCATGAGTGCCCGCGGTGCCCCGAGCTGCCGCCCTTCAGCCTCTTCGGGGACCTGGAGCAGCACATGCGGAAGCAGCACGAGCTCTTCTGCTGCCGGCTGTGCCTCCAGCACCTCCAGGTGTGCCCCCCGGAGACCCCAGACAGAGCCCAGGTGGTGGGTGGTGCAGGGGATGCGGCCACACAGTGGGGAGGGGCATGGCCACCTGCTGCCTCTGGCCCTGAGTGGCCCCCCTGAGGGTCAGGCTGCACGTAGCAGGGAGGCCTCTGGTGGCTGGCGGGGCCCTCTCCTGGCCCCTGCTGCTCCGCTGCTGGCCCGTGGGAAGAGGCGGGAGGCCTGGGTCCCCCAGCCCGTGCCCAGCCCCCTGTGCTCTGCAGATCTTCACATACGAGCGCAAGTGGTACTCCCGCAAGGACCTGGCCCGGCATCGCATGCAGGGGGACCCCGACGACACGTCGCACCGCGGGCACCCGCTCTGCAAGTTCTGTGACGAGCGCTACCTGGACAACGACGAGCTGCTCAAGCACCTGCGCCGCGACCACTACTTCTGCCACTTCTGCGATTCTGACGGCGCCCAGGACTACTACAGGTGGGCAGGGCGGTGCGCAGATAGATGACCCTCCCTCCCTCGGGCCACGGCTGGGAGCTGGCCAGGGTGTGGGGCTGGCACCCCTGACACCCCATCTCCTGCCAGCGACTACGCCTACCTGCGCGAGCACTTCCGCGAGAAGCACTTCCTGTGTGAGGAGGGCCGCTGCAGCACAGAGCAGTTCACCCACGCCTTCCGCACGGAGATCGACCTCAAGGCCCACAGGACGGCCTGCCACAGCCGCAGCCGTGCCGAGGCGCGCCAGAACCGCCAGATCGACCTGCAGTTCAGCTATGCGCCTCGGCACTCACGCCGGAACGAGGGTGAGCAGGCGCCTAGCCTGGACACCCCTGGCGGGGGGGCTGTGACCACGCCCTGCTCTGGAGCCTCAGACCAAGCTGCAGATGTGGGAGGTGACCTCCCGCCCTCTGGCCAGGCTGGAGCCCCTGAGCACCCCATGTGTGCCAGGAGCGCTTCCTCCCTCAAGGTCTCAGATCTGCTGCCCTGGGTGCCTGGTGCCGCTCCCTGGACCAGGAGGCTTGTACTGAGCACCTGCTGTGTGCAGAGATCGCCAGGGACTGGGGCCCTGCTCCTACTCCTCTCCCTTCCCCCGTTCCTGTAACTCAGCACCTAGGTTGTTGAGGCCTGTGGCTGGCGTGGACCCTGCAAGGCACCTGTGCCATCCCTTGGTCTCATGTGCACGGTGGGTGGGCAAGCTTCTGCTGCCCAGGCCTGAGCATTGGCCAGGTGTGGCCTTGACAGCAGGCCTGTCCCTCCTGTTGTCGTCCTGGGGTCCCGCGAGGTGACAGGCTGTCTGCTGGCCGCAGGGGTTGTCGGTGGCGATGACTACGAGGAAGTGGACAGGTACAGCCGCCAGGGCCGAGCGGCCCGGGCCGGCACTCGTGGAGCCCAGCAGAGCCGCCGAGGAAGCTGGAGGTACAAAAGGTGGGGGGCCTTGTGTGCCGCTGACATTCTTCTGTGGTGACCATGGCCACTGGCCAAGCTGGGAGTAGGGATGGGGTCAGGGATTGTGGCCAGAGATTCTGCGGTCCTGAGTGGCAACACGGTCTCCACAGTGTCTTTGGTGCACAGAAGTTTCTTCCTCTTTCTTCCAGTTCCAGCCGCAGCCAGATCCCAGGGTTGGTGTGGGTGAAAGGGGCCTTTGGCAATTGGGCAGTCGCAGCAGCGGTCCAAGGAAGCACTGGCCTGCCAGGCTCTGCAGGGCATTAGACCCCACATACTGGGCCCAGGCACTGCCCATGCTCAGCCTGAAGGCTGGCCTCCTTGTTCCAGGGAAGAAGAGGACCGGGAAGTAGCAGCTGCAGTCCGGGCCTCCGTGGCCGCGCAGCAGCAGGAGGAGGCACGCAGGAGCGAGGACCGGGAGGAAGGTGGCCGGCCCAAGAAGGAGGAGGCAGCGGTGCGGGGTCCCGAGGAGCCCCGTGGCCCCCGGCACCCACCCCGGACTCAGGGTGAAGGCCCAGGTGAGTCAGCCCTACCTGGGGGTAGCTCTGCCGACACCAGGAGGCCAGTGGCCAGCTCTTAACAAGCTTGGTGCCCGGGACCTTTACCTGGGAGGTCGAAGAGCACCCTGTGCTCCCAGTCCCCAGAGGGCTTGTCCCCACACCCTGACCTAGGGGCCTTGTGTTTCTCATAGGCCCCAAGGAAACCTCGACAAATGGTCCTGTAAGCCAAGAGACCTTCCCAGTGACAGGCCCAGCCACTCCAGGGTGTGTGTGGTTGCCCATGGGTGAATGGTGCGTGGGCAGGTGGGTGCGGGCAGCCACAGGTGGCTGCTAGGAGGGCAGGTGTGGAGCTACAGAGCCTGATAGCTGCTGACCAGCTCCCTTCCCTGCGCCCAGCCCCCTCCCACCACCCAGCCCGAAGCTCAAGGACGAAGACTTCCCCAGTCTCTCCGCCTCCACTTCCTCCTCCTGCTCCACTGCAGCAACCCTGGCCTCTGTGGGGTTGGCGCTGCCATATGCCATCCCTGCCAGGAGCAGGAGTGCCTTCCAGGAGGAGGACTTCCCCGCCCTGGTGTCCTCAGCGCCCAAGCCTGGCACCACTCCCACCAGCCTCGTTTCTGCCTGGAACAGCAGCAGCAGCAGCAACAAGGTAGCGCGGCCCCCACCCTCAGCACAGGCTGCCAGCAGTGGCCAGCCCACCAGGAAGGCTGGGAAGGGGAATAGGGGCGGCAGGAAGGGCGGCCTGCCCCTCCCAGAGGAGGAGGAAAGTGGCAGCCCGGCCGCGCAGGAGCCTCGAAGTGCACGCCCCATGGGCTCTGTCGCCTCTGCGCTGCGGCCAGCCTCCACTCAGCCCTCTAAGGTTGGCAAGAAGAAGAAAGTGGGTTCGGAGACGCCCAGCACCGCCTTGCCGCAGCCCCCGCCTCCTAGCTGTCCCCCAGGGCCTGCACAGGCTCCGGAAACTCCTGCC
Organism: Cebus imitator; assembly: GCF_001604975.1. Lineage (NCBI taxonomy): Eukaryota > Metazoa > Chordata > Mammalia > Primates > Cebidae > Cebus > Cebus imitator. The sequence goes on from NW_016107759.1 coordinate 2,635,859, forward strand.
ACCAGAGCCGAGGGGCCAGTTGCCATCATCGTTAATGGACACACAGAGGGCCCAGCCCCGGCTCGGAGTGTCCCCAAGGAACCACCAGGGCTCCCAAGGCCCCTGGGCTCCTTCCCCTGCCCACCGGAAGACTTCCCAGCGCTCGGCGGCCCCTGCCCGCCCCGGATGCCGCCACCCCCAGGTACCTGTGCTGTTCAGGCCTGCTCCCTGGGCGTCGGGAGGGGCTGGGGTCAGGAAGGAGCAACAGGCAAAGCCTGCAGCTGGGTGGTGGTGACCCCTATGCACTGCTGTCGGCCACCCAAGTGACCTACAGCATTCCCTTAACTGCCTTGCATCCCTTGCCTCTTTGAAACTGGCCCTCCTGGCACTTGCCGGGACGGAGGGTGCATGAGCTCACGTGGGCTGGGCCTGCCACACCATGAGCGTGGCTGTGGACAGAAGCTGGCCCCGGAGGCTACGCAACCCGCACTCAGTGAGGGCTCTGGGTCTCATCCTGCCGCCCCTCAGGCTTCAGTGCTGTGGTGCTCCTGAAGGGCATGCCTCCCCCACCCCCACCAGGCCTGGCGCCCCCTGTCAGCAAGCCGCCGCCACCCGGCTTCTCTGGCCTCCTGCCTAGCCCCCACCCGGCCTGTGTCCCCAGCCCCGCCACCACCATCACGAAAGCGTAAGTGTGGGGGGGTTGCCTGGCATCCACTGGGGGCTGGAGGAGGGTACCCTCCCCCTGGGCCGCCCTAAAGGCTGAAACCTCCACCTCCTCTTCACCTCTTGACCCCCAGACCCAGGCCGACCCCTGCTCCGCGGGCCTACCTAGTCCCTGAGAACTTCCGGGAGAGGAACCTGCAGCTCATCCAGTCCATCAGGGACTTCCTGCAGAGTGACGAGGCCCGATTCAGCGAGTTCAAGAGCCACTCAGGGGAGTTCAGACAGGTCAGGCGGGCCTGGGGGGTTGAGCCGGGTCAGGTAGGCCGGGCGGGTGGATAGCCCGTCTTCATCCAGGGCTGGGCCGGAGGGGATGACTGAATCCAGCTCTCTGGCAGCAGGGCCTGATCTCCGCAGCCCAGTATTACAAGAGTTGCCGGGACCTGCTGGGGGAGAATTTCCAGAAGGTCTTCAATGAGCTGCTAGTCCTGCTGCCCGACACAGCCAAGCAGCAGGAGCTCCTGTCTGCACACATGGACTTCTGCAGCCGCGAGAAGCCTCCCAGCAGCAAGTCCAAGAAGAACAAGAAGAGCGCGTGGCAAGCCACCACCGAGCAGGCGGGCCTGGACTGCCGTGTGTGCCCCACCTGCCAGCAGGTGCTCGCGCACGGGGACGTCAGCAGCCACCAGGAGCTGCATGCTGCCCGGGACGATGACTTCCCCTCCCTGCAAGCCATCGCCAGGATCATCACGTAGCTCCCTCTAGCGTGGCCTGAGCTATTGCACCGTGAACGTCCTTCCTCTTTCCTTCCTCTCCGGGCTGCCAGGCAGCCAGGTAAGGCACCGGTGAGGCCGCATACTCCGGCCTCTTGGTTGGCCAGGCCCACCAGGGAATTGCCAGGACGGTCCACCCACCCTGGCGGCAGACTCAGATGGAAGTCCACCCCTGCCTCACTGGTGGGCCAGTCTTGGTTTGCATTCTTGTGCTTTTGGGAGGCGCCAGGGGAGGGAAGGGCTGGGCTCCTGGGACCTGTTGCTGCTGTCAAAGCCAGAGGTCATGGTGGCCTGATCCAGGCCCTCCCGAAGCTGGGGCCTGCGGTAACTGCAGCCCCAGAGCTGAAAGCTGCGGCTCCACTGGTGCCAGAGTCAGATGTCACAGATGTGTGTTGTATAAACAATTGGCTGTTTCGTGTTTCAAGAATGTTATGGATTAAAAGCAGACACGAAATTGTGTTACTTGAAGTTGAATCATTTTATGAGACAAGCTGAATCTGGGATCTCAAATTGCCTCTGACCTTTTATAAGACAGTTTATCTTCAAATAAATTTATTTTGCAATACTGCACATAACTGGTGTTCTGAGCTTCTCTGTCTTCCGAGTACACCCTGAAGCCAAATTTAGAAACAGGGTGGAGGGGACACCTGAAAATACTGCAGCAAAATAATTTGAGCTTAATTATCTGGATCTAGGGTTTCTGCAGGGAGACCAGACACATACGATAACCACCTTTCTGCTTCCAGCACATGTAAGTAGGAAAAAAACTCTAAACACAGCCATATTAAGACCAAGAATACATCCTTAGATCAGAGAAAGTAGAAATATTTCTCTGAAGTAAGCAGAAAGGGATCTCGTGGTGATGAAGGGCCAAAACCAGTGGCCTGCAGAGGGGCTGGGCCAGAGCACGTGGCGGCATTAGCACTGCCCCCCCTGAAGCTGGGGACTTGGACAGTGGGACTCAAGTGGTGTCCCCTGGGTGATGGCCATCCTGGGGCCAGCTAGGAGATAAGGGGCTGGGTAGATGCCACCTGCATTCCCCTCACACCTGACACACCTCACAGCTGATGCCCACTTTGCAGGCAATCGTAGGTTCCAGCCCACAGAAGAGTAGAGCAGTCTGGGAAATGGGCTGTTTCCTTAAGGTTATTGAAAATAACTTTTTTTTTTTGTGAGCCGGAGTTTCGCTCTTGTTGCCCAGACTGGAGTACAATGGCACAATCTTGGCTCACTGCAACCTCTGCCTCCCAGGTTTAAGCAATTCTCCTATCTCAGCCTCCCAAGTAGCTGGGATTCCAGGCATGTGCCATCACCCTCAGCTAATTTTGTGTTTTTAGTAGAGAGGAGGGTTCCCCATGTTGGTCAGGCTGGTCTTGAACTCCTAACCTCAGGTGATCTGCTGCCTCAGCCTCCCAGAGTGCCAGGATTACAGGTGTGAAAACACAGCCCACTTGAAAAGAACTTTGTATTAGCTGGACGTGGTGGCACATGCCTGTAATCCCAGCTACTCCTGAGACTGAGAAAGGATAATTTCTTCAACCAGGACCCAGGAGGTGGAGGCTGCAGTGAGTTGAGATCGCAGTACTATACTCCAGCATGGGTGACACAGACTCCAGACTCCATCTGGAAAAAAAAAAAAAGCTGGGATTACAGGCATATGCCCCCATGCATGGCTACCTTGTATTTTCAGTAGAGATGGGGGGGTTTCACTATGTTGGCCAGGCTAGTCTTGAATGAACTCCTGACTTTGCGCCTGGCCTTTCCCGCCCCACCCCCACCACTCTTGTCACCAGGCTGGACTGCATGGCACAATATCGGCTCACAGCAATCTCTGACTCCCAGGTTCAAGCCATTCTCCTGCCTCAGCCTCCTGACAAGCTGGAATTACAGGCATTCGCCACCATACCTGCTAATTTTTGTATTTTTAGTAGAGACGGTTTCACCATGTTGGCCAGGATGGTCTCAAACTCCTGATCTCAGGTAATCTGCCTGCCTTGGCCTCCCAAAGTGCTGGGACTACAGGCGTGAGCCACCGTGCCTGGCCAAAAAATGACTTCTTAAGTGTAGGGCCACAGCCCTATAGGGTCGTGGGGTGTCCCCTATCACTGTGCTGAGACACAGGATCCCAGAAGTAAAGAGACAGGACACCAAAGGACTGGAAAAGACAGCTGGGCTCGGTGGGCCATGCCACCTATGAGCGGAGACAGGTGAGGCCCTGAACGTCCAGGACCATCTGTATATATTGGGTATAGGTTAGGAGGCAGGGTAGTGAGTGAGGTCATCTTAAGAACAGTGATAGGGTCAAGACAATCACATGTGCAATAAGCAAAGGGTCCACCCCCATTAGGTCACCGAGGCAAGGAGGTGGGCCATGCGCAGTGAAGAGGGTGCAGTGTGCAACATTTCCTATATAAGGGCAGGCTACTTCTAAGGAATTTTATAGGAGGATGCTTTTGAGTCAACACAGTAGCTAAAGAGATGGCAGGGTCTGCAGCCACCTGCTGGCAGCTTCCAGTGATTTCTATAGGAGGAGGATCTGAGTAGCTAGATGTAGGGCTGAAGGCCTCACAGGGTCGTGGGGTGTCCATTATCCTGTGCTGAGGCGCAGGATCCCAGAAATAAAGAGACAGGACACAGAAGTACAATGAAAATACAGCTGCGCTCAGGGGGGGCACGCCACCTATGAGCAGAGTCAGGCGAGGCCCCGAATGTCCAGAAGCATGAGTATTTATTGTGTATAGGTTAGGGGACAGGGCAGTGAGTGAAATCATCTTTAAGGACAGTGATAGGGTCATGAGCAATAAAACAAGGGGTCCAACCCCATTAGGCACCTAGGCCAGGAGGTGGACAGTGCACAGCAAGGGCCTGTTCCCATGAAGGCAAGGGCCATGTGCAGTAAGGGGTCCACCCCCCCATTAGGTCACTGAGGCTCGAAGGTGGGCCATGCGCAGTGAAGCGGGTGCAGTGTGCAATACCTCTATCTATAGGAAACTATTTCTAAGATTTATGGGGGGATGCTTTAAGTCACACAGTAGTGACAGAACTGTCAGGGTTACCGCCACCTTCTGGCAGCTTTCAATGAGTTCTATGGGAAGATGCTTTTTGAGCAGCACAGTAGCAAGAGCTGATAAAGTTCACAGTCACCAAGGTGGATTGCCATTCTGAGGGCAGCCTTCCACAAGAACTAGAGCAAGGTCCTACAACTCCTTTATCAGGAGGAGTGGCCCTCACCCCAAGCCTGCCACACAGCGGGTATCTTTATGATACTGAACGCTGCCGCCTGGGCCACGGATTCTTGTCCTGGTATAACCGTTTTTCCTTTAAATCATGCTCTGCACTGTGTCTGCTCTAGGCATTCCTCTGACTATAAGCTGCTTATTCCTTAATTTGTGCTCTGTACTGTGTCCACTCTGGGCATTCCTCCGACTGTGAACTAAGATATAATTATATATGTAGGGAAATATTCTTTAGGCACTCAAACTATCAACTATTATATGATTATATATAGAGGATTATATAAAGGGATCCTTCAAGCCCTAATTCTATAAACTAATATATGATTGTATAAAGGATTATTTAAAAGGAAATAGCTGAGTAGTAACACTATAAAGTGAGATATTCCTCAAGCCCTAACTGTGCCAGGGTTCTGCTTAGCTCTCATTCCTCGGTGCCTATATGGGGGGTTACCCACACTAGAGAGTTGACAAGTTATACAGTCACCAAGGCAGGATTATACCAGAGGGGATTTAAGCCCTCAGACGCTCATGGGATTGCTGATCTGAGGGCAGCCTTCCACAAGAACTGGAGTAAGGTCCTACAACTCCTTTATCAGGAGGAGTGGCTCTTGCCCCAAGCCTGGCATACAGCGAGTATCTTTACAATACTGAATGCTGCCGCCTGGGCCATGGATTCTTGTCCTGGTGTAACTGTTTTTCCCTTAAATCATGCTCTGCACCATGTCTGCTCTAGATGTTCCTCTGACCATAAGCAAGATATGCTTATATATGTATAGCTGTTTTTCCCTTCATTCATGCTCTGTACCGTGTCTGCTCCAGACATTCCACCAACTATAAACTAAGATATAATTTTATATATATATGGAAATAACTGAGTGGTAAGATATTCTTCAGGCACTAATTCTATAAACTAATATATGATTATATATAAAGGATTATATAAAAGGAAATAACTGAGTAGTAACACTATAAACTCAGATATTCTTCAGGCACTAATTGTGCTGGGAATCTTCTTAGCTCTCCTTCCTGGGTACCTAGATGGGGGTTTACTCACAAGAAGGAGCAGGAACGAGAGGAATATGAGGCAACACTTAAGTGGCAGTTGTGACAAGCACTACTGCAAGCTCCATATGCCTAACCACAGTAATCCTCACCCTCCCTTGCCACAGGAACCATGAAGACCCTTTTACAGGAGGACTGCAGGCGAAGACAGGTTGAGGGATGTACCCAGGATGACCGAGGTGGAAAGTGGCAAACCCAGCATTTTGGCTCCAGAGATGGTTCTTAGCTGTGCTTCACTCAACCAGCAGGTTACGAAAAATAACCAATTAGAAATCTTAGGAATGGGCCGAGGGAAGTGTTAGTCATCCCAACACTTTGGGAAGAGGCCGAGCTGGGAGAATCACGAGGTCAGGAGTTGGGAGACTAGCCTGACCAACATAGAGAAACCCTGTCTCTACTAAAAAATACAAAGATTAGCCGGGCGTGGTGGTGCATGCCTGTAATCCCAGCTACTCAGGAGGATGAGGCAGAAGAATCACTTGAACCTGGGAGGCAGAGGTTGCAGTGAGCCGAGATCGGGCCGCTGCACTACATCCTGGGCAAGAAGAGCAAAACATCTCAAAAAA
>NW_016107759.1:2642155-2654415 GCF_001604975.1 Cebus imitator
AAAAAGTAATTGAGACAAAAATCCCAATACAGATTGGCTGAAAAGTAACCACCACCAAGCTGAGTAAATCTCCGCAGGGTGTAACCGCAAAATGTACCGGTGAGAAATGGGGAAGGGGCGTGGCCATGGAATAGGGACCCAGCTCTGGAGCCTGCACGGTAAATCTCACAGCGGTCCCAGGAACAGAAGCTGTCGAGAAGAGGACATGGAATAGTGACTGCTCCCCTCAACACCGAGAGGGGAAAAACAAACCATCAAGGACCAAGCACAATCAATGACAAAAAAATTCTTGTCTAGATAAGGATTTACAGAAGAGAACCCTAAAGATCATTACCAAGAAGAAAAGATAACTTATAAACAATGCAAATGGTACCAACAGCATTACCATCGCTCATCAGCGTTACAGAGTGCTAGGACATTAAGAGTGAAATTATCGGGGATGGACACCTGAAATCCCAGCACTTTGGGGGGCTGAGATGGGAAGATCACTTGATCTCAGGAGTTCAAGACCAGCCTAAGCAATATAAGGACACTCCATTTCCACAAAATACTTTAAAATTAGCTGGGCATGATGGCACATGCCTGTGGTTCCAGCCACTCAGGAGGCTGAGCAGGGAGAGTCACATGAGCCCGGAAGGTAGATGTCGCAGCCTGCCAGAGGTTGAAGTGAGCCAAGATTTTGTTTTTGTTTTTCCCTCAACAAACAAAAAATAGGCCAGAGGCTGTGGCTCACATCTATAATCCTAGAACTTTAGGAGACCAAGATGGGCAGATCACTTGAGGTCTGAAGTTTGAGACCAGCCTGGCCAATATGACAAAACCCTGTCTCTACTAAAAATATAAAAATTAACTGGGTGTGGTGGCAGTTGCCTGTACTCCCAGCTACTCCAGAGACTGAGGTAGCACAACTGCTTGAACCTGGGAGGCGGAGGTTGTAGCGAGTGGAGATTGTGCCACTGCACTCCAGCTTGGACAACAGAGCGAACCTCCTTCTCAAAAAAAAAAAAGAAAAGAAAAGAAAAAGAAAATGCAAGGGGTCTCCCCAGAAAACCAGACCAGTGTGACATGTGGTGGTGGGGACCTATGGACCTGGGGCCCCCAGAGCCTGGGGGTCAGCTTGGCCTCTATCTTCCTGTCCCCTCCTGTGGGCCCTGGTGCCTCTCAGATCCCAATCCCTGGTACCAGAAGGGCAGGGGTAGAAATGATTCCAGGAGTGCCCAAGTCACAGTCAACTCAGTTACAGTCTTTATTGTAAAGAAGTTGCAGTCAGAACATGGGACACTGAAAATACACCATCTCTGGTCTTTCAGGAGAGGGAGAGAGAGAGAGAGAGCGCGATATATACAAAAATTGTAAACATTTCACTTAAATATCCACACAGAATTGGTCTAGGCTACAATGTAACAAGGTCGTCAGTCAACTGCAACTCCAGAGGGAGGTGTCTATCTGTTTCATGAAACGTGGCAACCTTGTTTGCTGTCGACTTAATATGAAAAGCCAGCTTTGAGCAACGCATGAGTAGGCAGCTATGCAGAGGGACTCCAACCTGGGACTGGGCCAGGAAGCGGGGTGCAGGTGGAGAGGCAGGGACTGGGCCAGGAAGCCAAGGTAAAGAGAACCGCAGGGGCCGTCTCCTGGGGCGCAGTGGCCAGCTGGAGCCTCTGGGCCTCTCTCCTGCTGAGGGGCCTGTCTTGCCTGGCACCCAGGTGTCCTTCACCTCCCCTGACAAGTCTTACTGAAGGGTCTAGACAGGACTGGTGCCCAGGCCTGCAGCTACCTTGTGCCTTCCTAGCCAGAACCACCCACACCTGGGCAGGGGCCAGGGCCACAGACAGAGGAGCGGCTTGTGGGGCACTAGGAGGTGAAACCCAAAGACAGGACCACGATCACAACACTGACAGGGCCGGGCTGTTCTATGAGCCTGTGAGAGAGAGTGGAGAGCTGCTCCGGACAGGACGCACCACCATGACAATAGCGAGACAGTCACTACCCACAGGGACATGGGATGGGAACAGTGGCAAGAAGCCCCAGCCTCGGGGCGAGGGTGGTGTCTTTGCCCTGCACCTGCTTTGTCCTGGGCAGCGCCTGCACCTGATCGTAGAGGGCAGCTGGACCTCTGACCCCAGAGTGGGCAGGTGAGCCGCAGGGTGGCTGGCCCAAGAGGGGAATGCTCCCCCAGGCCAGTCCATTCGAGGCTTGGGACACACGTCCTGGATGGTGCTATCCCCTTCTCAGGACCTCAGGCATGGGGCCAGGTGCTGAGGGACTGGGGGAACTCGGCAGGGGACAGCCCAGGCACTCGAGGGGCCACCCCCTCTTGGCCCCAAATGGCCCAAAGGCGCTACCCCCTCTGTCCCTGGCGCTGAGCTGCAAGGACCCAAGGGAGGTCCCGGAGACCTTGAGGCCAGCGTTGGTGGGGTGGCCTTGGAGCCCTGGTCTGTGCCTGCCAGCCACTAGTAGGCGGGCACCTGATACCCTTTGGGGCTGGTATCCAGGGTCTCGGTGAAGGGCGGGCTCTGGTAGGTCTCGGTGCCCTCCACTCCACTGCCCACCGGATAGCCGGGATAGGCATGGCCCGCCCCGGCGCTCAGCTGTTCGGTGGCGAAGAGCGACATGTCGGTGCCCAGGCGGAACCGCTGCAAGGCCTTCACCGTGAGCGCCACCTGCGCGGGGGCGGGGTCAGCCAGGGTCAGCAGGGATCAGTCGAGCGCCCCGCCCCTTCGCCCCGTCCTCCCAGGCCCCGCACTCACCCAGCTGAGGATGGAAAAGAAGCTGAAGGCGATGGCGGCCCGCGCCGCGTCCCCCGCCTGCGTTGTGGCCGGCCCGGGCGCCGTGCGCTGCCACTGATTTGTGAGGAAGCAGAAGCCCACAAACCACAGGAAGGACCAGAGTCCTGCGGACGGCGCGGGGGGTCAAGGCGGAGCTCCACAAGTGGCCCACGGCGGCCTCCCCCGGAAGAGGAGGGGTCGGCGGGCACGCGGCTGGAGGCTCCTCGCGGGGGCTCGCCACGTAGCGCAAGACCCCGCCTCCCTCCCCTCCGCTGACCCCGCCTCCCTCCCCTCCGCTGACCCCGCCTCCCTCCCCTCCGCTGACCCCCGTCTCCCTCCCCTCCGCTGACCCCGCCCTCCCTGGAGCGCCAGCAGCGTTCCGCGCCCAGGCCCCGCCCAGACACCGCCCCGCCCACCTAGGAAGTCCCTCGGCCCTCCCCGTCCAGACTCCGCCCCCTTCCCGCCCACCCGGGAGGCTCATTGCCGCTCCCTGCATTAGGCCCCGCCGCAGCCTCTCACCTCGGCCCCGCCCACCAGAAGCTCCAGGGGCGCTCACCACCCAGGCCCCGCCCCCTCCCCGCCCACCCGGGAGGCCCACGGGCTCTCGCCGTCTCAGGCCACGCCCACCTAGAAACTCCAGCGGCCCGTCCCGCCCAGGCCCCGCCCACCCGGAAGGCCCATTGAAGCTCGCCGCCTCAGGCCCCGCCCCAGCCCCCGGCTCCTAGTTTCTGCCTTGCCCACCTGAGAAGCCCAGGTCTAGCAGCACCGCGCGCCGGCGGTCGCGGACGCTGCTGATCTGCTGGAAGCGCAAGTCGAGCAGCAGGAAGGCGGCGCAGGCGAGGAAGGCTCCGAGGCCCAGCGCGACGCCGAAGCGGCAGGCGCCCGCGTTCCCGTTGAACACGCAGCGCAGCTCCGGGCCGCTGTCGGTGTTCACGTAGCCCTCGTTGACGATGGGCCCGAAGACGGCGATGGAGAACACCTGCGGGCGGCGCGGTGCTCAGGGCCCTGCGGCGACCCGACCTCTGCGTCGCCCACCGGGAGCGCCCACGCCCCCGGGCCTGTTCCTGCGTTCTAGGCCGGTATCTGGTTGGGGGGCGTGGTCACCTCTTCCTTTCCCAAACCCTAGCGTATTTAGTAATTGTTGACAACACGGACCGTTTAGTGAGCATATACAGTGCCCAGGCATTGTCCTAAACCGTCACTTTACATGCGTTCCCTCACCGAATCATCAGAAAGTCCTCATGGGATCTCCATTGTTCTTACCCTTTTTATAAATGGGGACATAGGGGCTCCAAAGGGGAAGTGTCCGGGAATGCAAGGGTGACAAAAGCCGGGGCTGATTCAAGCCAGGTACCCTGCATCGCATGGGCCCCTGATGTCCCGTCAGAGCCCACCCAAGAGTGTGGGAAGAGGAGCCTTCACCTGGGCCCATGATTCCCAGGCTGGCGCCGGCAGGGCAAAGTGGAGGTAGGAGTGGAGCGGGCAGAGCGGGGCGGGAGGAGGGCATGGGGGCAGCGGGGCTGTTGCTCCCTGCGCGGTTGGGAGCTGTCTGGCCTGTTTCTAGCATGCAAATAGGGTGACGGGCAAAACTCCTGGAGTTCTGGGACAGAGACGTCCACCCAGCTTTCTGCACGTGGTGGGCACCTGAGGCATGACGGCCCCCACGTGAGTGATCATTAATATCGCCCCTAAGTGTTTGGGCTGAAAGGATGACACCGTTGACCTCTGGGATACAGTCAAACCTCAGTGCCTCCTGCCCACCAGTTCCGGGAGGCAGGCAGTGGAGGGGGTGGGGAACGCAGTCATTTTAACCAGCGCTGTACGGGGCAGCCCTGTGTCTCCAAGAAAAGACTTCCAGCCTCAACCTCATCCCTCATCCCTTCGATCTTTTCCCGCTCCAGCTCCGAGAGACCAAGGCGAGGGGGAAGCCAGGACATGCACTTGCTGCCCAGGAGTGGGCCACAAGTCGGGACATGAGCTCATACTGGAACGCAGCGCCCTGCCTCCTGGTCTGGTCAGAGCCACTCCGAAGGGGAGACCAACTCCCCCTGCCTCACCGTGGGCACCGCCCTCCTCCAAGATAGGCGCCGAGGTCACCACCTGGACAAAACCCAGAGCTCCGCCACCCACTTGCCACCTCCCCTGCCACCTCCCCTGCCAGAGGGCAGGAAGGAGCAGCAGGGCCCTCCCAGAGACACCCCAGTGGGCTAGGCTGCCCCAAACCTGCCTGCCACACCACCGCCGACAGGAAGCCCTCCCAGCCCAAACCTCTCCTCCCTCAACTCACAGCTGGACCTGGGGGCCAGGGGACAGGCTCCCTGCCAAGGAGCCGGGAGGGTATGTGTGCAGGGGAAAGGGGAGGCGCTGCCAGATCTCTCTCGGTTCCCGTAGCCCCCTCCTTCTGCCCCTCGGTGAATCCCGTCCCCACCCGGAGCCTGCTTCCAGGTCACGAAAACAGGAAAAACGGAGTAAGGGCTGCGGAAAGGGACTGGAATTAGACCCGGGGAGGAGGCAGGGGTAGGGGCCACCGGCGGTGACCTTTGAAGGTCCCTCTCTGTCGCCGCCGGCCCCTCCCCCCGCCCGCAGGTGGGCGCGCCCTGCCCGGTGACGTCACCCCAACCTGAGGCCGGCGGGGGAGGGGCCGGCAAGGATAAGAGTGAGGTTGGGGGGCGAGAAGCAGGGGTCAGGGGGCGGGTAGAGGCATGAGGGTCGCGAGGCAGAGGCGGGGGCGGGGGCCCGCGCAGGGGCCACTCACCCAGGACGCGACCCGGAGCAGGGTCTGGGGCCGCCGCGCAAAGCTCACGGGGTCCAGGGCGGCCCCTGCGCGGCCCGCGCCGAAGGAGGCGCCCTCCATGGCCGGCCCGGGCGGGATGCGCGCCCCCGGCGCTCTCTGTCCGCCTGTCCGTCCGTCCAGCCCCACCCGAGGCCGCTGCCGCTGATGCTGATGCTGATGCTACCGACGCTGCAGCCGTCGCCGCCTCCCGGGAGCGCGCGCCGGCCGCGACGGGGGCGCGCGGGACGGGGCGGGGCCGAGCCCGCGCCCCTCACTGGGTCCACGCGCGCGGGGCCAGGGCCCTCTTCTCCCTCCGCCGCGCCCATCTCCCATCCCCCACCCTCACCTGCCTGCCCCGATCTTGAGATCGAGACCATCCTCAGGAACCTGCCAGCCAGGTCCCCGGGGTAAGGGGGCAAGGGCGCTGGGCGCAGACTTTGCCATAGCCGGGAGGACAGACAGGAGAAGGAACCCGCTCCTCTGCCAAGGGCCCTTGGGTGAGGGAATGAAGGAGTAGGAGGTCCACGGGCTCCAGCATCTTCCCCCAACCCTCGGGAGGGCACTGGCTCCCTGACCCTGGTCCCAGGAAGACCAGATGGGCAACTGGGGTCTTTCCCATGCCCCCCCCCCCCCCCCAGTGCTCTAGCTGGTCCTGCAGCAGGTTCTAGCCTCGGGCTGGGAGAGTCTGGTGGGAAGAAAGGCCTCCACCTCAGGAGCACCTGTTGAGGGACGAGGAGGGCCACCATGGCCAGCGCCGATTAGAGTGTTGGTTTTGGTGTCCCTGCTCCTTGCCCTTGGCCAGGTGCTGGCGCTCCCAATGCCCTCCCTACTCCTGGGTCTCCCTAGCGCACTTGCAGCACCTAGTCTGGGATCGAGGGCAGGGAGAGGTGTCAGAGACCAGCAGTTGGGTGAGGCTGGTGCCTGGCTGCCCTGTGCCCTGCTGGGTCCCCTCCAGACCCCAGCCCTGGGTGCAACACATCCCTCCCCTCATGTTCCTGCCGGGCTGGAAGTTCAGATGACTCCTAGGTTTCTGTCCAGAGCATTGAGACGTCTCCACTGACTGAGCATTTACAACACCAAGAGTGTCACCTGTAGAGGCAGAGTGTGTTACCACCCTGTTCTTCAGACAGGTAAATAACCCAGCTGCCTGCTACAACCACCTGGTGTACAGACGGTGCTGCCTTGCCCAGCTCCCCTGGAGCCCATTGGTTCTGGTCTGGAGCTCTTTCTTCAGTCTAGCTGGGCACAGTTGGGCGGAGCAGGTGTTGCCAGAGGCGCCACTCACTGGATTTCAAATCCATCATACTGTGTGTCTGATCCCGATCCGTCTCACCCATTGGCCCCAGGCCTCCCCTCTGTGTCATTCATTTTCCTCTTTTACTTCATCACTTACGTCAGCACCCAGACATGCTACATTTTCTCCTGAAAAGCCAAACACTATTGACCCCACCTCCCCTCCAGCTGCCCGCGGTTACTGCTCCGTTGAGCAGCAAGCTTGAGTTTTCTATCTTCTGTCTGCACCACCCCTCCTCTCTGTCCCTCTGAGACCCGGCAGAATCAGCTCCCACAGCCACCTAAACTCAAGGTTGCCACTGATCTCTCCATGCCAATCTCAAGGGCAAGTCTGATGCTGCTGTCAGCTCAATTTTTTTTTTTAGACAGAGTTGCACTATCGCCCAGGCTGGAGTGCAGTGGGTCAATCTTAGCTCGCTGCACAACCTTTGCCTCAGAGGCTCAAGTGATGCTTCTGCCTCAGCCTCTGGAGTAGTTGGGATTACAGGCATGCCACCATGCCTGGCTAATTTTTAAAATATTTTTAGTTTTGGTTTTGCCAGGCTGTGCTCTAACTCCTGACCTTAAGTGATCTGCCCACCTTGGCTTCCCAAAGTGTTGGGATTACAGATGTGAGCCACTGCACCCCACCTGGGGATCCTCCTCCCTCCTAGTGCTCCTCCTTCCTCATGGGCCCGTCCTCTGTGACCTGTGAGCCTTAGGAGCCTAGGGCTTGATTCTGGTGGCGAGGGGAGAAAGTCTCTCCTCCCTGTGTTGGCTCTTTTGGTCTGTGTGTCAATAGCTCTGGAACACTAGCCTGAGCTAGAACCTTTCCTCGAACTTCAGTTCCATTGGCCTGGATGCCCTCAACAGCCTCTGAGTCAAAGTGAAGAGTTTTATTTGGGAGTGAAACTTTAAGAAAGACAAGGAAAAAGGAAAGTAAAGCAGCTAGGAAGGACAGCAGATACAGGCAGTGCGTTCCTGAGCTGACCACAGCCTCACCAGAGGACCCGGCTGGTTCCTGAGGCACTCATAGGCCTCAAAAAAGGCCAGAGAGAAGCACTGAGTCTGGGCGAGGAAGGGGCACCTTCTCTACTGGCCAACCCCCATCTCCCCTCTCTCATTTGTGCCACCTGGCCCCCCAGGCAGCCTCTACAGAAGCCAGCAGCCCCACAGGACCAATCTGGTGGGGGATATGGCAGCTCCCTCCACACAGGCCTCAGGATAGAGGTCCCTGGAGCTTTATGGCCACAGGAGACACTTGCTGGGCTGCTCTGGCTGGGGAGGCCCAAAGGCTGGTCCCAGTCACCCCCTACTCGCTGCACTCATAGCCTTTTCTGTCCCCAACACACACAGCAGCGCCCAGCAATCTCTGAGGACTCCATCCTCACCTCAGGGTTCTCAGACTCTCCCCTCAGTGTACCCCACATCAGCCCCCAACATGAGGGTGAGTCTCCTCTCTGGGGTCACTCAGTGATTGCTCCAGCTTCCTTGTCAGCCCCCCATGCTCCACCCTTACCTGCCTCATCCTAGCTCAGCAGCCAGAGGACCCTTGAAAGCCACATCACTTCCTGCCATACCCTGGCTCCAAACCTGCCAAGAACCTACAGTCACAAGAGCTGGGGGTAAAAGCCGTGGCCTTTCTGGGGCCTGGGAGGCCTCATGCTGTCTGGCCTCCCTGTACTCCTCGAACCCCCATATCAGCTACTCTGGCCCCCCTTCACCAACCTATCAGTGTCCTTGCTGTTCCCAGCCCTCTCTCACCTTGGGATTTCCCTCTCCTCCTGAGGAACCAGGACCCCAGCAGGAAATGCAGCTGAGCACAGGAGGACAGAGCAAGCCCCGTGCACTGCTATAGGCCCTAGCACAAAGCACACGAAGCCAAGGTCCTCAGTCACTTCAATGTTTTATTTGGACCTCAAACTCTGAAGAAGTGGGCAGCACAAATCCCCTGTGGACAGGCATGGCACAATGATGGCAGGCATGAGCCAGGCAGGGAGTGGGCAGGATGGTGGACCCTCAGACAAACCCCACCTGAGCTTTCCTGTAGGGACTGAGCAGAGTGGAGAGTTCAGCCCATGAAGTGAGCAGCTCAGAGCCATGGGGGGCAGGGGCCCTGCGGGCATCCCTGGCTGCACAGTGGGAAGGCAATGGCCCAGGCTCCAGGGACAGGCACAGGGTCGCTCAGCCAGGCCCAGTCTTCCTGAGGAACGAGGCACCAGGGCATGGGGTGAGCAGGAAGCCATGTCCTGAATGGCAAGGGGCAGCCCAGGCTCCTCCGGCCTCCCTCACCTGCAGTTCAGCTGCTGCTCCTTGGGGGCTCCACTGAGGAGGAGGCCAGCAGGTGCCTGCTGTGGGTGCCTCTCTGTTCCAAACCTGAGAGGGGCAGGGCCCCCAGGCCCTGGGACCACTCAACAGGCTCTGGACCTGATGCACTTTAACGAGTGCCCTGCCCCTATCCAACCAGGCTACTGCAAGGGCCCTGGCTGGCTGTCCCATGGGCTCTGGCTGACCAGCCTCTAGTCACAGGAGCCATCCTTCCAGCCGTCACGCCAGCGCTCATCCACTTTTGAGCAGTCAAAGTCAGGCTTGCCCAGCTTGCGGTTCACCTCATTGTGCAGGTGGCACAGCCACTGCGTGAAGCATGCCCGGGTGCGGGTGTCTGGCTGGTTCCTGCACAGCCTGTGTAGGGAGAGCATGTGAAGAATGGGAGGACGCGGCGGCTCCACTGTCCCTGCCAGCTCTGTCTGCTCTCAAGGACGGAGAGCTGGGCCACTGTGCACTTCACCTCGGAGTGCCCTCATGCTCCAAGGGATGGGAATTCCCACAACAGGCCTGACCCTGCAGTTCCCTGGGTGTGGCGAACTCCCAGGGCTGCTGAAACACCGACAGGGCCTCAAAGAAAAATATTACAGCACAGACCTAGCAATTTTACAAGCTCCTAACACCGAGGAGGCGGCATCTAATGTCCCTGGCCCCAGGCAAAGTGTGGACTGGGTGAGGCTGGGCACAGCCTTGTAACTGAAAACTGGATTTGATTCTTAGCACCTGAGGCTCTGATGCCTCAGTCAGCAAGAGACTTCATTCCTACTGCCCAGGCTGAAAGCAACAGTGGCAGCTCTGCCCCACACATCTGGGCTAGAAACACCTGCAAGGGCCAGTTCTGGCTCTTGGATGCCTCAGTGAGGAAGAGGTGGCTCTTGGGAGCAAAAGTAGTGAATTTCCAAGATTTTAAAACCAGCAGTCCAGAAGTCAGGCAAAGTGGAGTCCTCCCTAACTTGCAGGGAGCTGCCTTTGGTGCCAAACAAGGCAGGGAAGCCCTTCCTGGGAGACCTGTGGCTGTGGGAGAGCAGTTCCCAGCAGCAAATCCCGGCAGCTTGGCCCCTGAGACAAGAGGAGGAGACTCAGATAGCCCCAGTCCTCACCTGTTGGTGGTCCCTGCTCCTCAGCAAGCTTCTGCCACCTCTGCACGTTTCTCTAGGTTCCCCGATATAACGTCATGTCAGGAGCCCCTGGCCCAGGCTCCAGTGCAAAGCTCTGATGCCTGCCAACACATCTTACCTTTTCCTTAGGTCTTCAGCACACTCCTCACAGGGATAAAACTTGGAAAACAAATGTATGAACTGGGCCATGTCTTGCTGCTGTTCTGGGGTGGGCAGGTCCGGGTAGTAGGCGGCCAGGGTGTGGAGGACAGCCCAGCTGTGGCGGCCCAGTTCCTCGCGATCCGGCGGGCAGTCCTCCCTAAATTTGCTGTCCCGCTGCGGAAGGCCGACCGAGAGTGAGTTCATTCTCCGAACAGAAGCGCCCAAAGCTCCCCCCTTACACGCCCAGCCGGTGGCCCAGTGGACTCCGGCCAGAGTCCTGCAGACGATCCGGCCCAAACGCGGATGAAGGCTGTAAGGCCGGACCTATCTGGGGGACAAGGTTCAGGGAAAGGCAACCCTGGGGAGCTCTGCCGGGGCACCTGGGCGGGGGCGGGGACTGCGCGGGGTCCGGGGAGGTCGGGCAGGGATCTGCACCTTCTGCTGCGTCCGCATCCACGTCTTGAAGTCCACGCAGGCCCGGCACGGCCGCCTCCGGGAGACGTCCTCGGCGACCTGAGAATCGGAGGTCGGCGCCTGGGCTGACCTCTCAGCCGCGTCTCTCCGCCCCGCTCCCCGGCCCCGTGCGTCGGTCGCCAGGTCGTCCATCACTTCGGAGCGCGCGCCACCGGGCAAGAAGAAATGCCCGCTATAGAAGCGGCCCCGCTCGCCGGGCGCCGCCATGTTGCCCGCGCAAGGTCTGCCGGGCTAGCTCGGCCTCCAGATGAGCCTCCAGGTCGGCCTCCAGGCCAGCGCGCGAAAATACGAGCCGGAGGCGCGCGCCGTGCTCGCCGGGGCCGGGGGCGGAGTCGGGAGCGGGGGCCGGCCAGCGGGCCCGGGTGGAGGCGGAGCCACAGGCCGCGGCGCTGGCCTGGGAGGGGACGGAGGTAGAGGATCCGGCCGTTCCGCGACCCGCGCCGGGTTTGCGCAGTCCGTGGCGGCGCTCGCCTCCTCCGGTAGAACAGCAGAGTGTGGCGGAAAATGCGCCGCGGCCATGCTGTGGACCTGGGCTGAGGCCCAGGCGAAGTCCGTGTCGCGGCCCGCGACGCCTCCATCCCTCTGCTCTGAGCGTCCTGCGTGCCCGCGGCCACGCTCTGAGCCCTCCGCTGAGGGGCGCGTCCACCCGCCGGGTGCTGGGAGCCCTGGCAACGCGGGGACGGCATGACCGCACAGAGTACGGCGCGCGCTAGGGCCCTGGGCTCTCGGCCCCGCCCCGGCGCCATGGCAACGGGCACCTGGCAACGCGGGGCAGGGCGCGGCTGCCGAGAGTTTGAGAGAGCCTCGCTCTCCGCGCGCCCCCGGCTGCCACCGATCCTACGGCCTGGATGAGGGGTCGGGGTCCCAGTTGGAGCGACCTCTGGGATTCCTCTGCCTCCTTGTGTTCATTCATCCATTCCGCTATTATTTGTGCAGTGGCCGCTCTGCTTCAAGCGCCGTTCCAGGTGCTGGGCAGAGCAGGGAACACGGCTCTGCTGCCTGACCTCCTCTGTTCATAATTCAATGGTCAAGACGTGAAAAACAAAACAAAAACGAGTCACGCTCATGAATGTTCCCGTACAAACTGGTGGGGCCGTGCAAGGGTGGGGTAAATCTGGAAGGCCTCCTTGAGGAGGTGATCCTTGGGCAGAGGCCTGAAGGATGAGGAATCAGCTGAGGAGCGCCTTTGAGACCAAGCTCAAGGTGGCAGGGTCTTAGCGTTTTGCAGGAACAAAAAGGCCAGTGGTCCCATCAAGTACCTGGTCAGCAGCTGTGGGGATTGGGAATTTATTCTAAGGGTACGTGGAAGATGCCAGTCAGTTTTGGGCAAGGCTACCCAATCTGATCCCATTTCAGTTTGCTGCAAAGATTCCTCTGGCTATCATATGG
>NW_016107759.1:2654641-2667912 GCF_001604975.1 Cebus imitator
AGTAGAGACGGGGTTTCACCATGTTGACCAGGATGGTCTCCATCTCTTGACCTCGTGATCCACCCGCCTCGGCCTCCCAAAGTGCTGGGATTACAGGCTTGAGCCACCGCGCCCGGCCACTGATTTCTTTATTTCTTATGGGGAGTGAATTTTTCTCTTTACTTTTCCTTCCTTCCCTTCCCCCTCCCCTCCCCTTCTCTCTTTCCCCTTCCTTTCTTCTTTCTCTTTTCTTTCTTCTGGTAGGGTCCTGCTCTGTTCCGCAGGCTGCAGTGCAATGGCACAATCATGGTTCACTGTAGCCTCAACTGCTTAGGCTCAAGTGATCCCCCCACCTCAACTTCCCAAATAGCTGGGACTACTGGCACGTGCCACCACACCCAGCTAATTTTTGTATTTTTTTTGGTACAAATGGAGGTCTCACCATGTTGCCCAGACTGGTCTCCTGAGCTCAAGCAGTTCCCCGGCCTTGGACTCCCAAAGTGCTTGGGTTACAGGTGAGAGGCACAGACCCCGACCTTGGAGTGGATTTTGTAGGGACAAGTGAGGAGGATATGGATGGAGGGTGGGGTGGTTGTACCATTCAGGTAAGAAAAGAGGGTAGGAGAAGAAAAGTGGGAAGGATCTGGGGCTGATGTGGGGTGGGGCAGGCTGTGTCAGCTGGGGTGTGGAGGGGCCTCAGAATTCCTCTAGGCCTCTGCTTGTGAATAAATCTTCCCTAGCTTCTCTACTGTCTTCCAGGAGAGCAAAGTCTCCCCTGGGTTGATTCATCACCAGGTCATTGGGGCCCTCAGCTGAGATAGGGGGGAGGTGAGAGCTGGCTGGGGGTGCCCTGCAAATCAGCCCTATGTAAGCAGGTGTTCTTAATCCTTGCCAAGACCAGGGACAGCTTGAGGGCCTCAGAGAGTGCTGGTGAGACACACACAAAGGCCCTTTGTTGCAGCCAAGGCAGATTCCTGGAGGGATGCCCCAGAGGCTGACCGCTCCCTGAAGGGGCTGGAGTAGGGGCATCCCAACACAGAACTGGTGGCTCCAGCACCAGGAAGAACCACTGTGTGCCAAGGTTGAATGTGGCTTCCGAAGCTCGAACTATAAGGAAGCAGCCAGAGAGGTGTGGCACCTGGGCAAGCCTCTGCCTAGGCGGTGTTTGCAGTGTCACGGTAAATCATCGAGAGGTGGCTCTCAAAACAGTCCTGGTGACCACTTTTCTGACCACCCCTCACCCCTCAAGTGCCAGTGACTACACAGATGGGCCCTCTCTTACCCCAAGTCTCCTCACTGAAGGGGAACCCCTGGAGTGAGCCTGTGAGGTCTGCCTGTTCCCCAACATCTACAGAAAAACTCACAACAATTATACATTTAGCACACATTTCCTCCTCTGTGAGTTGGGGACATTAAGAGACCTTTCCTCCAGCATTAGGATTAAACCAGACAAAGCACTTAAAGCCTTCAGCACTGAGTCCTTGGTTCTGCACAGAAACCCCCAGGCCAGTTCTAAGACAGAGTTGTTAGGCACACCCTGGCAGGTTACACCAGGCCAAGTACCTCGCAGGGTGGGGGAATCCAGAGGTGGGCAGGACTGGTGGCATTTTGATGGGCCCCGCCTTCTCTTCCCTCCTCCCTTGGCCAGAGACAGGCAGGAGGGCCCCAGGCAGCAGTTCTTCCCACCCTCTGCCCCTTAGTCTTGCACGCCTCTAGGGCCGGGACGCTTATTCTTCCTCCTAGCAGCTCTGCCTGGAAGTCCCCCAATCCCTGTGCTACTGTTCCCAGATCTTGGGCTTGGGGGACAGCAAGAAAGCTGCTACAAAAAACTCAGCTGGGGCAGCTCCACAAGGACCCTACAGGCTTGAGGCATTGCCGGGATTCTATCCCAGCCAGCCAGGCTCCTGGGTGCCCCAGAACCCTCTGGAGCACAGGGAGGCAGAGGGGTCCTTACCCATTTCAGGAGTCTACAGCCTGACGGCTACAGCCATGGTGGGCCCCCGATACCCGGTCTCAGTTCGAGGGGCAGCTCTGGTGCAGATCAAGAGGCTCCAGGTAAGACCTGGGTGTGTCTCTAGTGGCCCTAAGGCATAGGAAGGGGGTGCCTCGATCAGCATCTCCAAGGCACCCACAACTTTACGTCCCCTAGACATTTGCCTTGTCCGTGTGCTGGTCAGATGGCAGTGACACCTTTGTGCGCAGGAGCTGGGAGGAATTCAGGCAGCTCAAGGTGAGTGACCCTGGGCCACCCTAATACCATGGTTAAGGATTCCCCACCTGGGTGACTACCAGTGTAAGACCTGTCAGTGACTCTAACCGGAGGCCCTTCATCCTGCCTGAGGCTCCCAGCCCTTGTCATCAGGGTGAGGAACCCCACCCTCCTAAGGGTGCACAGTGGGCTCTGGGAGACTGATGCCCCTCTTCCTGCCCTCAGAAGACTCTCAAGGAGACCTTTCCAGTGGAGGCGGGTCTGCTTCGGAAATCCGACCGCATTCTCCCAAAGCTTCTCGGTCAGGCCAGCCTGGGTCTGGGGGCAGGGAAGGCAGTGGCTTGCTGGGGGCGGGGGGTGTGGCTCAAGGGACCAGTGAAGCCCGAAGCGGGGTCTCACAGTACATTTTGGTGGTGTCCTTAGATGCACCGCTATTGGCACGCGGGGGGCGCACGAGCCGCGGTCTGGCACGCCTGCAGCTGCTGGAAACCTATTCTCGGAGGCTGCTGGCGACTGCAGAGCATGTGGCTCAGAGCCCGGCAATCACAGGCTTCTTCGCACCGCAACCCCTGGACCTGGAGCCCGCGCTGCCACCTGGCAGGTGCCTGACTCGACCCCCAACTCCCAGCCTGCAGCAGCGTTTGGAGCTGGGGGGAGGTCCAAGGTGGGGGTTACAGCCAGTGAAGAGGAGCAGAGACTGGGAGGCTGGCAGTCTTGCTGGGGTGGCATGGCATGCCTAGTTTCACCCTGGAATCTGCCTACCTCTCACCCGTGCGGGCTGCCCTTCCCAGCCGGGTGATCCTGCCCACCCCGGTGGAGCCACCTCTCTCCCATGCTGCCAGCCGCCTCTCCATCCACAGTCTGGAGGCTCAAAGCCTGCGCTGCCTGCAGCCCTTCTGCACTCAGGACACACGGGGCCGGCCTTTCCGGGTGCAGGCCCAGGAGAGCCTGGATGTGCTCCTGCGGCACCCCTCCGGTAGGGCCCACCAGGAACCCAGGGATTTGCCTCTGTCCCTGGACGCCAGGGAGCCTCAAGATCTGAGTCCCCACCCGCCTCTTGTGCACAGGCTGGTGGCTAGTGGAGAACCAGGACCAGCAGACAGCTTGGTTTCCAGCACCCTACCTGGAGGAGGTGGCTGTGGGCCAGGGCTGGGAACGAGGCCCGTCCCTAGGGAGCAGCGGTATGCACCTAACCCCCACCCCTCATGCCATCATTACAGCTGGACCATGTGGCAAAATGGGCCAGAAGCACTGTGGGAAGGGCGGCTTGATGGGGCCCAGGAGCCCGTGCTTGGTCACTGAACCTAGAGAAAGTCCCGAACCAGTTTTAGGGCGGTCCCAGCGTCAGCAGAGACTCAAGCCAGGAGAATCCAGAGAAGGGTGAGGGCCCTGACCTCTGCGGCCCCACGGTGACCCCAAACATACACCCCCAGGTCCCCAGTTCTGTGCTTCCTGCGCCTACGAGGGCAGCCGTGCAGATGAGCTGTCTGTGCCTGCAGGTGCGCGCGTGCACGTGCTGAAAACATCAGATCGAGGCTGGTGGCTCTGCAGGTGAGCAGGAATGGGCATGGGTGGGGCAGCCTAGCCGAGGCAGGCGGGGCCTTAACCACATCCCCCCGCCCCTGACAGGTATGGCGACCGGGCGGGCCTCCTCCCTGCGGTGGTACTGCGGCCTGAAGGGCTGGGTGCCCTCCTGAGTGGGACGGTGTTTCGTGAAGGAGACTCAGCAGATGAGGCCCAGGGCTCCCCCAAACCCTCCCAGGCCACTGCCCCTGCCCCCATCGTCCCCGCCCGACCTTCGCCGGGCGCCATCCAGAACCGCTGCTGCACCATCACCCGCAGGGCCCTGGAGCGGCACCCAGGGCGCCAGCGCCCCTCTGGAGGGTGTGTGGACCCTGTGCCACACGCTACAACAGAGCAGTGAGCACGAGGATCCCCATGGGGGGACAGACTGCGCCATCCCAGGGTTGGGGAGGAGTGGGGAGGACGGATCTCCCTGGCCACAGGGATGGGAGGGGCAATTCACTGTTCCTCTGAGTAAAGCTTGTTCTGAATGACCCCTGCCGTCTCAGCCTGCTCAGTCTCAGCCTGGTCAGCTGGGTCTCTGCCAGGCCAGGGTGGGGGGATGGGCTAGAAGGGCGGAGACCATCGGCTCCAGTGCCCCTTTGGGTGGCTAGGTAGGGTGTTGGTCAGGATGGGGTCTGGACTGGAGCCCAAAGAGACCAAGCTGGCTAGGTGAGCGCGCCTTTATGGGTTCCCTAGGGGGTTGGGATGGACTGGAGAGAGGCAGCCGGCTAGGAGAGGGTGCCTTTATGGGTTTCCCAGGGCGTGGGGGCGGTGGCCAGCACAGGCAGCTTCATGTTGTGCCAAAGGAAGTCCAAGAAGGTGGCGGCCTGGAGTGTCCGGCTGAGCCGCTGAAAGTGCCGCTCTGGGAAGGACAGAGGGAGGTCGGGGGGTATCCACACCCACCCCAGGATGTCCCCAACCCTAGGCTGTGCCTGCGTACCAGTGTAGGGCAGCAGGGCTTCAACTGCTGCACGGACGCCTTCATAGGCCAGCAGCTCCTCGGGGGCCTCATGCCGCAGGAGCACACCCAGCACGGCCTGGGCCTCGTGGCAGTTGCGCGAGTTGGTGTTCCACGTGACGCAGAAGCGCAGCAGGGCCTCTGTGGGCGACAGGACCATCATCCTCTTGCCCGGTCAATCCGCCATGGCTGGCCCCTGCCCACCGGGCCACCCACCCTGACCGGCCCCCAACCTTTCTGGTCTCGCCTCAGTCGGAGCACGGTGGCTTCCAGCTTCTCACAGGCCTCAGGGTCCCTCCGAATGGCTGTGGGAGTAGGGAAGGCTGAGCTGGGAAAAGCAGAGCCCAATGGTCCAGAGACCCGGCTCCTCACCCCCAGGGGTGGGCCCTAACCCTGGATGACGGTCAGCACAGTGTGGGGCCGATCTAGGGAGATGGCCAGGCCCAGCGCTCGCAGGTACCGCTTCTCATGCAGCAGGTTGTCCAGCTCTTGTTGCCTGCCAGGAGGGGAGGGGAGGAGAGGCCACTGAAGGTCGCTGGCTGGGGCTGCAGGCAGAGCTATTGGAGTCAGCAGGTGGTGAGCCTGGTGCTCAGCCTCAGTTTCACTACAGCACAGAGCAGGGGCACCACTGTCCTGGCCTTACCTGACCACCTGCTCCTCCTGCCTGGCCTGCTCCTCTGCCTGCTCTGCCTCGGTCACATCCTGAGGTGAGACTGAGGTCAGATGGGGGCCCCCATGCCACCCCGCCTCCTCCCCAACCTCAGGCCCACAACCTTCCAGAGGATGACTCGGGAGTCGCTGGCGCCAGTGAGGGCGCGGTCATCCAGCCGGCTACAGTGCAGCCCCCAGACCTTATCATCATGGGCATCCAGCGTCCGCACACACTCGTTGTTCTTGATGGTCCAGAGCTTCACGAGGCCATCTGAGCCGCTGGGTTTGGGGTGGGGAAAGGCTCAGCATCAGGCAGCTCCCCCACCTGGCCCCATCGCTGCCCCGTCCCAGCCCACTCACCTGGACAGCAGCTGTGTGCCCCGGCTCACAAAGGCCACCTTCAGCACGGAAGCATCGTGCCCCTCAAATGTCTGCAAGGTTGAGGTAGGGCATGAGATGTCACCAGGGTGGGAGGCGTGGAGGGCCTGGAGCACTGCTTACCTTGAGACAGCTGAAGTCCTGGAGCGCCCAGAGCTTGATAGTGCCGTCAGCTGAGGCTGTGGCCAGCACCTGGTCCATGGGAGAGAACTGGACACACCAGAGGCCACGCCGGTGGCCTGAGAAGACACCCAGCAGCTGGCACTGTGGCAGGGCCCAGAGCTTGGCCATGCGGTCTTGTGAGCCCGTGGCCAGCAGCTTGTCATTGGGGGCAACAGCCACGCTGTTGATATCCTGGCAATGGGAGCAGGTGGTGGCTCAGCATCCCCATCCCCCTGCCAGCAAGGGCTAGGCCACACCCCCACCCCAGTGGCTACGGATTCACCTTATCGTGGCAGCGCTGAGTGGTCTGGGCCTGCAGGAGGACAGGGCCGCTGTCTGGGGCTGTGTTCTTAGACAGCAGGGCTCTGGGAAGGGGCCACAGCTTCACAGTGCAGTCCTGGCTGCCCGTCACCAGGAAGGACTCCTTCAGCCTGTGGCCCAAACAGGAGAGGGAGGAGACACAGCTGAGCCCCCGCCAGCCTTGATGGACAGCTCCCAACAGGGCCAGCCTGGGAGCACCCGGCTCAGACCGTGGGGCCTGTCCCAGGATGCAGATTGCCCTTGGTCACCTCTAGGCACCTGAAGGACCAAGCCCTGCCTACACTGTCCACCTGCAGCACCTGGTGACTCAGCTCCAAACACAGGACCCGAGCCCCACATGCAGGGGTCCCCTCTCCACCTGGGCCTGATGCAGATTCCCTCTCTCTGCCCCAGTGCTCTTCCCCCTTTAACCACTTTCCCAGGGATACTTCTGAGGACTGCCCCCAAGGCACCTAGGGACTCCCCCAATCCTGTTCTGTTCCACACGTCTGGGCTGGAGCCTCAAAGATCAAGCCAGCACTGCGGCCGCCTCCCCAGATCCCTGAGCGGCAGCCCCTGCTGGCAGGCCTGGGCATCCCTCTCACTGACACTCTGGGCCCAGCCCTGACTCACTCACTACCTAGAGCAGCAGATGGTGCCGACACTGTGCGTATGGCCGGAACCCTGAGCCACGCAGACCACCTGGCCAGCCTTGTTCATCCTCCAGATTCGGACACTCTGATCCTGGGGATGGGGAAGAGAGGAGAGAGGCTGGTCTGTGGGCCTACCGTGTGGCCTCCCCGCCTAGTGCCCCTTCCCCTACCTCTCAGAGCACCTCACCTTGGCACAGCTGGCAAAAAGCCACCCCTTCCGGAACACGTCCAGAGCCAAAACGATATCTGAAAACATGTTGGGGGGAGGTAGAGGTCACAGGGCAAGATAGGGGAAGGGAAGCCAGCAAGGGACCCAGGTGGGTCCCAGGGTGTCAGGTGGGCTGGCCCCACTCACCCGTGTGGCCATGGAGGATCTGGCAGGCTGATGTCTGCAGCTCAAACACTTTCAGGCAGGGGCTATTGGAGGCCACGATGATATGGGAGTCCTCAGGCCCAAGAAACCGGACATCCAGGACCTCCTCACTATAGCCAGCGAACTATACAGGGGCAGGAGGCAGGAGATGTGAGCCAGGACCCAGCAAGAGGAGGACTGGCACCCACAGCCCCTCTGCAGGCTAAGCAGGGGCAGATGTGCACCTGTTTCTGCAGCCGCAGGGAGCGAGCCTCGTAGAGCAGCAGGTTGTGGTCGGCAGTGGCGCTGAGGAGCAGGCCGGCGGTGCGGGCCAGGGTGCAGTGGGTAAGCTCCCGCCCAGGGCCTGGTGGCCGGGCCTGCGTGTACACACACTGCCCAGAAGCTGCCTCCCACACGCGCAGAGTGCCTGGGTGGGTGGGGACAGGCTGTGAGACTCTAAGGTTCACAGGCCTTCCCCAGCCCCTACCACCTGCCTGTGGCCCAGCCCCTACCACCTGCCTGTGGCCCAGCCCCACGCACCTTGGTCGCCAGCTGTCAGGAAGTGCAGGCCTGGGGACTTCACACCCAGCTCAGATGCCGGCTCTTCTGGCAACAGCACAGCAGTCTCCACGCTCTGGAGACAAACTGGGTCACGGGCTGCTGACACCCGCCCTCCAACCCAACTCACCAGGCCTGGCCTTCAGGCGTCCCTACCTCAAACACCGGCACAGTCCTCGTGGCCTGGTGGCTCTGAAGGTCCCAGATGATACAGATCTTGTCACGGCCGGAGCTGGGGGAGCAACAGCTACCTGAAGTCAAGTTTTAGCCTTGGTCCCCGGTTTCCCAGCCTCCCCGCCTACCAGGGCATGCTCCTGACCTGAGCATAGTGTGGCCGTCGGCACTGAAGGCCAGTGAGGTGACAGCGCTGTAGTGGGCAGTCAGCACAGCCAGGCACGACCGATCCTGCAGTGACCACACGCGGATGGCGGCATCTGCGGCCGAGGAGAAGAGCAGCAGGCGTGTGGGGTCTGGGTGGAAGGCCACCAGGCTGCAGGCGAGACAGGATGGGTGAGCTGAGCAGCCTGGGGGTGCCTCTGCATTCTCACCCCCCACATTCCCCTCACACTCACTGCACAACACCAGGCGAGCCTCGGAAGTGGTGTGTCCCGTAGTGCCGCACAATGTCCCAGACGCGCACAGCCCCGTCACAGCCGCCTGCGGACAAGCAAGGTGAGGGGCTGGAACGCCCAAAGACCCTCCATCTGTGCCGGCCACTCACCTGCCCAGCAGGGCCCTACCCGTGGCTAGCAGCGTGGAGGTGGGGTCGAAGGTCATGGTGGCCACGGGGGCTGTGTGTATTGCCTTCCAAAGGCGGGTAACGCTGCCCTCTCGCCAGGCCCACTGAGCCAGCAGCAACGCCCGGCTGGCTGTCACCAGCACCTAGGGGAGGATACAGGTCAGCAGAGGGGTGGCAACACCCTCCTCCCACCTTCCCAGATTCAATCCCCACTGGGCCCCACCCTGCATACCTCATCGTCAGGGCTGAGATCGAAGGCAGTGATATCCTCCTGGTCCTCCTAGGGGAAACAGCGGTGTGCAGAGGGTTGTGTGAAGGGGCTGGCCCCGCCACTTGCCCCTCACCCACTCAGGTTGCCCTCACCTGCTCCAGACTCTGCAGCACGGCCCCTGAGGCCACCTCCAGAATGTTGACTCTGGTGCCACAGACGCAGAAGAGGTGCTGGCCAGTCTGGTCCAGCTGGGGACAAAGGGGTCTCAGCCAGGCAACATTTGGCACTCCCTGCAGCCTCCAGCTGCCCACCCTCAACCCTTCCCCAGACCTATACCTGTGCTTTTCCACCCTTGTAGAAAGGTTCGATTTTGCGCTCCACGACATAGCTAGAAAAAAAGTGGGAGGGAGTGAGCGCCACCCACCCCCTCGATCCCTTGGGTCCAGTCCTGTGCTGGGTGTTCCTCTTGAGGTGACCACAATGGCCCCTGCCCTTGAGTTTCAGGGCAACAGCAGGGACGGGGCAGGGGTTGGAACCAGCAGCACTGCAGGGGGCTATTGCCACTCCCAAGTCACTGAGAAGCAGAGACTCAGAGCTCACTGGTGATCCCTGAGGCAGTAGGGGGTGGGCCTGCGTCAGGCAGAGGCAGCCCAACACTCCAGGGCTCCCAGGGATTCCTCAGCGAGAGCCAGGTGAGTCCCTGGGGCAACCCCTGCTGGCAGTGGGTAGCCAAGCCTGGGTAGCAGCCCAGAGCACAACCTCCCAGCGTCTTCATCCCTGAGATCTGGTATACCTCTTCCCCTCCCTGGCTCCTCCCTCTGTCCCCAGGCCTACCCAGAGCCCAGGTCCCATTAGCAGCTGTCATTTCTGTGACCTCACCCTGCCCCTCCTCCTTCCCTCTCCACTGCCTCCACCTGGTCCAGACCATCACAATCTCTGGCCACTTCACTGGGCCCCCTACCTACGTCTTAACCCTGCTGCTAGGTGCCTTTCGGAACATAACTGAAGACGTCACTGCCCCACATCAGACCCTCACTCTGTCCACACACCTCCCAGACCCTCTCCAGAAGGGCTTCCGAGAACCTTGCCTCTGCTTCCCTTCCCTCTCATGGCCCACCATGGTTCCTTTCCCAGCCCCTGGAACAGGTTTCCTATCTTCCCCCTGTCCCCTGTGTGCGGCCTGGGCTTCCCTTCCCAGATGGCAGGGCCTGGCTCAGTGCACTTCTGGAATCTTGACTGCCAAGACGAAAGCAACCCTCAGCCCCTGAACCCAGTCGACCCTCCCACGGCGGTGCTGCCAGCCAGGGGCTTTCCTTTACCAGTGCTTGGCACAACCAAAGCCCCACAGCCGCCGATGGAAATGATAATCCCATGAGACTGCGCTGCCAGGGCGGGGGCACCAGCAGTGCTGTTCAGAAAAGGCTTGGGGAGTGACAGGGCACAGGACTGAGGGCCTCCTGTGCTTCTGCAGACTTGCTCCTCTCCTGCTGTCTCCCTGCTCCCTGAAGAAGAGGGTTCGCGGGTGGTAAGTCCCCAGGCCGACTGCTTAGAGGTGGTTCTTCGTCTCCTGCCGTTTGCCAGGACCAGTCCCGACCTACGCTCAGCCCACCCCTCCCCTCATCCGGACTTCTGGTCCCCGCTTCACCCCACAGCCGGCTTCTCGTTGAGCCCACGCTGCTGCGCCCGGGCTTAGGTCCCTGTCCTCCCCGAGAGCAGTCGGGGCCTGCTCTCCCACCTGGTATCATCGCAGCCTCCGCGACCCCGCGAGCCCGCGCACACATAGCCTCTCCCCTCCCAGACCCCAATGGGCGCCCACTGCAAGCGCGCCTCCGCTATGCCTGCTGCGAACCTGGCTCCCTCCCCGCGTGGCCCCAGCGCTCCGAGCTCACTTGGCCTTGAAGCGGCCCACTCCGGCCGCGGTCTCTGCCATGTTGCCGCTGCCGCTCCCGCCGATACCAGCTAGAACCCCGGCAGCTTCCACCGCGTGAAGAGTGAGGTTGGCACAGTGCTCCTAACTCCCGGCGCGCTGCGATGGCGTCACCACGCGCGACCACTGTGACGTCACCGGTGAAACGCGCTTGTCGCCATCTTTGCTGCAGGCAGTGGCGGCTGCATCCGGAAGTGGAAGCGGGCGGAGGTGTTTCCGGCCTGGAGGGTGGGCGGTGAGCCGTGACGGTGCAGCGCGGGCAGGTCGGGGTAAACAGGCGTGGGTGACAGCGCCGTAGCCTGGCCTGTTTTTTTTTTTTTAAAGACGGGTTTCACCATGTTGGCCAGGATGGTCTTGAACTCCCAACCTCAGCTGATCCGCCCGCCTGTCCTCCCAAAGTGCTGGGATTACTGGCGAGAGCTACCGCGCCTGGCCAGCCTGGCCTTTTGATAGCAGTATAAAAAGGCATCCGTAGCCAGCGTTTACTCCTGCCTTTTGGCATTCTGGGAATTGGGGCAGCAGCAGTCGGGTGGGGTCCAAGCCTCGAGCGGTGAACCTGACCCTGCCTCGGGACTTGCAGTGTGGCTTATGATAAATAACACAGGAAAATGAATAAACCGTGTAATCTCAAAGGCATTCATATATTGAGCACCTTCTGTGTGCAAAGCACTGTTCTTGGCACTTGGGGAACAGCAGATAAGAAACTAAACGGGATAAGAGTGACAGTTGCTGAGCGCTGTGGAAAAAAACAGAAGGGATGGAGTGGAGGGGACCCCAAAGGAGGCTGTATTGAGGTGAAGCCTGAGCAGACATAAGTTCGCGAAGCAGGGAGCCCTGTGGTGACCTTGGGAACGAATGGTGCTGAGGAATGGTCAGGGCACAGGCCCTGGGCTGGTGGTGTCAGGCGTTGAGTGGCAGCAAGCCGGGTGGCTGCAGGGAGTGGGTGCAGAGGGCAGAAGCCATGCCGTTTGCCTGTGAGCCGTGGGGAGGAGTTGGCTTTTACTCTGAATTCACGGTTTTGAGCCATTTGTGCTACTACTGGCTGTGAAGCTGGTAGAACAGTCTGCTAGAAAGTAACTGGGCCAGGCTGGGTGCAGTGGCTCACTCCTGTAATCCCAGCACTTTGGGAGGCTGAGGCAGGCAGATCATGAGGTCAGGTGTTCCAGACCAGTCTGGCCAACACGGTGAAACCCTGTCTCTACTAAAAGTACAAAAATTAGCTGGGCGTGGTGGCAGGAGTCTGTAATCCCAGCTACTTGGGAGGCTAAGGCAGGAGAATTATTTGACCCCGGGAGGTGGAGGTTGCAGTGAGCCGAGATCACAACGCCACTGCACTCCAGCCTGGATGACAGAGCAAGACTCTGTCTCAAAAAAAAGAAAAAAAGGTCTCAGGAAGTCTGTCTTAGGAAAAAAAAAAAAAGAAAGTAACTGGGCCCGTTTGGGCATCATGACAAGACCCCGTCTCTACACACACTTACACACACCCACACACACACACAATTTAGGCGGGGCGGTGGTGCGCCTGTTGTTCCAGCTTCTCCAGAGGCTGAGGTGAGCGGATGTACTGAGCTGTGATCAGGCCTCTGCACTCCAGCCTGGGCGACAAGAGACCTTATCTCAAAAAAACAAAAAAACAAAAAAAAAAGAAAGAGAAACCAAAAGTAACTGGGAAGGAGAACTGAGAGGATGATCAAGGAAAAGCTCTGAGAGGAGACATTTGAGTGAAGTAAAGCAGGCCAGCGTGGTGGCTCAAACCTCTAATCCCAACATTTTGGGGAGCAGAGGCAGGAGGATTACTTGAGCCCAGGAGTTTGAGATCAGCCTGGATAACACAGTGAGATCTCATTTCTACAACAAACACAAAAATTATCCGGCAGTGGTGGTGTGCGCCTGTAGTCCCAGCTACTCAGGAGGCTGAGGTGGGAGGATTACTTGAGCCCAGGGAGGTTGAGGCTGCAGTGAGCCATGATTACAGCACTACCCTCCAGCCTGGGCGCTAGAGCAAGATCCGGACCCAAAAAAGAAAACAAGAAAAGGCTGTTCTGTCTATGGAGTAGCCATTCCTGTGTTTCCTTTATTTATTTTTATGAGATGAAGTCTCACTCTTGTTGCCCAGGCTGGAGTGAAGTGGCTCAATCTTGGTTCACTGCAACCTCCACCTCCCAGGTTCAAGTGGTTCTCCTGTCTCAGCTTCCTGAGTAACTGGGACTACAGGCTTGTGCCACCATGCCCAGCTAAGTTTTGTATTTTCAGTAGAGACAGGGTTTTGCCATGTTGGTCAGGTTGGTGATACACCTGCCTCTGCCTCCCAAACTGCTGGGATTACAGGGGTGAGCCACCATGCCCGGCCCCCTTACTTTAAAATCCCAGTCTGTAATCCCAGCACTTTAGGAGGCCGAGGCGGGTGGAACACGAGGTCAAGAGATTGAGACCATCCTGGCCAACATGGTGAAACCCTAACTACTAAAAATAGAAAAATTAGCTGGACATGGTGGCATACGCTTCTAGTTCCAGCTACTCAGGTGGCTGAGGCAGAAGAATCGCTTGAACCCAGGAGATGGAGGTTGCAGTGAGCTGAGATTGTGCCACTGCACTCCAGCCTGGCGACAGAGACTCCAAATCAAAAAA
>NW_016107759.1:2668103-2673362 GCF_001604975.1 Cebus imitator
TGCAGTGAGCCGAGATCGCGCCATTGCACTCCAGCCTGGGCAACAAGAGCGAAACTCCATCTCAAAAAAAAAAACAACAACAACAAAGATGAAAGCAGGCAAATGGAGGCGAAGGGAAGAGCTCTCCAGGCAGGGGGAATAGCCAGGCCAAGCCCACTGGTGTGACAGAACACAGAGCCCATGGAGAAAGCCCAGAGTATCCCTGGGAGGAAAGGAGTCATGCCTGGAAAGGGCAACAGGGATGCACAGGTGACAGCTGTGAGGGGCACAGGTGACGGTTGTGAGGCCTGCAGGCACAGAGGTGGACCAGGTCTGGGCTCTGCGTTTATTTATTTACAAGGTACCTTGGCCCTGAGCACCCCCCCATCTCAGCCCAGAAGCTGCCTTCTGGGACAGCCTCGGCCTCGGCCTCCTCCCGTGGGGTGCCCTCCAGTAGAGCGGTGTCTTCCTCCAGGAAGTTGCCCAGCTCCGCCAGCTCTCGGCGGACAATGCTGGTGGCCCGGTGCAGCCGGCGCACACGCCTCATCAGGCACAGCAGCAGGGTCCGACTGCGCTCCTGGCGCGCGCTCCAGGCGTTGTGCAACTTGCGGTAGCAGTTGTGGTGAACATGCTTGGTTGGGTCCAGGGTGGCCCCACAGCCCAGGGGGCAGCGCTGCTGGGCCCTTTGCTGGCAATGCTTCCGGTGCTCAGCCAGGGCCCCACGCGGGACCCTTGAGGTGCAGCCTTCGTTAGGGCAGGCCATTGGCTCGAAGGGGCATGAATCCTGGTGCCCTTTTCGATGGGCCAGGGGGCATGTCACCATGCAGCCGGCATCGGCGTTCTTGCACTGAGGGTGAAGGAGAACACGTGTGAAGCCACCCAGGCAGGACACTCACAGAATCCCCCATCCGTGGCTTTCCACTCACCAGGAACCAGGGAACCGAGAGCCTCCCACACTTTTCTAACTCCAGTGAGGTGGTGGAGAGAGAACATGGGCCAAATGCATGGAAGTGGGAAGAAGGTAGACATTCCAGGGGAGGGGGTGCGGCCTGACGCTTGGGGAACTGGAAGGTCCACAACTGGGTTGGTCTGGCGAGTGGTATGGATGCCAGGCTTCCCCCCCTGCCCCTGACAGAGATGGAGTCTCATTTTGTTGCCCAGGCTGGAGTGCAATGGCATGATCTCGGCTCACTGCAGCCTCTCTGGTTCAAGCGATTCTTCTGCCTCAGACTCCCAAGTAGCTGGGCTTATAGGCGTGTGCCACCATGCCTGGCTAATTTTTGTATTGTGTGAGTAGAAACAGGGTTTCACCATATTGTCCAGGCTAGTCTTGAACTCGTGATCCACCTGCCTCAGCTTCCCAAAATGCTGGGATTACAGGCATGAGCCACCCATGCCCATCTCAGGTTTTCCTTTTTAACCTCAGTTTACCCATCTATAAAACTAGAGGGCTAGAGAGTAGTGGCCAGCACACCAGGCACTTCATCCTCTAAAAATCCTTTACAATCTACATTTTACAGCTGAGACCCCAGGGGATCGGAAAGGTTAGGTGACTTGCTTAAAGTCACACAGCAACTAAGCGATAGAGCCACGAGTCAAACTCAGCCATGTCTAATCACCCAAGTCTGTACTAATTTCTCTCTGAAGATGGGAGTTCTCCTTACTCCCTCTCCTGGCCCTGCCCCACCACTACGAGGGTGAGAAGGGTAGAGGGTCAAGGGAGTGGGTCCTTTGAGCTACCTTGACTTCCAGGCGGCTAATGGTTTTCCGGAGTTTATTCTCGTGGATGATCTTTCTCCTTTTCACCGGTTTCCTGCAGCACGGACAGGTCTTTTGTCTGGAAAGAGGCATGAGGGGGGGTGAGTGTTGGGAATGGGAAGGGAACCCTGGTCAGCCCTTCACTTGGTGACCCAGGTGGTCCCTTCATCAGCTGGAGGAGGCATCATGGCATACTACAGGGAGCTCTCAGCTATGAGGCTGGGGCAGGGGTCTGCAGACACCGAGAGAGGGGCACACATTTTAGTTTAGGGAGATTTGGTGGCTGAGTCTTCTGGCTGACTTTCCCCTCTGTTGTGGGCCACAGCAGTGCCCCATCTCCCTGCTGCCCTCCCAGCCCCGTGGGTACCCGGTGACACCTGGTTAGCCACTGGAGGATGCACTTTTTGCAGAAGATGTGGCTGCATGGCAACCTCGCTGGCCTCTTGAGAACCCCATGGCAGACGGTGCACAGGAAGTTGGAGTCAGGAGGGCTGGTGAAGAGGTTGAGATCATACCCGCCACTCTGCAAAGGTCAAGCTGGTGTCAGGACCTGGCTGGGAAAGTGATCCAGTTCCTGGTCCACATATCCAGCAAGAGAGCCCAGAAAACTTTGGGTGGGGAGGTGGGCCACAGGAGAACTTCAAGTAGAGGGGTTGGCTCAGCACCCACTTTGAGGGGGCAGCTGTGGGGGTTAGAGCCCCCATCCCAGGACTAATTCCTGGCTGGAGACAGTGGCTTTAGCCTGGAATTAGACCTAGCCAGAGCCTTCCAGGTTTCCTTGTAGCATATGGGGCCTGCAACTCATTGCCCACCCTTTCCGAGTGGAGTGGGGTCAATCCCTGGACAACTGGGCATGTTTCTGGAGTCTCAGGGCTGAAGGCAAGAGGGCCCCAGGCTCACCATGATCTGTGACTAGACAGCAGCGCCACAGGCCCCCAGGGCTCAGGAGCCTGTATTTAACAGTGGGTGTGGGCTGACATCACAATGGCATTGTCCAGCTCAAGCCAATCACAACACTGGTTCAGGGCCCAGAAAACCTGCACAGCCCAGCAACGATCACAGATAGCCAGGCATAGTGGCTCACACCTGTAATCCCAGCAGTTTAGGAGGCCAAGGTAGGAGGATCACTTGAGCCCAGGAGACCAGCCTGCGCAACAGTGAGACCCCCACCTCTTTAAAAAAAACAAGTCACAGGGCTGGGTGCAGTGGCTCACCCCTGTAATCCTAACACTTTGGGAGGCTGAGGTGGGTGGATCACTTGAGGTCAGGAGTTCGAAACCAGCTTGGCCAACATGATGAAACCCCATCTCTACTAAAAATACAAAAAAATTAGCCAGGCAAGGTAGCAGGCACTTGTAATTCTAGCTACTTGGGAGACTGAGGCAGAATTGCTTGAACCCAGGAGGCAGAGGTTGCAGTGAGCTGAGATCGTGCCACTGCACTCCAGCCTGGGTGACAGAGTGAGACTCTGTCTCAAAAACAGAAAAAAAGTCACAGGGAAGGAGTAGGGCAGCAGGGCAGCTCCTGACCTTGGACAGGTCAATGGAGCCCCCGGAGCTTGAAGGCAGCTGACAGCTGATCCTCAGAAGCACTGAGTCAGAACCAAGGTTCATGGAGCTATTTCCCCAAGGCCAAGGCTTCAGTGGGATCATAGGGATTGCTACCTTCTTCTCCTAGAGCTTAGGGGCTTTGGGCACTGACCCACTGGAGGTCTTCATTTAGGATCCAATACTCAGGTGGTAGCTCCAGGGCAACGAGAACTAAACTCTCGGGTGACCTGCTGCACCAGAGCAAGGGGCCCAGCCTCCCAAACCAGGTTTCTGACCCACTGCAGCCTCGCACCCTTGGAGTGTTGCGTTTATCTAGGCCTAGTTGGTCAAATCCTTTAGAATCTCACCTGGTCTCACAAAGCAGCCACTCAAGTCTGAGCTTCCCACATTTGCTAGCGCTGTTGGCCTCACCTAGCACCCCTTACGTAGGCCAGGGCACTTTACCTGCGAGTGTAGCATTTACCTGAGGTGTGCTTGGCCAGATGACTGTTCCCAATACGGCTCTGCCACTTAAGAAGTGTCCGACCAGGCCGGGTGCGGTGGCTCACGCCTCTAATCCCAGCACTTTGGGAGGCCGAGGCCGGTGGATCACAAGCTCAAGAGATCTTGACCATCCTGGTCAACATGGTGAAACCCTGTCTCTACTGAAAATACAAAAAATCAGCTGGGCATGGTGGTGCGTGCCTGTAATCTCAGCTACTCAGGAGGCTGAGGCAGGAGAATTGCCTGAACCCAGGAGGCGGAGGTTGCGGTGAGCCGAGATCGCGCCATTGCACTTCAGCCTGGGTAACAAGAGCGAAACTCCGTCTCAAAAAAAAAAAAAAAAAAAGTGTCCGACCTTAAGCGTCACCTGCCAACCTCCTCCATCCTATCCTTGTGTCCAAGTAGAGCTGAGATGGCATCTCGCTAGGGTTCTCCCCAACACAGCATGAAGAGATGCACTTGCCAGGCTGATAGGCGGGATGGGGCTCCAAGAACACCCACACGCAGTTAGACAAACAACTTTATTTGGAAGACGTTTCCAGCCGAGTCTCCCCGACCCCACAGTCCTGGCGACGTCGGCCTCAGGCGTGGGAGAACCAGTGTCCTGCAGAGAGAAGACAGGGCTAAGGGTCAGTGGCCAGGGCCAGACCTCGCGAGCGACGGCATCCGGGCGGAGGCCGCGGCGCCTGTCGGGGCCTGGGTTTCACCGCCGCACACAGGGCAGCGCGTGGTGAGCTGAGGCCCCCGGAGGATCTAGGCGCCGAATCTCACCCGCGGCCACGGCCAAAGCCCGGGGGTGATTTTCAACCAACGCCGTACTCCCCAACTACCAGGGAGACGCGAACAGCACACACAGCAGGACTTACCCAAGCTGCGAGACTCGCGGACCCGACACGCGAACGTTTACAGCCGCTTTTCCGGTGACGCAGATTTCCCGGGCCGCGGCTGGCGCCAGACGTGCAGGCGCACGCAGAGCGCGGCGGGGGTGGGGCACCACGGAGCCAATCACAGGCTGTCTTATGGGAGTTCGTCGCGCTCCCGTCTGGGGCGGGGCAGCGGAGATCGCGCGGGGCTTGGCTTGGTATAAAAGCTGCCTCCCAGCAGGCCTCGCTCTTCTTCTTCGATAAAACACGTGAGTGGTCAGATTTGCTGCTGTAGGCCTCGGCGTGGGCGGCGGGAATCCGTGGACATCGGATCCGGTCTAGTCTCCCGCGATTGCGCTCCTGGGCGGGAGCCCCCTTCTGGGTCTCGCGGGCGTCTGCTACACGACAGAGTTTCACTTAACTGGTTCTTGCTGTTTTCTCTTCAGCAAATGGCGGATGACGCCGGTGCAGCGGGGGGGCCCGGAGGCCCCGGGGGCCCTGGGATGGGGAACCGCGGTGGCTTCCGCGGAGGTTTCGGCAGTGGTATTCGGGGCCGGGGTCGCGGCCGTGGACGGGGCCGGGGCCGAGGCCGCGGAGCTCGCGGAGGCAAAGCCGAGGATAAGGAG
>NW_016107759.1:2674807-2677141 GCF_001604975.1 Cebus imitator
GGCTCTGTGCTGGTGCGCCTCATCCCTGCGCCCAGGGGCACTGGCATTGTCTCAGCACCTGTGCCCAAGAAGCTGCTTATGATGGCTGGTATCGATGACTGCTACACCTCAGCTAGGGGCTGCACTGCTACCTTGGGCAACTTCGGTAGGTGACCCACGCGTGGGCATAGTCACAGCCTCTCAGCTCCGCTTAATCACACGGGTCCAGTGTGTGCTTGGCGTGTTTTCAGGGAGGCAGAGAAAGGCTCTCCTAATGCACGACAGACCCGCCCAGAATGGCCTCTCTGTTCCTAGGAGTGCGACAATTTTTGGGTTAGGGGTCTTGCCCCAAGCACACTACTAATCTTCCTGGGGTTCTTTTGTTGTCCAGCCAAGGCCACATTTGATGCCATCTCTAAGACTTACAGCTACCTGACCCCCGATCTGTGGAAGGAGACTGTATTCACCAAGTCTCCCTATCAGGTACTGCCTGGTGGGGTGGGGTGGGGCTGGCCACTGCCTAGACAAGCACAGGCCCCAACAACGTCATGTCTTGTGTTTTAGGAATTCACGGACCACCTCGTCAAGACCCACACCAGAGTCTCTGTGCAGAGGACCCAAGCTCCAGCTGTGGCTACAACATAGGGTTTTTATACAAGAAAAATAAAGTGAATTAACATTGCATTTTTTCTGTGTCCTGCAAGTTTAGTGGTGGTTTGAATCCGGAAGGTGGGACCAAGAGATCATACTAGAAACATGTTGAGGGGCTTTATTTCAGCAATAGCACAATTATACAGAACCGCATCACGGGGTACCCACAGCTGCCTCAGGAGGTGGCAGCAGCGGCTGCTTTTGCAGCTTTTCTCTCTTCCAGCATCCTCTGCTTCTGTTTGGCCAGGCATTTCCTGGCAGAACCGAAGCCCCCCAGGTCCTGATCTGGGAAAGCAATGGAAACAAGCTGGGAACCCAGGCCTGTGCTATATGCAAATGGAGCAAATTCAAGTGGGCAGAAGGGAGAGGGCTGGATTTGCAGTGGCTCTGGCCCCCGGCCTCGGGAGGCCTTGGGCAGTGACACTGACCACAGAAGGAGGGGGGTCACTCACAGCGATCCTGGTAGGCCTTGGCCACCTGGGTGAACAGCTCCACTTCCTTGGTACAGTTCTGCTTGTAGTTTTGTCCCTCCCTCTGCTGACAGGCCTTGAGCCGTTCCTGGATGATGTTGACAATTTCTTGATCAACTTTACTGGGGAAGAAAGGGAGCAAGAGAGGCTATTCACAAAGAATCCTTTCTCTGTACCCAGGAAGAAAAGTTGAAAGCAAGATCTTGGGGTCTGACTCCTCCCATGTCACCCCTGATATCTGGACATATTTTGGGTGGCTGAGGCCACCCTGTGGCATCCCAGGGACCCCTGGCCCGGCAGCACACATGGTGCAGGTCACACTCCCAGTTTACGTACTAGTCCCTCCTCCACTGCATCTCGGCTTCATACATGCACAAAACATCATTCTCCTTGCACTCCGTGATGTCTGGCACACGGCGGTACTGCCGGTGGTAGTAGTAATACCTGTTCTTTGCGTGCTGCCGCTCTATAAACTCTGCAAAGAAAAATCCGCAGACTCAGCCCCATTGGGTTGGACAGGCTTTTAGCTTTGCTATTTCTCATAAGCCCACTGAAGAACTTCCTGAATGTTCCACCATTTAGAGAACAGGCAATTAGTCTCTAAGAAGTGTGGCCAGCCAGGCAATCCTGTGAAGGACTAGGCTACAGCTGATGGAGAGCATTACCTTACTCTCCCCCACACAACCCCACCAACAGCTCATTCTCACAGACGGGGAACTTACTGGGACGCAGCTCTGCCAGTGCAACTCCCCCAGCTGCACAGGGAGCCTCCAACAAGCAGAACTTGACCTCCTTACCGCCTCAGCTTCCCCACTGGGAAATGAACAAGCTAGACAAGAGAGCTCAAACATCCAGACGCATAGGACAGAAGTGTTCTAGGACTGCTACAAAAGAGGGAGCTGAGTCCACTGCTGCATGGTTTCCAGATCCTTGGGGGTTTGATTGGCAGACTTCGTCCTCTTAGAAAAGAACCACCGGAGTATGCTACACACCCCAGTGTTCAAAGAGAACTGAACTAGGCTGAGCATGGTGGCTCACACCTGGAATCCCAGCACTTACGGAGGCCGAGGTGGAAGGATCACCTGAGGTCGGGAGTTTGAGACCAGCCTGGCCAACACGGTGAAACCTCGTGTCTACTAAAAATACAAAAATTAGTCGGGTGTGGTGGTGGGCGCCTGTAATCCTAGCTACCGGGAGACTGAGGCAGGAAAATTGCTTTAACAGGAGGTGGGGG
>NW_016107759.1:2677544-2679810 GCF_001604975.1 Cebus imitator
GGGTTCAGGCAATTCTCCTGCCTCAGCCTCCTGAGTAGCTGGGATTACAGGCACGCGCCACCATGCACAGCTAATGTTTTTTTGTAGTTTTTAGTAGAGACGGGGTTTCACCATGTTGACCAGGATGGTCTCGATCTCTTGACCTTGTGATCCACCCGCCGCGGCCTCCCACAGTGCTGGGATTACAGGCTTGAGCCACCGCGAGAGGCACCTGAGGCCAACGCTACAGTGGAGAGGTTCCCCGGGCGGCGGGGGCCAGAAAGCAGTGCGGGGTCCTGGGGCAGTGGGCGGTGAGTGCGGCATGGAGGGAAGAGTCCTGAGAAGAAATGGGGCGTCCCGGGGTGCAGGGGAGATGAAGGCGTCCCGGGAGGTGAGGCCCAGGGTGCAGTGGGAGGCCAAAGGAGGGCTGGAGCTCGGGGGTCTGCGGGGGTGGGGGGGTGTTCCCAGAGCGACAGGACCCCGGGGACATTGGGCAATCCAGGCAGGGTGCAGGTCTAGGGGTCTCCGGAGGCCGACGAGGGGGCCCCGGGCTGGGTCGTCGTACCTCTCACGAGGGTCACGGGTCGGTCCACGAGGAGGTCGAAGGCCTTCGTCAGGTAGACGACGGGGTTGGGTAGCCAAGTCTGCGACGACAGAGCCGGGGTGCGGGTCGGGGGCTCGGGGTACACATCTTTGTCCCAGGTGTCAGGCATGGCGGTGGCAGGCGCGGACTCCGCTCCCGGACACGCCGCCCAGGCCTCTGGCTCGGTCCGGGTACCGCGGCCTAGGTCGCCCGCTACCGAGGTCGTCGAGGGCGGCTGCGCCTGGGCGCTGGCGGTCACGAGGCACCATGGGACTTGTAGTTCTCCGCCTCCGCCCGGCACGGGCGGCAGCCGCCTCGCCGCAGGGCGCCCCCTTGTGGGGCCTCCGTTCTCTATCTGTGCCCAGCGCCTGCGCGGTGCTTGGGGCTGATCTGCGCGCCTGCGGGCAGCCGCGAACCAGACAGATGCTTGCTTACCGTGAAAGAAACAGAGAACAGGCAGTAGACATAAGGACTAGGAGGGAATCATTAGGTTCCCATGGCGCGCCAGGTATTGTGCTGAGTGCAGCAGCGAAGAAGATAAACAGCCCGGCTCTGATGGAGAACAGAGGCCGTTAGAGCACACACGACAAGGTGAACAAATATGGATTGCCTAGCCCTTACAGGCTTCTCTGGGCCCCCCTCTCTACCAGGGCTCCCATGGACTGGCTGTTGACAGTGAACTTGGGGGCCTGCCTGGGGCAGGGCAGGAGGCAGGGCTTGCCCTAAGCAGCTCATAGAGAGAAGGGACCCCTACTTCGGGCATAGAGCCCTCTGGCCGGCTTTGATGATTCCATCCTGGCCCTGGGCACTTGGGTGCTTCTAGGCAGCTCTGCTGAGCAGACCCCTGCTCCAGCCATCTGTAATTACACCGGGCATGGCCCCTGGCTGGTATCCAGGAGGACACTGGTCATATCCTGCCCTGAGGCTGAGGCCAGCGACATAGAGCCATCAACACTACAGACAAACAGGATCTAAAGTCACAGAAACATCAGATCTTCACATTATGAACTTATTTTTTTTTTTTGAGACAGAGTCTCACTCTGTCCGCCAGGCTGGAGTGCAGTGGTACGATCTCTGCTCACTGCAACTTCTGCCTCCTGGGTTCAAGTGATTCTCCTGCCTCAACCTCCCAAGTAGCTGGGACTTAGAGGCGCCTACCACCACGCCTGGCTAATTTTTTTGTATTTTTAGTAGAGATAGGGTTTCACCATGTCGCTGGTCTCAAACTCCTGACCTCAGATGATCTGGCTGCCTCGGCCTCCCAAACTGCTGGGATTACAGGCGTGAGCCACCAGGCCCAGCCAAACTTGTGGAAAGAAATACAAACCATGAGACCTAAAGAATCTTGACATTTTAGTAGCCTAGAATCTTAGTATCTATTGGTGTAAGCTCCACAGATCTTAGAGACATCATAGGCCTGAAAATCTCTAGAATTCCACTGCTACAGAACTTTACAACCATAGAATCTTTGAACTGAAAGCGATTTCAAGGGGTACAATGGCTCACACCTGTAATCCCAGGACTCTGGGAGGCCAAGGCAGGTGGGTGGCTTAAGCTCAAGACTTGGAGACCAGCCTGGGCAACACAGTGAGACCCTGTTTCTACAAACAATATAAAAATTAGTGGTGCATGGTGGTAAGTGCACGTGGTCCCAGCTACTTGAGAGGCTGAGGCAGGAAGTTTGCTTGAGCCAGGAGGTTGAGG
>NW_016107759.1:2679992-2686202 GCF_001604975.1 Cebus imitator
AAAAAGAAAAAAAAAAAAAAGATATTTCAACTTCCTTTTCATTCAAAACTAAAGTTCAAAATTTAAATTCGGTCAGATGCTGTGGCTTATGCCTGTAATCTCAGCACTTTGGGAGGCTGAGGCAGGAAAATCACTTGAGGCCAGGAGTTTCAGACCAGCCAAGGCAACATAGTGAGACGCCCACCTCTACAACACAATACATTTAAAAATTAGGTCCTGCTGTGGCGCGTGCCTGTAATCCCAGCTACTCAGGAGGCTGAGGCAGGAGAATTGCCTGAACCCAGGAGGAGGAGGTTGTGGTGGGCCGAGATCGCACCATTGCACTCCAGCCTGGGTAACAAAAGCGAGACTCCGTCTCAAAAAAAGAAAAAAAATTAGGTCCCGCACTTAAGCCCAGAAGGTTGAGGCTGCAGTGAGCTATGATCACATCACTGTGCTTCAGCCTGAGCAATGGAATGAGACCTTGTCTCTTAAAAATAAATAAGTAAGGCTGGGCTCGGTGGCTTACTCCTGTAATCCCCTGTAATCTTTGGGAAGGCAAGGTGGGCAGATCATGAGGTCAGAAGTTCGAGACCAGCCTGACCAACATGGTGAAAACCTGTCTCTATTAAAAATACAAAATTAGCCAGGTATGGTGGCATGTGCCTGTAATCTCAGCTATTCAGGAGGCTGAGGCAGGAGAATCACTAGAACCTGGGAGGTAGAGGTTGCAGTGAGCTGAGATCTGGCCACTGCACTCCAGCCTGGGCAACAGGACTAGACTTCGTCTCAAAAAATAAAATAAAAATAAATAAATAAGTAAATCCATAAAAGTATCTCAGTGCTTATGGATGATGGGAATCAGATCTTTATCTTTTTTTTTTCTTTTTTGAGATGGAGTCTCACTCTATTGCTCAGGCTAGAGTGCAATGCTGCGATCTTGGCTCATTGCAACCTCTGCCTCCCAAGTTCAAGTGATTCTCCTGCCTCAGTCTCCCGAGTAGCTGGGATTACAGGCGTGAACCACCACACCTGGCTAATTATTGTATTTTTAGTTGAGACAGGGTTTCACCATGTTGACCAGGCTAGATTTTTTTTTTTTTTTAAAGACAGGGCCGGCTGGGCATGGTGGTTCACGCCTGTAATCCAAGCACTTTGGAGGCCAAGGCGGGCGGATCACCTGAGGTCAGGAGTTCAAGACCAGCCTGACCAACATGGTGAAACCCCGTCTTCAAAAGAAGAAGAAAAAAAAAAGGAAGACAGGGCCTCATTCAGTCACCCAGGCTGCAGTGCAATGCTATAATCACAGGTCACTGCAGCCTTGACCTCCTGGTTTCAAGTGATCCTCCTGCTTCAGCCTCTCAAAGTGCTGGGATTAGAGGTGTGAGCCACTTCTCCCAGCCAGGGATCTCAGTCTTGAAGTGCAGTGCTGGTGATCCTCAAGGTGCAGCCGGCCCTCTCCCTATTCTCTCCCATCATTAGCCCTGCTCCCCGCTGTTTACCCAGCTGTCTCTCAGCCCTCAGGATGGGAATCCCCTCCGCCTCCATGTCAGCAAACTGCCCCGGGCCCCTCCTCTTGGCTGCTGCCCGGGAGAAGGTCCCCACCAGGCTACTGTGGCCTCCACCTTGCCCAGCCAGTCCCTTCCTGGGAGGGTCATGACCCAGTCCCAGGGCCACTGAGGAAAGGAGTGTCAGCCCTGGCTCTGGGTGACCCCCCCAGGCTGCCCATCTGATACTCCCAACACTGCCCCGCCCTAGCCTCCTCCTGGCACCAGGGACCCTGCTGACTGTGCCAGGGGCTAATCTGGGAGCTGGCAGCTGTGAGTCCTGGCTCTGCCACTCGACCTCTGGCGGCGAGCGGGGAGGCCCCTTCCTGACCTTCAGGGATCTGCCATCATGGTTGGTGGGACCAGGGTGACATGGCGGGTGGGCTGGGGTTGGAGCTGGAACTCCAGGGGGAGGGGACAGCTGGGCTTCTAGACGCTCCCTCAGAGGGACGGCCTTCCGGCTTGTGAGGGGATGGGAGGCTGGAGGGGGCCGCAGGGGGGCGAGGGCTAGGCTGCTGGCCCTGGAAATGAACAGATAGCAGCGGCCACCTGCCCCAGGAGCTCTTGGCTGCAATGTGGGCACGACCCTCCTGGACCCCAGGCTGAGCCCATAGAGGCAGGAAGCCTGTGACTATGGAGGCCCCGTCCATAAGACGCTGCCCCTTGGCAAGCCTTCCTCTTTCCTCCTGTAGACAAACGGG
Organism: Cebus imitator; assembly: GCF_001604975.1. NCBI lineage: Eukaryota > Metazoa > Chordata > Mammalia > Primates > Cebidae > Cebus > Cebus imitator. The sequence goes on from NW_016107759.1 coordinate 2,682,220, forward strand.
GGAGGCACTGAGCACGGCCTCACTCTGGGGCCTCTAGTCCATTTTCCCAGGTATGGGTTCTGGGATCACCCAGCTCCACCTCCAGGGACACCCCGGCTCTGACCTCCTTTCTGCCCCCTAGTCCCACCGGAAGTTTTCTGCCCCTCGGCACGGACACCTGGGCTTCCTGCCTCACAAGAGGAGCCGCCGGCACCGGGGCAAGGTGAAGACGTGGCCGCGGGATGACCCCAGCCAGCCCGTGCACCTCACGGCCTTCCTGGGCTACAAGGCGGGCATGACCCACACCCTGCGTGAGGTGCACCGGCCGGGGCTCAGTGAGTCACCGTTGGGCCCCTCGCGGGACGGGGAGGGCTGAAGCTTCCAGATGCTCGGAACCAGAACTCATGCTCTTGGGAACCAGAACTCATGCTCTTGATCTGGGCGGGGCCACAGTCCCATCACGAGGGAACCGTGGTGAACGCTGAGCACAGGCAGGGCTTCCGGCGGGTTCTGTCATGGCCCCAGCCCACATATGCGGACATCAAGGCACAAAGCAGTGAGGAAACTGGCCAGGCACACAGGCAGTAAGGGCAGGTGCTAGATTCAAGTGCCAGCTCGGTGTCCCAAGCCCTCAGTTCAAACCACCTGCCAGGACGGCTGCGTTTTTTGGCCATTGTTGGTCTATTTCATGTACCATTATTTCAGATGTACACCTATGCATATAGTTCAGTTTTTGTTTTATTATTTATTTTTGAGACAGAGTTTCACTCATGTTGCCCAGGCTGGAGTGCAGTGGTGCAATCTTGGCTCACCGCAACCTCCGCCTCCTGGGTTCAAGCAATTCTCCTGCCTCAGCTTCCCGAGTAGCTGGAATTACATGCATGTGCCACCATGCCTGGCTGATTTTGTGTTTTTAGCAGAGATGGGGTTTCTCCATGTTGGTCAGGCTGGTCTCGAACTCCCGACCTCAGGTGATCCACCCGCCTTGGCCTTCCAAAGTGCTGGGATTACAGACATGAGCCACCGCGCCTAGCTGGTTTTGGTTGTTTTAATTATAGATTTACAAGTACTTGTAAGAAATAATGCAAGCTGGGCATGGTGGCTCACGCCTGTAATCCCAGCACTTTGGAAGGCCAAGGTGGGTGGATCACTTGAGGCCAGGAGTTCCAGACCAACCTGAGCAGCATGGTGAAACCCTGTCTCTACAAAACATACAAAAATTAGCTGGGCGTGGTGGTGAGTGCCTGTAGTCCCAGCTACTTGGGAGGCTGAGGGGTGGGAGGATGGCTTGAGCTTGGGAAGTCGAGGCTGCAGTGGGCTGATTGCACCCAGTGCACTCCAGCCTGGCCGACAGAGTGAGACCCTGCCTCAAAAAAAGAAAAAAAAAAATCCATTGTAATTATTAAACTAACAAATGCTCATTTGGGCTCAGCCCCACCCTCTGGGGGAGTGCTGCCCAGGCTGGCCCCATGCTCTCCTGGCCTGCCCCTGTGAGCCCAGCTTTTCACTCCCTCCCCCATGGGCTTCAGGAGCTCCCCTTTCATGCCCCATACCTGCATCTCATCCAGAAATTTCCAAACGGGAGGAGGTGGAGGCAGTGACAATTGTAGAGACGCCACCCCTCGTGGTGGTGGGCGTGGTGGGCTACGTGGCCACCCCTCGAGGTCTCCGAAGCTTCAAGACCATCTTTGCAGAACACCTTAGTGATGAGTGCCGGCGCCGATTCTACAAGGACTGGTGAGCACCGCCTTGGGTGGGCCGCCCAAGGGCTGCTGGGACCACAGAGGTTGGTGCCTGAGGCTCTAGCTCTTGCTGGAATGATAGGTGTGGAAGAGCAGGAAGAGAAGACTCAAAGTGTGCGCCTGTAATCCCAGCACTTTGGGAAGCCAAGGCAGGAGGGTCATTTGGGGTCAGGAGTTCGAAACCAGCCTGGCCCACAATGTGAAAGCTCATCTCTGCTAAAAAAATAAAAAATAAAAAATTAGCCGGGTGGTAGCGGTACGCACCTGTAATCCCAGCACTTTGGGAAGCCAAGGCAGGAGGGTCATTTGGGGTCAGGAGTTCGAAACCAGCCTGGCCCACAATGTGAAAGCTCATCTCTGCTAAAAAAATAAAAAATAAAAAATTAGCCGGGTGGTAGCGGTACGCACCTGTAATCCCAGCACTTTGGGAGGCTGAGGCAGGCGGACCTCACCTTAGGGCTTCAAGACCAGCCTGGGCAACATGACAAAACGCATCTGTACCAAAAAATACAAAACATTAGTTGAGCACGGTGGCACACACCAGTGGTCCCAGCTAAACGGAGGGCTGAGGTGGGCAGATTGCTTGAGCCTGGGAGGTCCACGCTGCAGTGGGCCGAGTTTGTGCCACTGCACTGCAGCCTGGGAGACAAAGTGAGACCCTGTCTCCAAAAACAAAAATGAAAGGATGGCTTCCAAGCCCGAGGCATGGTGCCTAGCTACAGCACCCAGCATACCCTTGAGAAGTGGGACCAGCCGTCCGAGCCATGTGGCAGGTGGGGTGGCCTCTAGGTGCCTGGACTGCAGGGCTGGCCGGCCCCTTCTCTGAGTTTTTGCACCTCTGCCACTTGCTCTCGGGCCCCAGGAGACAGTGAGAGTACCCACATTACAGAGGAGGAAACCAGGTCCCAGACAGGGAGGGACGGTCTATGTTCAAAGATGGTGGCTGGAACCAGCTCCGAGGCCTCCGGGGTGGGGGCAGACCCAGCGGTAGGACCCCTGCTTGGTGGGCTGGGGATGGGAATGGGATGGGGGCAGTATGGGCCTGGGGAGCTGCCCCGGTTAGGGGGCCTCTGAGCACCCTCCTGTGTGTGGCTCAGGCACAAGAGCAAGAAGAAAGCCTTCACCAAGGCCTGCAAGAGGTGGCGGGACACAGACGGCAAGAAGCAGCTGCAGAAAGACTTCGCCGCCATGAAGAAGTACTGCAAGGTCATTCGGGTCATCGTCCACACGCAGGTCAGCCCCCAGGCCTCTGCCACTGGCCAGTCCCTAGGCCCGCGCCCCTCACCTCAGCTTCCACAGCTCTGGCAAATGTCAGCCTAAAAATATTGGAGCTCTGGCACAGGCCCAGAGGAGTGGCTGACTGGCCTTGCTGGCCACACGCGACCCCAGGGATGGATGCTGAAAGGCATCAGTGCCTTTTGGGGTACCAGGGGTGTCACCCACACCAGCTAGTTGTCTAACGCCCTGGCATGTGCTGAAGGGCTGGGTCCTCAGCCAAGTGTGGAGGGCTGGTCACCTCTCTTCGGGCTCTGGCATAAATGTGCATGGGAATCGGGGTTTGTACCTGGGTCTGGCTTGCTGTAGGCTGACAGGCAGGCGGAATCCTCCAGCTTATTCTGGAATACTCTTTAGCATCCTTGTCCTCAGGAAAAGCTTCCCCAGGGCCTAAAACAGTGCCCCCAACCTGAGCCTCCCACAGCCCCCTGAACCCACACTCCCCCTAGCAATTCACACTTTCACAGGCCATGCCTGCCAGTCACCGTGACATGTTCATCTCCCTGGACAGACTCCAGAGGGACAGAGGCCCTAGGTGGGGCCACAGCTGCCACCAAGAGCCTGGTATGCAGGAGGTGCTCTATATAAACACCGGCTCCATACATATGCTCCATACACACCAGTCCCATACACACCTGCCCTGTACACACCAGCCCCATACACACCAGCCCCATATACACCAGCCCCATATACACCTGCCCTGTACACACCTGTCCCGTACACACCTGCCCCATACACACCTGTCCCGTACACACCAGCCCCGTACACACCTGCCCCATATACACCTGCCCTGTACACCCCTGCCCCGTACACATCAGCCCCATACACACCTGCCCCATACACACCTGCCCCATATACACCTGCCCCGTACACACCAGCCCCATACACACCTGCCCCATATACATCTGCCCCGTACACACCAGCCCCGTACACACCTGCCCCATATATACCTGCCCCGTACACCCCTGCCCCGTACACACCAGCCCC
>NW_016107759.1:2687146-2702297 GCF_001604975.1 Cebus imitator
CCCGTACACACCTGCCCCGTACACACCTGCCCCGTACACACCTGCCCATATACACCTGCCCTGTACACCTCTGCCCTGTACACACCTGCCCCATACATACCTATGGGTCACTATGTGGTGTGTGCTGGCGTCTCTGTCTCCACCTCTACATTGCACAGCCTGTGCTTCACACAGCACCAGCCAGAGACCTTACCAAAAAAAAAAAAAAAAAAAAAAATCAGGGCCACGCACAGTGGCTCACACTTGTAATCCCAACACTTTGGGAGGACAAGGTGGGCGGATCACAAAGTCAGGAGTTCGAGACCAGCCTGGCCAACATGGGGAAACCCCGTCTCTACTAAAAATACAAAAATTAGCCTCATATGGTGGCATGCACCTGTAATCCCAGCTACTCAGGAGGCTGAGGCAGGAGAATTGCTTGAATCTGAGAGGCGGAGTTTGCAGTGAGCCAAGATGGCCACACCGTACTCCAGCCTGGGTGACAGAGTGAGACTCCAAGTCAAAAAAGAAGAAAAAAATCAGCTTACATCACAGTCTGCACTTGGAAGAAAGTCTGAGCTCCCCGATGCCAGTCCTGCCTGACTGCTGCCCACGCTCCTTGCTCCCCACTGTCTGGCCCACAGTGGTCTCTCTGTCCCGCCAACTTTCCAAGACCTCCCCTGCCAGCAGGCCTTTGCACATGCGGGGCCCACTGCCCAAAGCCGCTCCAATCTTTGCCTAGTGGTTCCTTCTAGTCAGCAGCGTCACCTCCTCAGAGAGGCCCTCCCTGCCCCGACCACTGTATCTGAAACATCAGCCCCCATGGCCCGTCAGAGCACTCTGTCCTCACCAAGAGTTACCTGGCTTCGGCTGGGCGCGGTGGCTCATGTCTGTAATCCCAGAGCTTTGGGACCCCAAGGCAGATGGACCATGAGGTCAGGAGTTCAAGACCAGCCTGGCCAAGATGGTGAAACCCCATCTCTACTAAAAATACAAAACAAAGAATTAGCTGGGTGGGGTGGCGGGCCCCTGTAATCCCAGCTACTCAGGAGGCTAAGGTGGGAAAATCACTTGATCCTGGGAGGTGGAGGTTGCAGTGAGCTGAGATCGCGCCACTGCACTCCAGTCTGGGTAACAGAGCGAGAGTTCATCTCAAAAAAAAAAAAAAAGTTACTTGGCTTCCTCTGTCCTCCAGCAAGATGGTGGCTCCTGAGGTGTGGGACTCTGCCTCATTCCACCCCGCATCTGTGGTGCCCGGCACAACACACGGCTTGCAGCCTGACCCCAGGAACACCTGTGAACGAATGCATGTGTGAAAGACAGCAGGGGCCACGGCCGGCCATGCCATGATTGGTGGGGGTGTGATCCTGTGGGCCATGGCGTGACCTCCAGTATGTCCTGCAGATGAAACTGCTGCCCTTCCGGCAGAAGAAGGCCCATATCATGGAGATCCAGCTGAATGGCGGCACGGTGGCCGAGAAGGTGGCCTGGGCCCAAGCCCGGCTGGAGAAGCAGGTGCCAGTGCACAGCGTGTTCAGCCAGAGTGAGGTCATTGATGTCATTGCTGTCACCAAGGGCCGAGGTGTCAAAGGTAGGGCTCAGTGGGGATGGCAGCTCCAGGGCAGGCTGCCTGGAGGCAGTGGGGAGCAGCCTGGCCTTTCAGCCACCAGCCCCGCCCACTTGCAGGGGTCACAAGCCGCTGGCATACCAAGAAGCTACCGAGGAAGACGCATAAGGGCCTGCGGAAGGTGGCCTGCATTGGTGCCTGGCACCCGGCCCGCGTGGGCTGCTCCATCGCCCGGGCCGGGCAGAAGGGCTATCACCACCGCACAGAGCTCAACAAGAAGGTGCGTCCACAGCCGGGGGAGGGGGACACTGTGTGGTTGGACTCCTGCCCTCAGTACTGGCCTCGGCAGGTAGAGTGCATGACTCAGACACTGCCAGGGTCATGAGATGCCCTCACCAGCGCTGAGGCTGAGCACGTGTGCTGATGGGCCTGTATGGGCTGCTGATCCCAGAGGCCACCTCCTGCCCCTGGCATGTGCCCCCTTTTCCTGGCAGATCTACCGCATTGGCCGGGGGCTACACATGGAGGATGGGAAGCTGGTGAAGAACAATGCATCCACTAGCTACGATGTGACTGCCAAGTCCATCACACCGCTGGTGAGGGCTGGAGTGGGGTCAGGCTGGCCCAGGGGGCCATGGGTATGCCCCAGCTGGGTGTGTCCACCCCAAGGGCTCAAGATTTGTGCCCACAGCTGGACACTGCCCCCCAGACACGCTGGGACACAAGGCTTTGACATCTGGGCAGTCATATGGGACCCTTGCCTCTGCTGTCCAAAACATGTGGATATAATCACAAGCAAGAAATCCCTGCTGCATCCACATCCTCCAAGGCTCCTCTGGAGGCAGCTTCCACTCCAGTTGCTGTCATGTGGGTGTGGAGTGTGGCAGCTCCTACTGTGGCCTGGGAGTTAGGCCACATGGGTTCAAACTGCATCTCCAGGACTTAGCAGCTGTGGAGCTTGGAGCAAGTGATCCTCAGTCTCCCCCAACAAAAACGCAGATTGTTGAGTAAGATAACACATGAAAAGTTCTGAGCAACTGGGTGCAGTGGCTCTGCCTGTAATCCCAGTACTTTAGAAGGCTGAGGTGGGCAGATCACAAGATCAAGAGTTTGAGACCAGCCTGGCCAACATGGTGAAAGCCCATCTGTACTGAAAATACAAAAATTAGCTTGGTGTGGTGGCGCAAGCCTGTAATCCCAGCTACTCAGGAAGCTGAGGCAGAAGAATCGTTTAAACCCAGGAGGCGGGCCGGGCGCGGTGGCTCAAGCCTGTAATCCCAGCACTTTGGGAGGCCGAGGCGGGTGGATCACAAGGTCAAGAGATCGAGACCATCCTGGTCAACATGGTGAAACCCCGTCTCTACTAAAAATACAAAAAATTAGCTGGGCATGGTGGCACGTGCCTGTAATCCCAGCTACTCAGGAGGCTGAGGCAGGAGAATTGCCTGAACCCAGGAGGCGGAGGTTGCGGTGAGCCGAGATTGTGCCATTGCACTCCAGCCTGGGTAACATGAGTGAAACTCCGTCTCAAAAAAAAAAAAAAAAACCCAGGAGGCGGAGGTTGCAGTGAGCTGATATTGCGCCACTGCACTTCAGCTTGGGTGACAGGGTGAGACTCTGTCTCAAAAAAGAAAAGGACTTAGCTTGTGACTCAGATGCTTTCCTCAGTAGTGGTAATAGTCATCCCTATACCTGGGGGCTGGGCATGGGGCTCCCTCCAATCACAGCCCGCTGTGGGGATTCTCCTAGGTCCCCCAGCCACCTGCTAACTCAGAAGCCCTGTCTGGGCCTGGCCCCTGACCTGTCTCCTCTGCAGGGTGGCTTCCCCCACTATGGGGAAGTGAACAATGACTTCGTCATGCTGAAGGGTTGCATTGCTGGTACCAAGAAGCGGGTTATTACGCTGAGAAAGGTTGGCAGGGCGAGGCGGGCTGGGGAGTGGGTACATGAGGGATGCCAGCCTGTCCTGCCCTGCAGCCTGCTACAAAGCAGACGCAGTGGACGGAACAGAAAGGGAGGGGTCTGGCAGGAACTAGGTGTGCAAGACCTTCCTGGTGTGGCCTGGAGGTCACAGCAGGGTGATCAAGATCCCCACTCTTGATGTCTACTTGACCATGGATTCCCCAGTCCCTCCTGGTGCACCACAGCCGCCAGGCCCTGGAGAATATTGAGCTCAAGTTCATCGATACCACCTCCAAGTTCGGCCATGGCCGCTTCCAGACAGCCCAAGAGAAGAGGGCCTTCATGGTGAGCTCAGTGTCCCCCATCCCTGTTCTTCTCTTGGGCTCCCATTCCACATCCAGCCTGCCCAAGTAGGGAAGCTGGAGCTGGCAGGGACTCCCCTTCGCTCATCTGCAGGAGAAACTCTTTTTTTTGAGACGGAGTGCACTGGCGTGATCTTGGCTTACTGCAACCTCCACCTCCCGGGTTCAAGCGATTCTCCTGCCTCAGCCTCCTGAGCAGCTGGGACTACATGCGTGTGCCACCACACCCAGCTAATTTTTTGTATTTATAGTAGAGATGGGGTTTCACTGTGTTAGCCAGGATGGTGTCTCTATCTCCTGGCCTCGTGATCTGCCCGTCCTGGCCTTCCAAAGTGCTGGGATTACAGGCATAAGCCATCGTGCCCAGCCTGCAGGAGAGGCTCTTAAGGGTCTACCCCTGGACACTGATTCTCTAGAAGAGAAGGGGTAGGAACCAGCCTTGGAATGGGTGACCTGGAGCCTGGCTGAGGGCAGTGTTTCTGGCCAGACTCCTGTGACTAAGCCTCCTCTTGCACCACCCCCGCAACCAGGGTCCCCAAAAGAAGCATCTGGAGAAGGAAAAGCCAGAGACCTCGGGAGACTTATAGGCTGCGTGGGGTGGATGAGCCCTGAAGTGCAGCGCACCCACTGTCTGCCCTGATGTCAAATAAAGGCCAGAGGCAACTCTTCCTGCAGTGTCTCGGAGCGATTTGTAACCGCCCAAAGGGATTCACCTTGCCCACCACCTAGACAAAGCTGATTAATTAAGACAGGGGAATTGCTGGCTGGGTTGGCTCAGGCATCTAATCCCAGCACTTTGGGAGGCCGAGGCAGGGGGATCACCTGAACTTGGGAATTCGAGACCAAACTGACCAACATAGAGAAACCCCATCTCTACTAAAATACAAAATTAGCAGGGTGTTGTGGCGCATGCCTGTAATCCCAGCTGCTCAGGAGGCTGAGGCAGGAGAATCACTTGAACCCGAGAGGCAGAGGTTTCAGTGAGCCAAGATCCCGCCACTTCACTCCAGCCTGGGCAATGAGAGTGAAACTCTGTCTCAAAAAAACAAAGAAAAAAGGGAATTGCAATAAAGAGTAATTCATGCAGAGGCAGCTATGCTGGCTATGTGGGAGACTAGAGTTTTATTGTTACTTAAATCGATCTCCTTGAGCATTCAGGGAGCAGTTTTTTTTTCTTTTGAGATGGAGTCTTGCTCTTGTCGCCCAGGCGGGAGTGTAATGGCACAATCTCGGCCCGCTGCAACTTCTGCCTCCTGGATTTGAGTGATTCTCTTGCCTCAGCCTGCTGAGTAGCTGGGATTACAGGCGCCTGCCACCACACCGGGCTAATTTTTGTATTTTCAGTAGAAACGGGGTTTTGCCATGTTGGCCAGACTGGTCTCAAACTCCTGATCTCGTGATCTGGCCGACTCAGCCTCCCAAAGTGCTGGGATTACAGGCATGAGCCACCAGCCTGAACAGAGAGCAGAGTTTTAAGGATAACTGACCTGTCTTTTCTGCAGGGTGTGGGGAAGCCAGTGAGCCACGAGTGCTGACTGGTCAGGGATAAAATCACAGGGAGTCGAAGCTGTCTTCTTTCCCTCAGTCAGTTCCTGGGTGGGGGTGGCAAGATCAGATGAGCCAGTTTATCAGTCTGGGTGGGGCCGGCTGATCCATCAAGTGCAGGGTCAGCAAAATATTTGAAGCACTGATCTTAGGAGCAGTTTAGGGTCAGAATCTCCTAGCCTCCAGCTGCATGACTCCTAAACCATAATTTCTAATCTTGTGGCTGTTAGCCCTGAAAAGACAATCTAGAAACCCAGGCAAGGAGGTGTGCTTTGGGAAAGTGCTGTTACCGTCTCTGTTTTAAACTATAAACTATAATCTGAGTTTCTCCCAAAGTTATTTCAGTCTACCACCAGGGTTGAACAAGGACAGCTTGGATGTTAGAAGCAAGATCCCGTCGCTTAGGTTATAGCCCTTTCACCGACTCAGTCATAATTTTGCAAAGGCAGTTTCAGCTGGGCGAGGAAAGGCTGCCTGACCTGCGGTGGCTCGGGGCTTAGCACCAGGGACTGAACGGGGAAAACACAGCCCTACGTTGCGCACCACCACCTACCTGGCCAGGTCCCAAGCGGGTCCTCAGCCACGAGAGCGCTCGGGGCGACAGGGGCGGGACCTCGGGGAAGCAGCCCAGAAACTGTCTCGGGGAGTTTCTATCGGCGGGGCCTGCTGGGAAGATGGGATTGGACCGGCCCCCAGGAGGGGCGGGGCATCGAGGAAATGGCCCAGGAGCGGTCTCAGGCAGTTATTGATGGGTGGGGACTACTGGGAAAATGGGATTGGACCTGCAATTGGGAGGGGGCGGGGCCTCAGCGAAGCAGGCCAAGAGAAGTCCTCGGGAGTTACCGGTGGGCGGGGCCTGCCGGGAAGATCGGATTGGACCGGTCCTCAGGAGGGGCGGGGCCTCCCAGAGGCGGAAGCCAGGATTCGCAACCCGGGGAGCGATTGGTCCTCGCGAGGGGCGGGGAGGGGGGCGGGGGTCTTGGAGGTCGCTGGGTGGACAGCCTTGAGTCTGTTGGCGACAGCAAGTGCGTTGCGGTTACGGTGGCGCCATGTCGTTCTGCAGCTTCTTCGGGGGCGAAGTTTTCCAGAATCACTTTGAGCCGGGTTGGTCGTGCGGCCTCTCGCAGGGAGGGCAGAGAGGGGGTGGGGGGGGTGAGGTGAGAGGTTGGGGGAAGGGGTGGGGGAGGGGGGAAGGGTGGCGGGGACGCTCATTAAAGGGGGCGTCGCCGTCCTCCGGGGGTGATGTCTCCTCTAAGCCGGGAATGGGGGTGAGTGTGGCCACCAGGGAGAAGCGAACATAAGAGGACTGCGGAGAGGGGATCCTGGGGGCGCGGAGAGTGGGGTACCCGATGAGAGGGAGCTTTGGGGGTCACGGTCCTTGAGGAGGGCAGGCTTCGAGTGTGAACGTGCCCTTTCGGGTGGGGCGAGTCGAAGGGATCAGGGTACGTGGGGGTGGTACCCCTTCCCTGCCCATTCACTCCAAAGTGATGGCGGTGGGGGAATTCCGGTTAGGGTCGGGACTTTGGAGAGGCGCGACAGAAGTTTTTCTACAGGGCCAGCTCCTGTGGCCGGGCTGCCCCTCTGCAGGTCATCCCACAGGTCAGGGATCTGTGGGAGGAGTCCAGCAAGCATAGAATGTCCCCTTGAGATTTTAATGTGCCAGCTCAGGTTCCTCCTCACTTGCCAAGGACTCCAGATTCGGGAATCAGGAGTGCCACCAGGCCCCTGCCAACGGCCAGTGGAGTCTGACCAGGCAGACAGGATGGGGTGGTTTGGGGCATGGCCAGCCCTCAGCACTGGCCCCAGGCTGTGAGAGGCCCTGGGGGCTGGGCTGGCCTGATAGTGGACTAATTTGGTAAAAACATCCACAGGCACATTTTAGAAGCTGGGGGGATCTGCTGGGTGTCAACCCTGTAGGGGACTGGGCTGTGGCACAGGACCACCCAGCAAAGCCTCCCCCAACAAGACTCTCCAGCTGTGGACCCCAGTTGTCCTCAGGCTGCTCTGCGAAGCCAGAAACTCCTCTCTCACAGCAGCTGCTGGCTCCTCTTTGCTTTTTTCTCCAGTTCCTGGAAAAGGCTGGGTAGTTTAGTCTCCATGGGAGGCTATCCCCAGGTGATGGGTGAGAGGTGACTCACCACCCCTGGAGGTTCCTGTTTTTAGTCCTTCAAACGGTTCTGCAAGACAGTTTTGCAACTTTCCTACTCACTTCACTCCAAAGTGATCCTTTGGGGGTAGGCTGAAATCTGTCCTCCTCAGCCCTCTTTCTTCCTGGGCTCCTGTGTGGCCTGGAGGCCTTTCTCTGGAGCTGTTCTCTTCCTGCCTGGAGAGCAGGGCAGTGCCTGGGTGTCCAGCTTAGGGCCTTGTTGGGCAGCAGGGAGGGCCACTTGAGAAGGGAGAGGGACCAGGTGGTTGGGCCACATCAAGGCCCCTGCTGTGTATGTCCCCTGGAGGGCTGGGGGGTCGAGGGGGAGCTCCGTGTCCTCATCGGACTGCCCAGGTTCCTTCACACTGCACACGCTGTAGCTGGGTGTCTTTGCATCACCAAGCAAAGATGGAAATGGTAGGAGAGGCTCCATCACGGGACTATGTGAAGAATCGAGGTAATTGTGAAAGATGACTCCCCAGTCTCTGGCACGTCTACTAAACATGAGTTCAGTGCAGGTCTCCCATGTCAGGTACATGGGGATGGAGTGTGGGGCCCACCCTGGGAACGGGGACAGCGCTGCCTTTGCCTGGGCCCATGGATTTGGGAGCGTGACCCCAGAAAGGCCAGAGCTGATGACTCCACACTTGCCTCTCCTTTTACCACAGGCATTTATGTGTGTGCCAAGTGTGGCTATGAGCTGTTCTCCAGCCGCTCGAAGTATGCACACTCGTCCCCATGGCCAGCGTTCACTGAGACCATTCACGCCGACAGCGTGGCCAAGCGTCCGGAGCACAATCGATCTGAAGCCTTGAAGGTGAGAGGCCACGGGGATGGGGGAGGCATGGGGGTGGCCAGGGAGAGCAAAGAGGCCGCCTCACCTTCCTCCCTCTGCTTGCCCCATGGCTCCAGGGGCTTAGAGGCTGTCTGTTCCAGGCCTGTGGCCTTCACCAGGGAGCTGCCACCCCAGGCTATCAGGAGAGCCTAGCCTTCTGGTGCAAATGTGGAAAACAGGGCAGAGTTCATGTCCAGGCTCCAGGACCAAGATCAACCTCTTACATTGGGGATCTGCTTGGGAAATGGATGTGTGTGAAGAAACACCATCTGCCAGCCCCAGTGAGGGCCTTTACCATGGCTCTTTCATGGCCAGAAGCTCACGAAGCTGCCTTGTGATCTTTCCAGGTGTCCTGTGGCAAGTGTGGCAACGGGTTGGGCCATGAGTTCCTGAACGACGGCCCCAAGCCGGGGCAGTCCCGATTCTGAATATTCAGCAGCTCCCTGAAGTTTGTCCCTAAAGGTGAGCTTGCCTTGCACAGCTAGGGGCTAGGCCCGTTGGCCTTTGAGCCCAGGGTTGGGGATTCCAGTGTTTGTGCCCATCCACTTACCATGACAAGGTACGGGGCCACCAAGTCGTGCTGCCTGGGAACTGCTCACGGTCCTCCTGAAAGGTGGCTGCAGGGCAGGGACAAGGGGGCCTGTGTTCTGCTTCCTCGCCTGGTTGATCTTGAGTATACCAACAAGGGGCACTGAAGTGAGAATGAGGCAAATGCTTTTCTCAGGAGGCGTGGCCTTTCCCTGAGGCTAGTGTCAGGAGTGGGGCTGACAAAGGCTGAGGCTCTGGTCTGTGCAGCCATGTCTCCCACTGGCCAGGACTGTGGCCTTGCTTCGTAGCACTCTGAGTCTGCCTCCCCCTCTGTGGATTGGACATGGTAGTAGGGCTGGTGAGGACAGCTGTGTGTCATGTGCACCTGCGCCTGTCATACCATAATAGGTTGATGATTCCTCATTCTTCTTTAAATTTTATTTTGACACAGAGTCTTGCTCTGTTGGGCAAGCTGGAAGCCATCTTGGCTCACTCAACCTCCGCCTCCCAGGTACAAACAATTCTTCTGTCTCAGCCTCCCGAGTAGCTGGGATAATAGGCGCACGCCACCACACCCAGCTAATTTTTGTATTTTCAGTAGAGACGGGGTTTCACCATGTTGGCCAGGCTGGTCTTGAACTCCTAACCTCAGGTGATTCGCCCACCCCAGCCTCCAAAGTGCTGGGATTACAGGTGTGAGCCCCCGCGCCCGGCTGATGAATCCTCATTCTTGTCAGCAGTGTTCTTAGCGTTGGTAGCTTGTGTCTGGGTGCTGTTTGTCATCTCCGTGTGTTTCACCTGAGCACAGCCTCCTCTGTGGTCCACTGCCCTCCCGCTCACACAGATCCTCAGGCATCACTGCAGGCCCAGCCTCCCCAAGACTCTTCCCTGAGCTCTGCGTTGGAACCCCAGCTCTTCCCTCAACATCCATAGGACCGTGGCCAGTTCCCTATTTTCAGCTTCATTCTCTTTAAAAAAAATTTTTTTTTTTTCATTTTTAAAAATTTGTATTTGCTGATATTTTCTTTTTTTTTTTGTAGAGATGAAGTCTCACTCTGTTCCCCAGGCTGGTCTCGAACCCCTAGGCTCAAGAGATCCGTCCACTTTGGCCTCCCAAAGTGCTGGGATTATAGGTGTGAGCCACTGTGCCCAGCTTTTTCTTAAATTTAAATTTACTTTTTTGAGATGGGGTCTTACTCTGCCACCCAGGCTGGAATGCAGTGGATGAAACAAGGCTCACTGCAGGCTCAAACTCCTGGGCTCAGGCATTGCTCCTGTGTCAGCCTCCCAAGTAGCCAGGTCTAAAGTGCGTGTCAGCACACCTGATTAATTTTTTTTTTTTGAGACACAGTTTCGCTCTTGTTGCTCAGGCTGGAGTGCAATGGCGTGATCTTTTTATCTTTTTTTTTTGCCTCCCAGGTTCAAGTGATTCTCCTGCTTCAACTCCTAAGTAGCTGGGATTACAGGCACCTGCCAGTACGCTGGACTAATTTTGTATTTTTAGTAGAGATGGGGTTTCTCAATGTTGGCCAGACTGGTCTCAATCTCATGACCTCAGGTTATCCGCCCGCCCCGGCCTCCCAAAGTGCTGGGTTTATAGGTGTGAACCACCGTGCCTGGCTCAACCTGGTTAATTTTTAAAACTTATTTTTTTTTGAGACAGTCTTGTTCTGTCGCCCAGGCAGGAGTACAATGGCCGATCTCAGCTCACTGCAGCCTCCACCTCCTGGGGTTCAAGCAATTTTCTTGCCTCAGCTTCCTGAGTACCTGGGATTACAGATGTACCCCACTACACCCGGCTAATTTATGTACTTTTAGTAGAGACAGGGTTTCACCATGTTGGTCAGGCTGATCTGGAACTCCTGACTTCAGGTGATCCACTCGCCTCAGCCTCCCACAGTGCTGAGATTACAGGCGTGAGCCCCTGCGCCTGGTCAATTTTTAAAATTTTTTGTAGAGATGAGGGTCTCACTATGTTGCCCAAGCTGGTCTTCAACTCCTCTGGGCCTTGGCCTCCCAAAGTGCTGGGATTGCAGGCGTGAGCCACCATGCCTGGCCTGAATGGGGTTGTTAACAGCACATGCTCATGGCCATCACACTGCTGTGGGGTAAAGCGAGCAGCCTGGTAAATATCCATGGTAAACTTGCCATGATATTTTTGATCTTTTGTCATTATTTGTCCTCCATGTGAGTGGATGGAGGAGAGACTCTGGGTTCCCCTGTGGATCTCAGAACAAAATGGGGTGCACAGACTCCCATGAGTCGGGAATCTGGTCCTTTCAGCTCCCCTGTGGCCTGCAGGCCAGGGCAGAGGTGAAGGGCTCAGGGAACGGTGACTTGTTTTTCTCTCCCTTCTCTCCTTTCTTTTAGGCAAAGAAACTTCTGCATCCCAGGGGCGCTAGGCGGGCAGCCCATACCCACCCTGGATGGCCACCGCACTGAGGCCACACGCTGGCCATTCCACCTTGGAGTTGGGACCCTAGGCATCAAGACAGGAAGTAGGCAGGGCATGGTGCTTGAAACATCGGGAAGCTCCCGAGGCCCCAGCTCTGAACAAGACCTTCTTGTTTCTTGGAAAAGATACTCATTTGCTGATGGTTCATGCCTTCTGCCAGGACCGGCCTGGGCTGCACAGCCGCTCTGTCGACTGGCTTAGCTCCCCGCCCCCCGCCCACTTGAGGTGCTTCCAGGAGGTGGGCTCTGGGCGCAGCTGGTCTCTGAATGAGGTTACACCCCCACTTTCTTTTCCCGGCCCTGTCTCTGCTCATTGGGACCATGGGTCCCAATTCCAAGACAGACTCTCATCCTCACCGAAGCTTAGGCCCACATCTCCCAGGCTGTGTAGGAGACAGAATGGAAATGAAGGCTGCCCCTGCCACCCACCCCAGCCCTGGTCACTGCATGATCCGCTCTGGTCAAACCCTTCCAGGCCAGCCAGGGTGGGGATGGTCTGTGACCTGCTGGGAAGGCAGGCTGATGGGTAGACCCTGGGCATCTCGTCCATGAGGGGAGAAACCTAAACCCTGTTTCACAATCTGTGCGGAAGTAGCTTGCCTCACTCGGGCTTAGGAAAGTGCTGTTGCTCCATTACTCTAACCAGCACAGGGCAGGGGCCCTGAGTTCACACCTGCAGGGAGGCCCTTCAAAGGTGTGTGACTGTGCCTTATTGGACATGCTTGGAGGTCTTTCCAACCGGGAGGGTGGGTGATGCTGAAGTTACCCTCCATCTTAAGTAATTTCTTTTTGGCGTAATCAGATGGAAATCAATAAACAAATTAAACACCCAGACATACTGTCTTTTTTCTTTTTTGAGACATGGTGGGGTCTGGCTCTGACATCCAGGCTAGAGTGCAATGGTGCAGCATGGCTCACTGCGGCCTTGACCTTGTGGGTTCAAGGCATTGTCCCATCTCAGCCTCCCAAGTAGCTGGGACCGCAGGTGTGCACCACCATGCTGCATCATGTTTACATTTTTGGTAGAGATGGGGTCTCGCTATGTTGCCCAGGCTGGTCTTGAACTCCTGGACTCAAGTGATCCTCCCACCTTGGATTTCCAAAATGCTGGGATTACACGTGTGAGCCACGGTGCCCCGTCCCTGCTGTCTTTATTAACATCAGAGATGCCAGGACATGAGTGTCAGGCCTTTATATAATTAAAAAATTTTTTTGAGGCTGGATGCGGTGGCTCATGCTCCGTCTCAAAACAAAAAACAAAAAAAAACTTTTTTTTCCCAGATATTTACTGAGTATCCCTTCAGTAAATATGTGCAAAGAAGGGCTGGGTGCGGTGGCCACACGTGTAATCCCAGCACTTTGGGAGGCCAAGGCGGGTGGTCATGAGGTCAAGAGATTAAGATCATCCTGGCTAACGTGGTGAAACCCTGTCTCTACTAAGAAGACAAATATTAGCTGGGCATGGTGGTGTGTGCCTGTTTTCCCAGCTACTCAGGAGGCTCAGGTAGGAGAATAGCTTGATCCCGGGAGGTGGAGGTTACAGTGAGCAAATATGGAGTCACTGTACTTCAGCTCAGGCAACAGAGCGATACGCAATCTAATAAAAAAATAAAGCCAGACATGGTGGCTCATGCATATAATCCCAGCACTTTGGGAGGCTGAGGTGGGTAGATCACCTGAGGTCAGGAGTTTGAGACCAGCCTGGCCAACATGGTGAAACCCTGTACCTACTAAAAATACAAATTAGCCTGGTATGATGGCACATGCCTGTAATCCCAGCTACTAGGGAGGCTGAGGAAGGAGAATTGCTTGAACCCAGGAGGTGGAGGTTGTGGTGAGCTGAGATGGCACCATTGCACTCCAGACTGGGCAACAAGAGCAAAACTCTGTCTCAAAAAAAAAAAAAAAAAATTGCCAAAAAAAATATGGCTGGGGATGCAGCTGTGTGATGCTAGCGTGTAGAGGAAACTCCAGGGGTGGGATCAGGGACGGGGACTCTGAGGAGGCCTTAGCTCAGCAGTGACGGCCACAGCATGTGCACAGGCTCGGCACACACGGGCCTGCCTCATGCCCTGGAGGCATGGAACAAGGTGTGACCAGGAGAAGGCGCACCGTGTTCCCGATGAAATGCAATGTCTTCCCAATTTATATCCACAGAAATCAGGGGAGCATGTGGGAATGGATATTATGGGTGGATGTTTCGTCCTCCAGAACCCATAGGTGGCAGTGCCCCAAGATGGGGCCAGCTGGTATCTGAAGTAAGGAACACTGACCACCAGGTGTCCAGAGCTTTTATTTACTTTTATTTATTTATTTATTTAAGATGGGGTTTCACCATGTTGGTCAGGCTGGTCTTGAACTTCCGACCTCAGGTGATCTGCCCACCTTGGCCTCCAAAGTGCTTGGATTACAGGCGTGAGCCACCGTGCCCAGCCTATTTACTTTTATTTACTTATTTATTTTTTATTTTATTTATTTTTTATCTAACTCTGTTAGACTGGAGTGCAATGGTCTCAGCTCACTGCAACCTCCGCCTCCTGGGTTCAAGTGGTTCTCCTGCCCCAGCCTCCTGAGTAGCTGGGATTACAGGTGCCCTCCACTAAGCCTGGCGAATTTTTTTTATTTTTAGTAGAGATGGGGTTTCATCGTGTTGGCCAGGCTGGTCTTGAACTCCTGACCTCGTGATCTGCCTGCCTTGGCCTCCCAAAGTGCTGGGATTACAGGCGTGAGCCCCTGCGCCTGGCCCCCAGTGCATTTATTAGGGGAACTACAGAAGTTGCAGTGTATGCTTGCAACCCACAGCGAGAGAAAAGGGGTGCCCGCCTCCCTATCTCTGCAGCAAGGGGACAGGGTGTGGGATGGATATGGGAGTTTAAGGGATTTGGTTCAGGGCTGGGCCAGTCTCTTTCCGTGTTTTAGCCAACGACCTAGTTTTTTTTCTTTTTTGAGACAGAGTCTTGCTCTGTCATCCAGGCTGAAAGTGCAGTGGTACCATCCTGGCTCACTGCAACCTCTGCCTCCTGGGTTCAGGCAATTCTCCTGCCTCAGCCTCCCAAGTAGCTGTGATTACAGGCTTGCATCACCATGCCCAGCTAATTTTTGTATTTTTAGTAGAGACGGGGTTTCTCGATGTTGAACAGGCTGGTCTCAAACACTGCACTCAGCCTCAATTAAAAAATTTTTTTTTTTTTTCGTTTTTGAGATGGAGTCTTGCTCTGTAGCCCAAGCTGGAGTGCAGTGGCATGATCTCCACCTCCAGGGTTCCGGTTCAAGCAATTCTCCTGCCTCAGCCTCCTTAGTAGCTGGGATTACAGGCATGCGCCGCCATGTCCAGCTAATTTTTGTAGTTTTAGTAGAGACAGGGTTTTACCTTGTTGGCCAGGCTGGTCATAAACTCCTGATCTTGTGATCTGCCCACCTCGGCCTCCTAAAGTGTTAGAATTACAGGCGTGAGCCACTGCACCTGGCCTTTTATTTAATTTTTAAAAAAATAGAGATAGGGCCTTACCATGTTTCCCAGGCTGGTCTTCAGTTCCTAGGCTCAAGCCATCCTCCTGTTTTGGTCTCTGTGGGAAGTAGAAAAGTTCCTTTTCTAAGTTTCCTTTCTTGTTAAAAATGTAAGTGTGCTAATAACTTTGTTAAGCCCTATCCTACGTAGCTGTTAGACACGCCATGCTTACAGGCACGTAGTACATTCTATGTCCTTGTACTTTAACCAGGATATCTGTGCTGGATGTGCTCACAGGCCTGTCCCACCTCTCCATTGCTTTTACCTGTTTATAAAAGTTTTAAGTTGTTAGCCCATCGGGTTTTAGTTTAGATTGTAAGGTCTG
>NW_016107759.1:2703640-2718565 GCF_001604975.1 Cebus imitator
GGGGCCAGGAGAGAGGGAGCAGCTGAGACATTATTGGAATCTTATTTGCCTCAAGATCACGCAGAGACAGCTTATTCAGTTGGTGGATTATATAACAGCCTCCCATATATTTTATATCTCTATCCTAGAATTTTCATAGCTTTCTTCTTTTAAAATAAAAAAAAAAAAAAAAAAAAAAAAAAAAAAGCTCTGAGTGGTTGTGTAGGTCAAAAGTGACCTACACAAAGTGAGGCTGAAATGCCAGGCCTGCCTCTGTGCACGGTAGAGAATGGGACTCAAAAGCTTCGGGAGGTTGGAGCGTCAGAGTGGATTTACCATTTGAGACCTACTCCCCCACCCTGGGAGAGAACAGAAGACACGCCTCTTACTACTGCCATGAGAAATAAATTTGTGAGGGGAACACGCCTCCTTCAAGAGCTCTGTGATCGCTTTTCTCCCGCAGGTCTGGAATTATACAACTGCAGTCCCTGGCTTGGGAAACCTATGTGGAGGGGAGTAGCTGGATCCCGGGTAGCAGGGGCCAGGTGGCAGGGCTCAAAGGCTCAAAACAAGGTGCACGTGGCTGCCGCAGTGAACAGCATTCAATCAGCGATCACAGTAATGTGGGTAACCCCCCACCTAGGCACCGAGGAAGGAGAGCTAAGCAGAACCCTGGCACAATTAAGGCCTGAAGAATATCTCACTTTATAGTCTTACCACTCAGTCATTTCCCTTTATACAATCCTCTATACATAATCATATAATAGTTCATAGAAGGAGCGCCTAAAGAAAATCTCACCCCTCAGTCATTCCCCTATACGTATATATAACTATATCTTAGCTCATAATCGGAGGAATGCCTAGAGTGGACACAGTAGAGAGCATGAATTAAGGAATAAGCAGCTTATAGTTGGAGGAATGTCTGGCGCAGACACAGTGCAGGGCATGATTTCAGGGAAAACAGTTATACCAGGACAAGAATCCATGGCCCAGGCAGCAGCGTTCAGTATTGTAAATTTACCCGCTGTATGGCAGGCTTGGGGTGAGGGCCACTCCTCCTGATAAAGGAGTTGTAGGACCTTGCTCCAGTTCTTGCAGAAGGCTGCCCTCAGAACGGCAATCCACCTTGGTGACTGTGAACTTTACCAGCTGTTTCTACTGTGCTGTTCAAAAAGCATCTTCCCATAGAACTCACTGGAAGCTGCCAACAGATGGCGGTAACCCTGACAGCTCTGTCACTGCTGTGTGACTTAAAGCATCCCTCCATAAATCTTCTTAGAAGTAGTTTCCCATAGATAGTGCATGGCCCACCATGCACCACCAAGGCTGTGCATGGCCCACCTTTAAGCCTTGGTGACCTAATGGGGGTGGACCCCTTACTGCACACAGCCCTTGCCTTCATGGGAACAGGCCCTTGCTGCGCACTGTCCACCTCCTGGCCTAGGTGACCTAATGGGGGTGGACCACTTGTTTTATTGCTCACGGCCCTATCACTGTCCTTAAAGATGATTTCACTCACTGCCCTGCCCCCTAACCTATACACAATAAATACTCATGATTCTGGACGTTTGGGGCCTTCCCTGACTCTGCTCATAGGTGGCGTGCCCCCCTGAGCCCAGCTGCATTTTCCTTGTACTTCTGCATCCTGTCTATTTCTGGGATCCTGCACCTCAGCACAGCATAAGGGACACCCCACGACCCTGTGGGGCCCTCAGCCCTATACAGTAATCTGACTCACAGAGACCCACGGCATTGACCTGTGGGCCATGGTGTTCCCAGAAGTGAAACAGATGGAAGCTGACTGAACTCTTTTTTTTTTTTTGAGACAGAGTCTCACTCTGTCACCCAGGCTGGAGTGCAGGGGTGTGATCTTGGTTCACTGCAACCTCTGCCTCCTGGGTTCAGGTGATTCTCCTGCCTCAGCCCCTAGAGTAGCTGGCTAATTTTTTTTTTTTTTTTTTTTTTTTTTGAGAAGGAGTCTCGCTCTGTCAGCAGGCTGGAGTGAAGTGGTGCAATCTCAGCTCACTGCAACCTCTGCCTCCAGGGTTCAAGCAATTCTCCTGCCCAGTAGCTGGGACTACAGGCATGTGCCACCATGCCCAGCTAATTTTTGAATTTTCAGTAGAGACGGGGTTTTACCATGTTGGCCAGGATGGTCTTGATCTCCTGACTTCGTGATCCACCCGCCTCAGGCTCCCAAACTGCTAGGATTACAAGTGTGAGCTACTGAGCCTGGGAGGGTTCCTTCCATCTTGCTCTCTGTCTGAATGTCCTTCTCTGCCAAGAAACAGACATCAACAAGTTCCTTCTGTCCAGCCAGATCCCCGAAGGCCCCGGGGGTTCTGAGGGTCCACACTGCCCGAGCTCATCTTGACCCCTGTCTAAGCCAGACGACCAAGAAAATGTTCTGTCTGTCCATCCGGCTGTGAGACATGCGGAGGGAGGGGAGATGGGCTGTGCTGCTCCCCCTGCTGGGCCCAGTAAACCTCGTCCTTTGGGGAGGTGACAAGGAGGGCCAAAGCAGGAGGAAACGGAGAGGGCAAGAGGAGGGGAAGGTCTCATTTGAGATCTACTCACCCACCCTGGGGAGCCAGGCCATGCTGGGAGGAAGGCCCTGCCCGGCCTCAGATCCAGGACCAGCGTTCTGGCTACATCTGTACCCCCTTCACAGACTGTAACTATTTCTTCGATTTTTCTTTTCTTTTTCTTTCTTTTTTTTTGAGACAAAGTTTCACTCTTGCTGCCCAGGCTGGAGTACAATGGCAAAATCTTCTCAGCTCACTGCAACTTCCACCTCCCAGGTTCAAACCATTCTCCTGGCTCAGCCTTCCGAGTAGCTGGGATTACAGGCGACCGCCACCACACCCAGCTAATTTTTTTGTATTTTTAGTAGACATGGGGTTTCACCATGTTGGCCAGGCTGGTCTCGAACTCCTGACCTCAGGCAATCCACCTGCCTCGGCCTCACAAAGCGCTGGGATTACAGGCCTGAGCCACCGTGCCCAGCAACTGTAACTATTTCTTTGTGGGTGATTTTGACCCCTGTCTCCACCTATCCATGAACTCTATCAGGGCAGTGACAGGTTCATTCTTGATTCCTTTCATGGCTCCACGCCTGACCAGAGTGAGAGCTCATGTTTGTTGAGTGACTAAGTGACTGCACGCGCTCCTATGCGTATGTGTGTGTGTTGTGTCCCTCCCTCCCTGACACCCCTCTCTACCTCTTTCCCAGTCCGTCCCTTCCCCAGGGTGGGCACTCCCAGCCTGGGCCCTCACAGGTAAAGGCAGTGCCTGTGAGCTGTGGCCCCACTCTGGAAAATGATTAGCGGCCTGGCCCTCCACAGGGGACAGCTGGGGCAGACTTCACACAGCGAGGAGGACCTCAGAGAACTCCCTCTCCCTGAGAACCACACCCTCCACCCCTGAGATCCGCTCTGCCCCATCCGCTCTGCCCCCCAACTGTGCCCTGCCTGCCAGGATTCCTGTGAGGGGAGCGAGAGGAGGGGGCTGCCGCCAGAGGGCAGGCCCAGCTGTCCTTGATTTGTGTGGGGTTTTTCCACTTTGGATGCCTGATTAGCCTGAGCTCATAAAGGATGTGGTTTCCTCCCAGGGAGGGGCTCCACAGAGAGGCCAGCCCCCCATTCCTGCCCTCCCCGAGGGCCCACTGTTCCCAGTTCACCCTGGTGGGAACTGAGGCGGGGCAGAAGCCCCTTGCTAGGGTGGGGTAGTGCTAACAGCAAGGGCTGTAGGGACCCTCAAGGCTGACTCAAGACCAGCTCCGGGCCCGGTGTGGTGGCTCATGCTTGTAATTCCAGCACTTTGGGAAGCTGAGGTAGGAGAATCACTTGAGCCCAGGAGTTTAACACCAGCTTGGGCAACATAGTGAGATCCCATATCTACCAAAAACTGTTTTTCATTCTTGACCAAGCCACTTTAATTTGTAACTTAAACGTACAATATAAAGTTGATAATCCTTGAAATTCTCACCTGGCTCTTGTAAAGAGTGAGTCTGAGTCTACACCTTCAGTCTTCGTCATCAGGAGGGAAGGATCAGGAGACCGACAGTGACTCAGCATGACTTCTGAGTCATGCCAAAAGCGCCAGAGAATCCAGAACCACGTGGTTGTACTTAAGATCTCAATCCAGATCACCTGGGTTCTGGTCAGCTGGGGGAACTGTCTATATCGGGGCTCAATGTGCACACCACCACCAGCATGAAGGACTCCATCTCCAGCAGCCCGTGCGCGGCCACTTCCGAAAAGGCCTCCAACACCAGTGAAAGATGCCAGCCAAGTCAGAGCCAATATGCTCGCCCATGTCCGCCCCGTTGTCCCCGGCCCAAAAACTGTTTTAATTAGTCAGGCATGGTGGGGCACACCTGTGGTCCCAGTTACTCAGGAGGCTGAGGTGGGAGGATCTCTTCAGCACAGGAGGTCAAGGCTGCAGTGAACTATGCACCACTGCACTCCAGCCTGGGCCACAGAGCAAGACCTAATCTCAGGAAAAAAGAAAAAAAAGCCACCTCTGTCCCCTCCTAGTAGATGACCTTAGCAGGAATCCAGGTCCTGTGATCCTGTGAGCCTCACTTCCCTACCGTATTAAAGTTGGCACTCGCCGGCTCCCTGAGCACTGAGCTCCTAAGTGCTTGGTGAATGTTCTTTATGATAAGGACCCAGAGAACATGCAGTGATGGTCACAGAAGAATGGGTGCCCTGAGGGTGCTCCCACCCTGGGGAACCTGAGTACCTACCTCATAATTCCGTCTTCTCTGTTGACAAGGCTGGAGTGGAAAGGCATCACTGGCCTCACGGTGGCTTGCTGACCCCAGGGCCACTGTGACAGAGAAGGGTTGTGGGGTTGCCCAGGATTTGCCAGGGCAGACCAGATTCCCAGAGTCGGGAAGGATGCTTCCCTAGTCTTCAGTCCCACGCCTGCTGGGAGCCTGCCTGGGGCTGCAGGGTTTGCCAGAGGAGCCAGACCTCTCTCCTGTGGAGGGGTGGCCGGCCCCCAGCCTGCTTCCAGACACCCTCACTCCTTTCCCTTGGGTCTTCCTGGAGGAATCAGCACAGACAGAAGGCGACTTGTTACTAGCTCCTGTCCACCTCCCCCAATGAATAACTGGGCCCTGCAAACTGATTCTTGCCCACTAGCCTAGCCCCGCTCAATTTGTAACAATGTTGGCTAGGCATGGTGGCTCACGCCTGTAATCCCAGCACTTTAGGAGGCTGAGGCAGGAGGATCACGAGGTTAAGAGATCGAGACCATTCTGGCCAACATGGTGAAACCCGTCTCTACTAAAAATACAAAAATTAGCCGGGCGTGGTGGCGCATGCCTGTAGTCCCAGCTACTAGGGAGGCTGACGCAGGAGAATCACTTGCACCTGGGAGAAGGAGGTTGCAGTGAACAAAGATGATGCCACTGCACTCCAGCCTGGCGACGGAGCTAGACTCCGTCTCAAAACAAACAAACAAACAAACAAAAACATAATTGACAGAGCTCAGGAGCTCACACCTGTGATCCCAGCACTCTGGGAAGCCGAGGCGGGGGATTCCTTGGCCCAGGAATTCAAGGCCAGCCTGGGCTAAGGCCTGTAATCCCAGCACTTTGGGAGGCCAAGGCAGGTGGGTCATTTAAGTGCAGGAGTTCCAGACCATCCTGGACAACAGGGCAAAAACCCATCTCTATTAAAACTACAAAACTCAGCTGGGTGTAGTAATAAACCTGTAGTCCCGGCTATCCGGGAGGCTGAGCTGGGAGGATCGCTTGAGTCCAGGAATTCGAGGCTGCAGGGAGCCATGGTCGTGCCACTGCACTCCAGCCCAGGTATAAGAGACCCCCTTCTCAAGAAGAAACCACCAAACTGTAATTACGACAAACGAAATCAAACTGGAGAGGTGGGGTCAGCCCAGGTCAGAGCAGGCAAGGACGGTGGAAACCTTGAAGGAGCGACCTGGTCTGGTTATCACTTTGCAGAGAGGGCTCTGGCTGGGGGAAGGCAGCTGGGAGCTGTGTGGGTTGTCGGGAAGAGAGGTGGGCGAGGAAAGAGGCCTGGCAGGTGGAAACTTAGGATGTGGCCCTGAGGGCGGGCCAGGTGCGGGCAGCCTAGGTCCCACCCAGCTGCCTGGAGAAGGGGATGGGGGCGTCCCGCTTCCACCCACGCCCCACTCACGCCTACCGTTCCCACCGGCCGCGCCGCCCCCGCCCCCAGCTCTGTCCTACTCCGGTGACCCTGGAAAGGGCACCCGCCGCTGCGACTGCGCTGCCTACAGCGGTCACTTCGTGAAGGCCAGCAATCCCCTGCAGTCGCCCCTGCACCCTCGGACGCCCAGAGGCCTTGGCCTGGGTGCCAGGCACCCGCCGGGGGGCGGGCGTGGCGGAGGGGCCTTCTCCGCGAGGACCGCTCGCCGCCTCCGCCGCGCCACCCCGCGGCTACCTGGGGAACTGCAGCGTCGGCCCATCCCCGCGCCTGCGCACTCAGACCCGCCCGGCCGGCAGCGCGGAGCGAGCTCGCCCCCTGCCGGTCAGGACTGGGTTCCGCGCCGCAGCCGACACTCAGGGGAGCGGAAAGCGGTGGGTGAGCAGGAGTCCAAAGCGCGGTCGGTCCCCATTCGTGCCGCAGACGTCTCCTGGGGGTGCTCTGAGCCAGGCCTGGGCCCTGGCCAGGGATCACAGTGTCCTGGACACAGAGTTCCTCTTTCTCCCTCGTCCCTCGCCCGAGGTGACCACCCAGCCGTGCCCAGGCCTGCCCGCTGCTCCTGAACCCAACTCTTTTTTTTTTTTTTTTTTTTTGAGACAGAGTTTCGCTCTTGTTACCCAGGCTGGAGTGCAATGGCGCGATCTCGGCTCACCGCAACCTCCGCCTCCTGGGTTCAGGCAATTCTCCTGCCTCAGCCTCCTGAGTAGCTGGGATTACAAGCACGCGCCACCATGCCCAGCTAATGTTTTGTATTTTTAGTAGAGACGGGGTTTCACCATGTTGACCAGGATGGTCTTGATCTCTTGACCTCGTGATCCACCCGCCTCAGCCTCCCAAAGTGCTGGGATTACAGGCTTGAGCCACCGCGCCCGGCTCTGAACCCAACTCTTGAGAGGCAAGGCTGTGCCCTGGGGAGGAAGGGGCGGCACCCTCAGTCTTCTGTTTCTCAAGGAAATCCAGGGGGCAGCCCCGAGGATGGGGTGTCACCCAGAAGGAGCCGGAGGGCGGGGTGGCTGATTCCACACAGACACTCCATTGCTGGAAACACCACCCCGTTCTCTAGTGACGCCGCACACAGCCCCTGCCCACAGCCACCCTTTGCTGGGCCCTCAATTTGGAGTCGGCTTGCTGCCCACCCCCAGAACCCAGTCGCCCCCTCCCACCCTCTCCACCCTGCCACACCCCTCCTAACATGGATGTGCGGATGAGCCTGCCGCTCTGGGGTGCAGGCAGCAGTCACTACTTCCCAGCCCCCGCAGGCTCAGCACCCCTACGCTGCTGTGGTGAGATCTCCCGCACCAGCAGGCCTCCCGCCTCCCAGCTACAGGCCTGGACACAGCGACACAGTGGAGCCCGGGACACAGCCCTGCACACAGGGGCCCAGTTTGCAGGTGAAGGCCAGTCTGCTCTGGGGCCTTAGTCCACTCTTGGGGACATCATGGCCCCAGATGCAGAGGTGGGAGTTCTGGGAGAAGGCAGCACAGTCCAGACCCTGCCTGGCCCCGTGCCTTTGAAGTCCGCTGCCCGCTCAACAACTCCTTCTCTGCCACAGCAGAGCCGCCTTCCACAGGCCCTGCCCGCAGAGCCCTTCCCAGAGCCACTGTTCCTCCTGCAGGGAGAAGCAGAAAGGGGCAGGTGTAGGCAGAGAGGACCTGAGCTGGCTGCCTGGAGCAGTACTGGAAGCCCCGTGCACCCCTGCCAGGCTGACCATCACCAGCTGACCCGGCATGGCAGGACAAGGACCCTGATCAGAGGCCACTGGTGGTCGGCCATGTGTGGCACGGAGTGGCAGGGCCCCAGCCCAGGGAGAAAGTTCTCAGAGCTCCTCCTTGCTGGGTGAAGTCTGCCCCAGCTGTCCCAGGTTGAGGGCGGGGCCGCTAATCATTTTCCAGAGTGGGGTCACAGCTCACAGGCCCTGCCTTTGCCTGTGGAGCCCCAGGCTGTGGGTTCCCACCCTGGGGAGGGCACAGACTGGGAAGGAGGTGGAGAGGGGTGTCAGGGAGGGACATACACACACACACACACACACACACACACACACAGTCACTTAGTCATTCAACAAACATCAGCTCTCACTCTGGTCGATGGTGGAGCCATGAACGGAATCAAAACTGACCCCATCTCTGCCCTTGTAGAGCTCATGGGTAGGTGGAGACAGGGATGAAAATCACCCACAAAGAAATAGTTGGTGAAGGGGACAGAGACACAGCCAGGACTGGTCATGGATCGGAGGCCAGGCAGGACCTTCCTCCCAGCATGGTCTGGCTCCCCAGGACTCCTCACTTCTTCCCCTCTCTGTCTTCTGCTTTGGCCCTCCTTGTCACCTCCCCAAGGGACGAGGTTTACTGGGCCCACCAGCGGGAGCAGCACAGCCCATCTCCCCTTCCTCCACATGTCTCATAGCCGGAGGATGGACAGACAGACCATCTGCCTGGTCGTCTGGCTTAGACAGGGGTCAAGATGAGCTTGGGCAGTGTGGACCCTCAGAACCCCTGGAGCCTTGGGAGAATCTGGCTGGGCAGAAGGAACTTGTTGATATCTGTTTCTTGGCAGAGGACATTCAGACAGAGAGCAGGACACAAGGGACCCTCCCAGGATGCAGGGACACTCACCACCCTCTGTCCCTACGGCCTGGTCTGTCCATTACCTTGTAGGTCAGAGAAGGGGATCCACAGTCCACGGGTCATACAGGAAGTAGCTGGCAGAGCATCGGACCTGGGGCCCCCAACTGCAAGGCCAGGGAGGAGCTGCTCCGGTGTCCTGGGGCAGAGGGAGGAAAGCCACTGTGTGGGTGAGGAGCATGGATAAGAAGTTCCTGAAATTATCAAATTTAACCTTCACAAGCCACTCCATGCAGAGTTACTATATGATTGAGCAATTCCACTCCTAGGTATGTTCCCTACAGACAGGAATCCTATGTCCACACAAAACTACCTACCTGGATGTTCATGGCAGCGTTATTCATAAGAGCCCCACAGTAGACATGAATGAGGGAATCAGCAAAAGGTGGTCCACGCATGTGATGGAGTACTAGTCAGCCACGAAGAGGAGTGAGGCACTGACACACGCCACAATGAGGATGAACCTGGAGAACATTATGCTGAGTGAGAGATGCCAGACACAAAAGGAAATTATTGTATAATTCTCTTCCTTTTTTTTTTTCTTTTTAGAGATGAGGTCTCACTCTGTCTCCCAGGCTGGAGTGCAGTGGTGCAATTTCAGCTCACTGCAACCTCTGCCTCCCAGGTTCAAGGGATTCTCGTGCCTCAGCCTCCCATGTAGCTGGGACTAATTTATTATTATTATTATTTGAGGTGGAGCTTTGCTTTTGTTGCCCAAGCTGGGATCTCGGCCCACTGCAGCCTCTGCCTCCTGGGTTCAAGTGATTCTCCTGCCTCAGCCTCTCAAGTCACTGGGATTACAGGCCTGCACCATCATGCCCGGTTAATTTTTTGTATTTTTTTGTAGAGACGGGGTTTCTCCATGTTGGTCAGGCTGGTCTTGAACTCCGAACCTCAGGTGATCCACTCGCCTCAGTCTCCCGAAGTGCTGGGATTACAGGGGTGAGCCACTGCGCCCAGCCCACACCTGGCTAATTTATGGTAGGGATGGAGTTTCACCATGTTGGCCAGGCTGGCCTCAAACTCCTGAGCTCAAGTGATTCGGCCGCCTTGGCCTCCCAAAGTTCTGGAATTACAGGTGTGAGCCACTGTGACTGGCCGTATTTATTTATTTCTTTTTTAAGAGATGGGCTCTCACTCTGTCACCCAGACTGGAATGCAGTGTTATAATCATGGCTCACTGCAGCCTCAAACTCCTGGGCTCAAGTGATCCTCCCACCTCAGCCTTCTGAGTAAGCTAGGACTACAGGTACATACCATCATGCTTGGCTAATTTTGAAATATTTTGTAGAGACTGGGACTCTGTATGTTGCCCAGGCTGGTTTTGAATTCCTTGCCTTGAGTGAACCTCCTGCCTCGGCCTTCCAAAGTGCTGGGACTACTGGCGTGTGCCACTGTGCCCGGCTAATTTCTAAATTTTCTGTAGAGACGGTGTTTTGCTTTGTTGCTCAGGTTAACCTTGAACTCTTGGCTTCAAGCAATGATTCTCTTTCTGTGAAATGTCCAGAAAAGGCAAATCCATAGAGACAGAAAGTAGATTCCTGGTTGCCAGGGGCTGGGGGAAGGGGAGAGAATAGGGCATAATTACTAATGGACACAGAATTTCTTTTTGGGGTGATAGAACTGTTCTAAAATTGATTGTGGTGATGATTGCACAACTGTGAATATACTGAAAACCAGTGATTTGCACAGGGCAAGTGGCTGGAGTGTATGGTGTGTGAATTACATCGAAATAACGCTGTTACTGAAGAGACCCTTCAGAATCATGCCGTGGGTCTTCGTTTTACAAAGAAGGGTCTGGGCCGGGCGCAGCAGCTACGCCTGTAATCCCAGCACTTTGGGAGGCTGAGGTGGGTGGATCATGAGGTCCGGAATTTGAGACCAGCCCGACCAACATGGTGAAATCCTGTCTCTACTAAAAGTACAAAAATTAGCCGAGTGTCGTGGCACGTGCCTGTAATCCCATCTACTCTGCAGGCTGAGACAGGAGACTTGCTCAAACCCGGGAGGTGGAGGTTGCAGCGAGCGGAGATAGCGCCATTGCACTCCAGCCTGGGCGACAGAGCGAGACAGTCTCAAAATGAAACAAGCAAAACAAAACAACCTGGTGGCTCAGAGTTGGTAGGAGCCTGAGGAGGAGGCGGGGCTGGACCAGCCTCAGACCAGCGTCTAAGCCCCGTCCCTGTTCCTGCTGGGCCTTTAGCTCCACCCCATCCTCTACTGCCCGGGGCTCTCTGCTGCTCAGGCTTCACCCACTTGGTTCCTTGGCCTGAAATGCTATTCTCCTCCTCTTCACCGGGCTGTCACCTCCAGAAAGCCTTCCCGACCTCTCCGCCCACGCATACCCTTCCACTGAGCGACATTAATGGAGTGCCTAGTCCGTCCCAAGCTGTTAGGTGCTGGGGATCCACTGGTGAACAAACAGCCCCGGTGCTGCCATCCTGGGCATCCCCGGGAGTGCAGCCACCCATCAGCTGATTGCCAGATGGAGGGAGGGGTCAGCTTCCAGCAGAACCCTCGGAGCTGACTCCCAGTCCCTGGTATCTCTCCCCCTGCCCCCAGTGCCTTCCACATCCGGCCGTTCCGGTCAATTCCTCCTGGAAAGTCCTTTGGCCCTCAGCAGGGACTAAGGAAAAAGCATCCAGCAGGGGGATGGACGGCAGAGGAAAGGCCAGGAGATGGACATGACCATGGCGGGGCTGGGCTGGGGGCTGGAGGGGCGGCCAGGGAATCAGTGCTGGAATTTCAAGTCTTGGTGGGGACTGCTGACATTGTGGGGTGAGTGTTGCAGGGTGGGACACCTGCTCCTGCCCCGAGCCAGTCCGTCTGGAACAATCCCGTGTCAAGCTAGACCAGAAGATGAACTTCCTGTGCCCTGCATGTGCCAGCGTGCTCTCCTCACAAAGCCGTGCCCAATGCCTGCCCATGGGGCTCCTGTGGAGACTTGCACAGACGAGCTGGTGCCACCCGTGTGTCTGGGGCCCAGGCTGGGGGTCTGGTCAGCGGTCTTCACCCCATCAGCCCCATGTGGCCCCCTCTGACCAGGGCTGCCGCTGGGTGGGAGCTGCGGAATGTCTGTGGGTCGTGGAGGCCCTCTGCCCTTTGAGGCAGCCCAGCTGCTGGGACTTGTCCAGATACCATTAGGGCTGGAATGGCTCATTAATGAGCAAAGCTCAGGGCAGGGGCTGCGAGCCAGTGGCCGGAAAGATGCCGGGCCATTTTGGGGAGACTGTGCCTGCCTGGCACCAACCCTTCAGCCAGGAAGGCTGGGGCAGAGGCAGAGAGAGGACCTGGGTCTAATGCCATCTTTCCCCTGGGATGGGTCGAGTTGCTCACCCTCTCTGAGCCCCGCTGGCCTCCCCTGCAGGCTGTTGCTGGACATTCAGTGAACCTGGTGGGATGTGAGGTTCCTGCAGTGTCCAGTGTCCCACAGGTCCCAGCCAAGAGACCCCTGAATCTCACGCCCATCAGAGGCAGCCCATAAGGCAGGTCCTGGGCTCCTTCTCTTTCCCAACACAGAGATCCCTGAGTCCTCCGCACCTCCAGTGGGGGCCACTTTGCCAACTTCCGAAATGCGCCACTGACGTCTCAGGGGAGTGCCAGGTGGACCAGTCTGGGCAAATGGGGTGACTAGTAGACAGAGTGGGTCTCAGGCCTGAATTCAGCTCACCACCGGGGCCCTGGGAGGGAAGCCTCTCTTCTCTGAGCCTGTCCCCTCCATTCTAAAACTGTAACTAGAGGTGACTTGGCCTCTCAGCCGCCAGGCTGTGACCCTGATGTGTGGCAAGGCTGACTGTCAGCTGGGAGTGTAGGACGCACCCCATTCCCGGCCGCAGACTTCCCCCACACGTTCTGGGACCCCTGTCTGCACACTGGGGTGCTGGCCGATCCTCGTTCTCCCTTGGCAGGCCGAATGCCCGGACTGACACGCTTCCTCGGTCCCCTTGGTCTGGCGATGAGGCTCCCACTCCTGCAGGCCAAGGCTCGGCCCGTGCACCTGCTGCGCACGTACCTGAGTAGGTCGCGGCGGGGGGTGGCGTCCGCTTTCAAACAGAAGGTCCGGAGACCGCGCGCCGCCCTGTTCCTGCCCTGCGTCCCGAACCGCCGCCGCCGCCGCATCGTCCCCACGCAGGGGTGAAGACGCCCTAGCCAAGCGAGCCAGAGCCTGGGGTCTCGGAGCGGGAGCGTCCTCGTAGTCCTGGCAGCTCGAGTCGCGCCCGGGTGGTGGCGGCTGCCGGCTGGTCCCAGCCCCGGCAGTCGCCTCGGAGGGGGAGAAAGAGGGGGAGGGCGTCCCGGCCCCGCCTCTGGACCCGCCCCGCGCCCGCTCCCAGACTGCGGGGCTGCGGGACGCAGAGCAGAAACCGGGCGCCCACGGGCTGAGTGGCGCGCGGGCCGGGATGCGCGCCCTCCTGCCGCCCCCGCTCCCGGGACAGGGCGCGGCACGACCCCATGGCAGGTAGCGGCGGCCTGGGCGGCGGGGCCGTGGGCGGCCAGAGTGCGGGGGCCGGGCAAGTGGCAGCTCTGCCTGCGTCCCGCGCGCCGCTTCTGCTCATGGTCCTGGTGCTCGGCGCCTACTGCCTCTGCGCCCTCCCCGGCCACTGCCCGCCGGCCGCCCGCGCCCCAGGGCCGGCCCCGGCGCCAGCCGAGCCTTCCAGCTCCGTCCGCTGCCCGGGAGCTAAGGACCTGCCCGAAGCCATTGGCCCCGGCCGCCGGCGCTTCCCGCAGGCGCTCATCGTGGGCGTGAAGAAGGGTGGCACGCGCGCCCTGCTGGAGTTCCTGCGGCTGCACCCCGACGTCCGCGCGCTCGGCTCCGAGCCCCACTTCTTCGACAGGTGCTATGAGCGTGGCCTCGCCTGGTATCGGTGAGCACCCTGGCGCGTCCGCCCCGTCCGCTTCCGTGCGCGCCTCGGCCAGCGCCTTCCTGGGGAGGGTATCGTGCGCCCCAGGGAGCAGCGGGGCGAGGTCTCCGGGCACTGGGGCTGGGACCGCCCTGGTGAGGGGCCCAGGCTTGAGCCGAGGACGCGGCTCGGGAAGGAGGAATGGTATCTGGCTAGGATTCCCTAAAACTTTGAAGACACTGGGGGAAAGCCCCGATTCCCTTCGCTCTGCTGAGGGATCTACTGGGACTGGGGGAGGCAGTGCGATCCCAGCCGGGAGGTCCTTCCTAGCCCATGGGATTACCTGGGAGCGTTAGAAATGCCTCTCCCGCCCTGTCACTGGGCGCGCAGGTGTGACTCTCTGACCCCTGGCCAGGTACCCTATAAAGGGCCTTCCAAGTTCCAGGCTGTGCAGATGGGGTGAATTAGCAGACAGAGTAGGTCTCAGGCCTGAAAGCATCCTTCCTCCCCAAGACCCCCAACTCTGGGCACAGGAACCCTCTCGGTGGTCATGGGAGTCTGGAGAAAGTCTGGGCTTTGGAAAGGAGGAGGCTGCCTTTAGGTGAGTGCCCAGGGTGACTCCAGCCCCGCACATGGGGCTCTGTGGCTGTTCTGCCTCTACTCAGGATGGACGTGGGCTGTGGCAGTGGAATGTGGGGAGCATGCAGCCACAGCTGAAGCACCCTGCTCTGGTGGCTGTTCACCTCCAAGCTTGGACCGAGCCCCTGCCAAGAGGACCCTGCCCAAGGCCACCTGACAAATCAGTGGGAGCGGCAGGACCCAGGCGCTTCACCTCCAGATGCTCCAGTTTCTCTGTTCCGGATCCGCTGATCCTCTTCCTCCCCCAACTCCTACCCCTATTTGTTAACTTTGCCTTTTGCCTTTTGTACTAAAACTACTCTTGGGTTTGGAGGGCAGGCAGGGAGGGGCTCCGTGAGAGCAGGGGGGCTAGCTTTTGAGATCTGGAGGGCTGGTGCCAGCAGCGGGTGCTGGGGAAGTCAGGTGGTGGCTGGGGGAGGTGGAGTCCATCCTGGGGCTCACCTGGCTGAATCGGGCATCTTCAGCTCAGGCTCTGGGGACAGACCTCACTCCCCTGATAGCGGGCAGGGTTCAGAATGCATCCCTAATCCCTGCTGCTGGGAGGAGGGGAGGAGGAGCTACTTGGGAGGCTGAGGCAGGAGAATTGCTTGAACCCGGGAGGCAGAGGTTGTAGTGGGCCGAGATGGCACCACTGCTCTCCAGCCTGGGCAA
>NW_016107759.1:2718680-2731218 GCF_001604975.1 Cebus imitator
AAGAAGAGGCAAGGAGTGGGGTGAGTAGGGGAACCCCTTAGTTCCTGGGGCGCAAGAGCAGTGCGTGCAGGGAGGGACCTGGGCTTCTGTGGGACTCCACTTCCCATCAGTCCCGGAGAGAGGCTCCTGTGGTGGGATGCAATCCCACAGCACTTTCTGGCTTTGTCATCTGCTGAGTCCCAGGCCCGAGGTGTGGGGCAGGAGGAGGGAGGCTGAGACAGAGGAGGGAGGGTCACCCAGGGCTGGATGGAAGCTGCAGGGAAATGCACACCAGATGAGGTGGGCTCCGCAGGGAGGGAGGGTTGGGAGGGTCCTCAGGGCAACTTGTCAGATGTTTGTCACACAGAGGTTGAGTCCTCTCCCTTCCCTCCTCCCCCATCTCTCCCACCCTCATCCACACCCGGGCTAGGACGGGCTTCTGATGCCTGGGGAGGGAAAGTAATTGATCCCAAAGATCTCAAATCTCTGAGCTGGTTTGTGCAAGAGGGGGCCTCGAAAGCCCTTACCACCTCCCCGTGTTCCCACCCCCCTTCTACGGCAGGGGGTCTGGGAACTCCATCCCGATTCAGAGTTCTTTGACTCTTTGGAGAGAAAGCCTGGGGGGGGCGAACATTCCTGCGTCGGTGCTGGTCTCTCCAGCAGCGTGAAGAGGAGGATATTCATTCACTGGTGTGGCCTTTGGGAAAGGAAAGGGGCGGGCTCCTGGTCTCCCCCAGCGCCTGGGGTCAGGGTGTGTCCATGATGGGAGGGAAGGGCCTGGGGCATCCTTCCTGGCAGAGGGGTATAAAGGGAGGCAGTGACTTCTGATGAGGCCTGGCAGGGTCTGCCCTCCCTGGCTTCTCTCTGTGGGTATTGTCATTGGGGTCCCGTGGTGGGAGGGTGCCTCCCCTTCGCATGACCTCCTCTCAGGGACAGGAGTGCCCTGAGCTGCTGTGCCTCAGACCACCCAAAGTCTCTGTGTTTGTTCCTGGGATGCTGGGTGCAGTTCCCACGTGGATTCCAGCTGCAGGAGGTGGGATGGGGAGTGCAGGGGTTCGGGGACCCACCCCACCCTTCCAGGTGGGCTGGAAGGAGGCAGCCCCCAAGGGTGGGAAGAGGGAGGGCTGAGCCCCACGCTCACCCCTGGCACCCCTCCCCCTCCAGTCTCAGTGTGGCTGCCTCCAAAGTGGCAGCAGGCGGCTAGAGGTAGTCCCTGCTCCCTCTGCCACCAAGATGGAGGAGGACTTGTCTGGTGATGTCTGTAGGTCAGCTCTGCCCAGGGCCTGGCTCTGAGGGGCCAGTGGGCTCCCGTGCCACCCACCCCGACTCTGCCCTGCTTATGGGTGGTGGTGTGAGAAAGCCTGGATTCTCTCCTGCCATCCACACACATCCTGTCCCACCTCCAGCATTCTCTGCTGAGCACCCCAGCTGAGTTTTCCTGGGGGTCTGAGCAGGAAAAGGGGACTCAGGTCCTGAGTCTGGGGGTCACTCCTGGCACGTCAGCCTCCCAGCAGGGAGCACTCCTGGGGCAGTCAGCAGGGGTGCGGGAAGCCCCCTCAGAGGGCAGAAGGCAGGGCTGGGCATGGCCGGGCAGGGCACCCCTCCCTAACACAGGTCCCACAGCCTCTGCCTCTATTGACCTAGTTCCCACCCTTCCCCAGCTCTCCCTTGGAGCTGTTTGCTCAGCTGACCTGCCACGCCCTGCCCTGCCCAACCTCACCCCGCACTACCTGGCTGGCAGGTGCTGCCCTGGACACTGCTGGGGGTGCCTGGGCCTGCCTGGGCTGGGCACCGGGATGGGCTCTCTGCCCAGGTAGGCCAGTCCTGGGGTAAGGTCGGCTGATTCCCCCGGGACCTTGGGAGTGGGCCAGTGCCCTCCTCCCCTGTGTCAGAATGATGAGGAGCTCAGAAAGGCCCCCTCCCC
Source organism: Cebus imitator (assembly GCF_001604975.1). Taxonomy (NCBI): domain Eukaryota; kingdom Metazoa; phylum Chordata; class Mammalia; order Primates; family Cebidae; genus Cebus; species Cebus imitator. The sequence goes on from NW_016107759.1 coordinate 2,720,584, forward strand.
AGACTGGCACCAAGGCAACTGGCAAGACCTGGGGGGCCACAGCGGCCCAGGGTCTTGGGAAGGATCCTCAGACCGGCACGGCCACTTTTCCGACTTTCCTCACATGTGCTGGGCTCTGCTGGTAGCTTTTTGGCCTCCCGAGTCCAGGTCCAGGTTGATGAGAATTTGCAGACCTACAATTAAAGATTGGGAGAGGCCGGGCGAGGTGGCTTACGTCTGTAATCCCAGTACTTTGGGAGGCTGAGGAGGGTGGATCACTTGAGGTCAGGAGTCTGAGACCAGCCTGGCCAACATGGAGAAACCCTGTCTCTACTCAAAATACAAAATTAGACAGGTGTGGTGGTGCGTGCCTGTAATCCCAGCTAATGGGGACGTGGAGGCAGGAGAATTGCCTGAACCTGGGAGGTGGAGGTTTCTGTGAGCCGAGATCATGCCATTGCACTCCAGCCTGGGCAACAGAGTGAAACTCCAACTCAAAAAAAAAAAAAAAAAAAACCCAACAAAAAACAGATGGGGAGAGAGGCTGGGCGGGGTGGCTCAGCCCTGTAATCCCAGCACTTTGGGAGGCTGAGGTGGGTGGATCGCTTGAGGTCAGGAGCTCAAGACCAGCCTGGCCAATATGGCGAAACCCCGTCTCTACTGAAAACACAAAAATTAGCTGGGTGTGGGGGTGAGTGCCTGTAATTCCAGCTACCTGGGAGGCTGAGGCAGGAGAATCACTTGAACCTGGGAGGCAGAGGTTGCAGTGGGCTGAGATCACGCCACTGCACTCCAGCCTGGGTGACAGAGCAAGACTGTCTCAAAAAATAAATAAATTAAGATGGCGGGGAGAGATGTACTTACATCAGGGTGGGGCGGGGAGGGCTACTTTATGTTGAGGACATTGCCAATAATTGGTGATTTAGGGGATGCTCTCAGCCACTGAGTGAAAGGGGAACCTGGAGGGATGACGGCTTAGAGGCCTGCGGAGTGGGAAGTCTAGGTGGGCTGGCCTCAGGGTCCTTGGTCTGGAGTGAGAAAGGAGTTCGGGGCAGCCTGGTTCCGGGAGAGTGTGGGTCCAGTGGGAGGGAGCGGGCACTGGAGGGGAGGATGGCAGAGACTGTGTAGGGAAGATACACGGGTGGTGAGGGGCGTGTTGGGGCGACCATCACCCTCATCCTCAGAGCAGCAGGAGGCAGGGCAGGCGGCGCTGGGCTGGGCACCCTCACAGTACAAGTTCCAGGCTGCCCAGCCACGCACGTCAGGAGGGGTGGGCCGGGCGGGGAGGAAGCCTTGCCTACCTTGGAGGCCTGGGCGTCTCCTGGGGGCCGGTCTAGGGCCAGGGAGGCTGAGGCACCCTCTGCTCACACCCATCCCACAGGAGTCTGATGCCCCGAACCTTGGACGGGCAGATCACCATGGAGAAGACCCCCAGCTACTTCGTGACGCGAGAGGCACCCCGCCGGATCCACGCCATGTCCCCGGACACGAAGCTGATTGTGGTGGTGCGGAACCCCGTGACCCGGGCCATCTCCGACTATGCCCAGACGCTCTCCAAGACCCCGGGCCTGCCCAGCTTCCGCGCCCTGGCCTTCCGCCACGGCCTGGGCCCCGTGGACACGGCCTGGAGCGCCGTCCGCATCGGCCTGTATGCCCAGCACCTGGACAACTGGCTGCGCTACTTCCCCCTGTCCCATTTCCTGTTCGTCAGCGGGGAGCGCCTGGTCAGTGACCCGGCCGGAGAGGTCGGCCGCGTGCAGGACTTCCTGGGCCTTAAACGGGTCGTCACGGACAAGCACTTCTACTTCAACGTCACCAAGGGCTTCCCCTGCCTCCAGAAGGCCCAGGGCAGCCGCCGGCCCCGCTGCCTGGGCAAGTCCAAGGGCCGGCCCCACCCGCGCGTGTCCCAGGCCGTGGTCCGGCGCCTGCAGGACTTCTACCGGCCCTTCAACCGCAAGTTCTACCAGATGACAGGCCAGGACTTTGGCTGGGGCTGAGTGGTGCCCTGGGGATGCCCAGCACCTTGACTGACACCCGTTCACCCGGCCAGAGCAGGCTGTGTGCACATGCTGCCCGGAGAGGAATAGTTAAGAAATAAAGCTTGGGACCCGGTGCGGTGGCCCCTGTCTGTAATCCCAGCACTTTGGGAGGCTGAGGAGGGCGGATCACAAGGTCAGGAGTTCGAGACCAGCCTGGCCAACATAGTGAAACCTAGTCTCTACTAAAAATACAAAAATTAACCAGGTGTGGTGGCTGGCACCTGTAGTCCTAGCTACTCGGGAGGCTAAGGCAGGAGAATCACTTGAACCTGGGAGGCAGAGGTTGCAGTGAGCTGAGATCATGCCATTGCACTGCAGCCTGGGTGACAGAGTGAGACCCTGACTCGAAAAAAAATAATAATAATAAATAAAAAAAAAAGCTTGGAACCACATTTTTCCCCAAGATCCCGAGGTTGGAGGGTGGAGGGGCCACCCCGCGGGATGTGATAACCATACCAGTGAACTCCACTGGGCACTGACTGTGTGCCTCTTGTCACCCAAAACTTTTTTGTTGTTGTTGAGACGGAGAAAACCTCTGTGGTCCAGGCTGGAGTGCAGTGTTGTGATCTCAGCTCACTGCAGCTTCCACTTCCCGGGTTCCAGTGAATCTTTTGCCTCAGCCTCATAGGTAGCTGGGGCTACAGGCGTCTGCCACCATGCCTGGCTAATTTTTGTATTTTTTGTAGAGATGTGGTTTTGCCATGTTGACAGGCTGGTCTCGAACACCTGACCTCAAATGATCCGCCTGCCTCGGCCTCCCAGTGCTGGGATTACAGGTGTGAGCCACCGCACGCAGCCCAAAACTCATTCTTTGTACACCCTCAGAGGTGGGCGGTGTGCCTTGTCAGGTCTAGCATGTGAGCTTGGAGAGGCTTAGGGCCTGCCCAGTGACATGCAGCTTAGCTGTAGTGACATTCGGGGCCACACACTTCTCAGACCTGGGAGGCTGGGCAAGGCCGTCCTCATGTTCAGGATGAGGAAACTGAGGCCGCAGGCTGCTCTGTGGACTGGTGGGGCAGGATTAAAGTCGGGTCTGCACCTACCACCTTGGTTCATCCCGCATCCAGGTGCGCAGTAGACTCTTCCTTCTGAAGCTTTCTGTGGAACTGCGAGAGTGTTTGTGAAAGCAGCGAGTATTGAGCGATGATTAATTACCTCCTAGACCTCCTTGTAGAGCCCCACCCACTCCCTGGCCCCACCCACTCCCCCAGGCTCCTGCTGCCCTAGTTCTGTGTTCTACGCCCTCCGCTGGGGACAGGGCTGGAACCAGTGGCCATCTGCAGCTCAGCTGCCTGCTCATAAATGAGGCCAGACTCAGGAAGGCTGGGGTGCCTCGTCCACCCCATGTCCCAGGCACGGGAGGGTCTCCTCAATCATGACTCTCACCTGTTCCTGGCCACGTGCGGTCTTCCAGGTGCCCACCAGCTAGCTGTCCTGATGATGACCCTGGGGCTGCTTGGGCTCAGCTCCAGGCCTGTCTCGGGGCCTGGCTGTGGTCTCCACAGCCTGGCTGAGCCTTGAGTCCCACAGCCCTGATGTGGTCTTTCTGCCTCTCTTGGAGGCCCAGAGATACAGGCAGTGAGGAAGGATTTGTAGGAGGGCCGCCTGTCAGCCTCCCTGCCCTCTGGCTTTGAGCCAGTGGCTCCATCCATGACCACAGCTACTGTCTCTGCCACACGACGGCTGGGTGAGGAGGGGAGGCAGAGGCTGCGTCTGGACACCCACCTCCGTTCCTGTTAGTTTCTGGGCCCAGTGGCCTCTCCCATCTGTCTGCAGCTGCCCTAAGGGGCAGGCGCTTCCTCCAGGCCCCTCCGTCCCAGGCCACAACAGAGGCAGATTCCGGGCTCCACTCCAAGCACCCACCCAGAGACTGCAGTGGCAACATGGTGGGCAGATGTGGCCCCAGATGTGGACAAGTCATAGGCCTGGAAGTTCTGATGTGGGTGGAGGGGAAAGAGCCCCCCTGACTGACAGCAGCCACGGGAGGAGGGAAGAGACTCCACCTGGGATCCCTGCCCGGAGGGGATCACTGGGCTTGGCTGCTCTGTCCCCACCCCCTGCACAGGTGCCCCCTGTGAAGACAGCCCGGCTGCCTGCCCTGGGTGGTAGGGCTGGGAGGGAGACAGGACAGCCCCTGGCTCCTGGTGACCCAGTTCCCACTGAGTGCATGTGGATTTCTTCTTCCCAGACACACCCTTCTCGCGCCGGGGCAGTTTCACGGGCTGCTCTCCATTGTCCCAGCATCTCTTTTGTTCTACAGTGAGCTCTCTGGATGGCAGCCTGAGGAAGTCACAGAGTAAACCAGATCCTAGTATTTTACAATGCTTTGATCCCCGCCTTTACCCCTTATTGGTTTTAAGATGAAAACCAGACTCCTGACCACAGCTGTTACGGCCCTGTAAGCCTTGCCGGCCCCTCAGCCCTATGTGTGCCCCTGATTCCAAAATGCCTGCCACACTGGCACCTGCTAGCTCCTTCTGCCACTGTGCTCTGTCCGAACTCATGGGCTTTGCATGCACTGTTCCCTCTGCCTGGAATGCCTTTCCCTGCAGAAGGTGCCCACGGAGATGGAGGCAGCCTTTGAGGGGCAGCTGTGCTTTCACTGAGGCTGTGCTACTTTCCTCCCTCTGTTTAGAGTTCCTTTTCTGAGCCCACCAAATCACCCCGCTATTCCCTTCCCGACACAGAGCTGTGAGGGGTAGGGCACTGGTTTGCCTGGCTTTGGGGCCTGAGCCCAGGGCCTGGGGGGCAGGCCCTGGAAGCAGCAAGGGGAGAGGGTGGGCTGGCATGTTCTACACCCTGCAAGTGGAGCTCCACCTAACCGCCAGCACCCCATGAGGGTGAGGTGCCCAGCTGTGCCTCTGAACACACGGAGGGCAGATGTGGGGGGACCTATGGACTCCATGCGGGGAGGGGCTCCCTGGGAGAGTCACCAGCCTTTAATTAAAGTCCCTAAATTGCTTCCCTAGCTGCTTCGTGGGTTTTCCATGTTGGAATGTTCCAGATGGGTCTAGAAGTGCTGATTCAATTACCCTCTTCCTGTTCCGCCCTGTGGAGGGGAAGGGGCCTGGAGCATCTGCAGCCCTCCTGCCCCAGCCGGACTGGGATAGAGTGGGTCACGGGCTGGGGTGGGGGTCCTCACAGCCCTGGGAGTCCAGGGAGGGGCTCGGAGAAGCCTGGGGAGGAGGCTGCTTCCACCTCAAGGGTCCTCACAAAGCCCTGGCACTCCTGTCCCTTCTGGCCGACTGGGACGGGTGGGTGGGACCGGGTGGCCATGCTCTCCGCCCTGAGCCTTGCACACATGGGCATGGAAGCCTTGAGCAGGCCCTGGCCCCAGCAACTCAGCCCCAAAGGGGACACAGGGAGGGGTCAGCCCCTGGGCCCCCCCCGCCAAGGGCCTGAAAATATTTATGAAGCCCCATAGCTGTGGTAGAGGAAGAGAGGGGACAAGAAAGGGCCAGCAGCTTGCCTGCCTCTCACTGTTCCAGCACTTCCTTCGAGGCCCAACCATGGGACCTCTGAGTTTCCCGGTTTGCAGGGAGTGGTGGGAGAACCTTCCTCCCTCCCCCTGGGGAAGGGGTCCTCACTGGGCTGATTGCCTGACCTGGGGGTCCTCAGAGCTCAGTTGGGGCTGCTGACCCCAGCCCTCTGTGGGGGGATGGGCCTGCGGCCACTGGTTCTGAGTGGCCCCTCTGCCTGGGGCTGGGCCGGTTGCCCTGTGGTCAGAGCATGGGGCTGGAAGGTCAGGGCAAGGCGGCCTCTGACTCCCTCCCTCCCTGGCTCCTCAGGGTGGCTGTGCAGGCCAGAGCCAGGGGAGGGATGGGGAAGCTGACCCCCGCCTGGGGTGAAGCCTGGATTGTGGGGTTCCATGGTGGTGAGCACCTTTGAGTCCCCTTTGTGCAGGAGCAGAGGTGCTTTGGGGAAAGGTCAGTTTCCCCTGGGCCACGTGGCCAGATCTAAGGCCCCTCACAAGCCCCAGATGGAAACATCCTGGGCTCCAGAAGGGGGCCGGGCCACAGGTGAGTGACTTAAAATGAACTGAGTCCCCCTGGAGCTTCCGTCCCTACCCCTTTCCTGGCTCCCCAGGCCTGAGTCCCTTCTCCTGTCTGCCAGCCTGCCCCAGGTGCCTTCTTCCCCTAAGGAGCTGGGTTTCCAGGTGGGTTCCTCTGCAGCCGCTGGGCCATGGCCCAGGACAGGCCGGGGACCCCATGAAGGCCTGGGATGCTTCCCCTGTCCCTGCAGAAGCTGTGCAGGGAGGGGCTGCAACTTTGCTGACCTCAGGAATGTGGTGGTTCATTTCTGCGGGATGCTGCCTTTCTAGAAGGTTCCTCTCAAACTGGAAATGGCTGACTTCTGCAGTCTCTGTCACTGGGACCAATGCTTATGCCAGAGGGTGGAGTGGGAGGTGGGGGTCAGGGGCAGCTTTGGGTTCATGATGAATCCGTTTCATCCATTTTAGCCCTGGGGATGCTCTGGGCAGCTGGGAGTCGTCCGTGCCGCTGGGCAGGGCCATCGCCTGCAGGAAGCTCCCACTCCTGAGGCCCAGGCTCCTTTCGTGCCCTCACGAGCTCTCGGGTCCTGAGCTTGCTCTTCCTGTGTCCTGCATGCCAGCCTTATTCCCCTGGCGGCACATGAGCACCTCCTCCGTCTGTGCTCCTGGATCCGGGGAGGCTCTGGGAGTAGGGGTAGAACCCGGCTGAGGGTCTGGAGAAAGGGGAGGTATTCAGGGCACAGTGGCTGAGAGAGCCCCATGGTGCATCTCTTTCCGCTGACAGGCACCCACCCAGGGCCAGGGCGTGTGCTTCTAAGAACTCCACGGCCCACAGGGCAAGGGTGGGGGGCCCATACAGAGGCCCAGCAGTGGGGGCGACGAGCAAACCACACAGCTGCCAAGAAAGCAAAGCATGGGCCGGGTGCGGTGGCTCATGCCTGTAATCCCATCACTTTGGGAGGCCGAGGTGGGAGGATAACCAGGTCAGGAGTTGGAGACTACCCTGGCCAACATGATGAAACCCTGTCTCTACTAAAAATACAAAAATTAGCTGGGCGTGGTGGCATGTACTTTTAATCTCAGCTACTTGGGAGGCTGAGGGAGTAGAATCACTTAAACCTGGAAGGCGGAGGTTGCAGTGAGCTGAGATTGTACCATTGGCCTCCAGCCTGAGCAACAAGAACAAAACTCCGTCTCAAAAAAAAGTCTAGAACATACAATTATGCTACTACTGGATAATGATAATTAACACCTATATTACTGATCGATGTATTTACTAACAGTATTTCTTATTGTTAGGGTGTACTCCTATTTATTTATTTTGAGACAAAGTCTCATTCTGTCACCCAGAGTAAGAATGCAGCAGTGCAGTCTCGGCTCACTGCGACCTCCGCCTCTCGAGTTCAAGTGATTCTCCTGCCTCAGTCTCCCAAGTAGCTGGGACCACAAGGTGCCCACCACCATACCTGGCTAACTTTTCACATTTTTAGTAGAGATGGAGTTTCACCATGTTGACAAGCTGGTCTTGAACTCCCGGCCTTTAACTCCACCTGGGCCTCCTGAAGTGCTAGGATTACAGGCATGAGCCACCACATCCGGCCCCTTCTATTTATGTATATGAAAATATTAGCTGTAGGGCCGAGCACGTTGGCTCACGCCTGTAATCCCAGAACTTTGGGAGGCTGAGGTGGGCGGATCATGAGGTCAGGAGTCTGAGACCAGCCTGGCCAACATGGTGAAATGCCATCTCTACTAAAAATACAAAAATTAGCTGAGTGTGGCGGTGCATGCCTGTAGTCCCAGCTAGTGGGGAGGCTGAGGCAGGAGAATTGCTTGAGCCAGGGAGGTGGAGGCTGCAGTGAGCCAAGATCATGTCACTGCACAATAGCCTGGGTGACACAGCTCCATCTCAAAAAAAAAAAAAATTAATTGTAGGGCTGAGCGTGTTGGCTCACGCCTGTAATCCCAGCACTTTGGGATGCCAAGGCGGGCGAATCACGAGGTCAGAAGATCGAGACCATCCTGGTCATGGTGAAACCCTGTCTCTGCTAAAATACAAAAAAATCAGCTGGGTGTGGTGGTGTACAGCTGTAGTCCCAGCTACTCAGGAGGCTAAGGCAAGGGAATTGCTTGAACCTGGGAGATGGAGGTTGCAGTGAGCCAAGATTGTGCCACTGCACTCCAGCCTGGCAACCACAAGACTCCATCTCAAAAAAAAAAAAAAAATAGCCAGGTGTGGTGATGGGCACATGTAGTCTCAGCTACTTGGGGAGGCTGAGGCAGGAGAATCGCTTGAACCTCGGAGGTGGAACTTGCTGTGAGCCAAGATCGTGCCACTGCACTCCAGCCTGGACAACAGAGTGAGACTCAGACTAAAAAAAAAAAAAAATTACCTGTAAGCAGCCTGAAGCAGGTCCTTCAGGAGGTGTCTGGAAGAAGGCATTATCACAGGAGATGAAGGCTCCATGCGTTTATTGCCCCTAAAGACCTTCCAGTGGGACAAGACGTGGAGGTGGGACAGTGATTTGAGATCCTGGCCCTGGCAGGCCTACCTACGCTAATGTGTGTGTTTGTGTCGTAGCCGCTAACAAAGAAGTTTAAAAAGTAAAAGAAAAAAAAAATTAATAGAGAAAAGTTTATTGAAGAATGTAAAGAAAGCAAATACTTCTTTATAGCTGTATAATGTGTTTGCTTTAGGCTAAGTGTTACTATAAAAGTGAAAAAGTTAAAAAAAATGGAAAGGTTATAAAGTAAAATATTTATAGTAAGCTAAATTTCACTTATTATTAAAAAATATATACATATATATTTATATATATATATATTTCAAGATGGAGTCCTGCTCCATCAGCCAGGCTGGAGTACAGTGACATGATCTTGGCTCACTGCAACGTCCGCCTCCCAGGTTCATGTGATTCTCCTGGCTCAGCCTACCAAGTAGCTGGGATTACAGGTGCCTGCTACCATGCCCAGCTAATTTTTGTATTTTTAGCAGAGATGGAGTTTCACCATGTTGGCCAGGCTTGTCTTGAACTCCTGACCTCAGGTGATTCGCCAGCCATGGGCTCCCAAAGTGCTGGGATTACAGGCATAAGCCACTGCGCCTGGCTTTTTTTTTTTTTTTTTTTTTTTTTTTTTTTTTTTTTTTTTTTTTTTTATTTTGAGATGGAGTTTCACTCTTGTCTCCCAGGCTGGACTGCAGTGGCGCCATCTCAGCTCACTGCAATCTCTGCCTCCTGGGTTCAAGTGCTTTTCCTGCCTCAGCCTCCCAAGTAGCTGGGATTATGGGCACCCACCACCATGCCCAGTTAATTTTTCTTTTTCTCTTTTTTTTTTTGAGATGAAGTTCACTCTGTTGCCCTGGATAGAGGGGCAGTGGCACGATCTCGGCTCATGGCTACCTCCATCTCCTGGGTTCAAGAGATTCTCCTGTCTCATCTTCCTGAGTAGCTGGGATTACAGGTGTACACCACCACACCAGGCTAATTTTTGTATTTTTAGTAGAGATGGGATTTTACCATGTTGGTCAGGCTGGTTTCGAACTCCTGACCTTGTGATCCACCTGCCTCTACCTCCCAAAGTGCTGGGATTGGTTGAGAGAGATCCAAGATGGCTGATCACTAGCAGCTCAGGATTGTAGCTTCCAGTGAAAGCGCAGAGAACAACGAGAGGACGCCCCACTTTCAGACGAATTTTTGTTGCACATGGACCAGGAGACTCCCAGCGGAGGAGCCCCTTGGGTTGCCAGCACGACTCTTGTGGCCGGCGTGGCAGTTTTGCCAGTGCCTCGGTGCGGCAGTTCTTGGTGCAGAGTCAGAAAAGCACCATGAATCTTAACCCTGCTGTTTTGGCTGGCGCAGTGGGTTGCTCAGATTCCAGCGCTAGGAATCAACAAGTTGGACGTCCACTCAGAACCTAATTAGAAAGTCGGTAATTACAAAGACCACAGATGGATAAATTTATAATGAAGGGAAGAAACCAGCCTAAAAAAGCTGAGAATACCCAAAATCAGAACGCCTGTCCCTCTACAGGGGCTCACAGTTCCTCATCAGCAACGGAACAAGGCCTGATGGAGAACGAGTGTGTTCCATTAACAGAAGTAGGCTTCAGAAGGTGGATGATAAGAAACTTCTGTGAGTTAAAAGAACTTGTTCTAACCCAATGCAAAGAAACTAAGAACTTTGAAAAAAGGTTTGACGAAATGTTAACAATAACACACAATTTCGAGAGGAATATAAGAGGAATACAACACGAGAACTTTGCGAAGTATGCACAAGTTTTAACAGCCGAATTGATCAAGCAGAAGAAAGGATATCAGAGGTCGAAGACCAATTTAATGAAATAAAATGAGAAGACAAGATTAGAGAAAAAAGGATAAAAAGGAATGAGCAAAGTCTCCAGAAATATGGGACTATGTGAAAAGACCTAATTTACGTTTGATAGGTGAAACTGAATGTGAAGAAGAGAATGAATCCAAGCTGGAAAATACGCTTCAGGATATTATTCAGGAAAACTTTCCCAACCTAGCAAGGCAGGACAATATTCAACTCCAGGTAATACAGAGAACACCACAAAGATATTCCTGAAGAAGACCAACCTTAAGGCACATAATCGCCAGAATTCACC
>NW_016107759.1:2732924-2735402 GCF_001604975.1 Cebus imitator
AAATTTTTTTTTACAGACAGGGCCTTGCTCTGTCGCCGAGGCTGGAGTGCAGTGGTGCCAACACAGCTCACTGCGGCCTTAATCTCCTGGGCTCAACCAACCCTCCTGCCTCAGCTTTATGAGTAGCTGGGGCTGCAGGCACATGCTACCATGCCTGCGTAACTTGTCTTCCTTCCTTCCTTCCTGACCACTGAAGCCATGGAGATAGCCAGGCACACATGCCACCTGCAGGGGATGCCCCTGCTCTGGAGCCCCGGGGCCTGGGACGTTCAGCCCCACCTCTTATTTTTATTTATTTATTTATTTCGAAACAGGGACTTGCTCTGTCACCCAGGCTGGAGTGCAGTGGTGCGATCTCAGCTCACTGCAACCTCCGCTTCTTGGGTTCAAGCGATTCTCCTGCCTCAGCCTCCCGAGTGGCTGGGATTACAGGCGCCCACCACCATGCCTGGCTAATTTTTTTATTTTCAGTAGAGACTGGGTTTCACCATGTTGTCCAGGCTGGTCTCGAACTCCTGACCTCAAGTGATCTGCCCGCCTTGGCCTCCCAAAGTGCTGGGGTAACAGGGGTGAGCCAGCCACCCCATCTCCTGAGGAACTAAGAGACTTTTCTGACACAGTCGCCAGCAATGAGCGTTGCTGTGGCTTCCAGAGACACACAGGACAAGATCCTCCCCCTCAAAGCCAGGCTCTGGTTCCGAGGCTGAGGAATTCCTTTCATGCTGCCTAATCTCAGCCACACTGTGTGTGCTTTTTGCTGGAGGAACCGCCGAAAACAGTCAGTCAACCAAAACAGTTAATGCAAAACTGTTGCCAGCAGGATTTCATTCGCAAGTGTTCTGATGACGGGAAGCCAGCTCCATCGCCACAGAGAACAATCGCGGATCTTGTTCTCCTCGTCTCTGCTCCCAGCACTCCTGGGCCGGCCCCTCGTGCAGGGGGAGAGCTGGACGGACCTGACAGCCTCCCACGGTCAGATGCTATCGTCTTTTCCGTCTCCCACGAGGGAGGACCATGGCCTGTCTGATGGAAAGCTGGTCTCCTGCTGAGAATGGGCAGCTGTGCAGCAGGGGAGGGGACTCCTGCCAAGCACGCCGGGGTTTCGGGGAGAAGCATCTGGAGACTGTCTGGCCCCTGGTTTCACTGTCTGGATTCTGGCTGGGAACTGGGGTAGCTCCCTTGTGCAGGGATGACTGGGGGCTCTAGGCATCCATCACTGGCTGGTCCTGTCAGGGTGCACAGTTGGGGGATGTGTGCAGGCCTGGGGAGAACACGGCTAAGGGCCCAGAGTCACTGGCAAGCCTCGGACAAACTGGAGGACGCATAATCAGGACTCCCCTGGTCCCTGGGGAGATCACTGCCAGACTCACCATAAGCTTAGAAAAAGCCCAGGATGGCCAGGTGCCGTGGCTCACGCCTGGAATCCCAGCCCTTTGGGAGGCCAACATGGGTGGATCACTTGAGGTCAGGAGTTCAAGACCAGCCTGGCCAACATGGTGAAACCCCGTCTCTATTAAAAATACAAAATTAGCCGAGCTTGGTGGCACATGCCTGTAATCCCAGCTACTCTGGAGGCTCAGGTAGGAGAATCGCTTGAATCCGGGAGGTGGAGGTTGCAGTGAGCCAAGATCATACCACTGCACTCCAGCCTGGGCAACAGAGTGAGACTCCATCTCCAAAACAATAAAAACAAAACAAAACAAAAGTTAAAACTTTAGGCAGGGATGGTGGTGTGTGCTTGTAGTTCCAGCTACTCAGAAGGCTGAGGTGGGAGAATCGCTTGAGCCCAGGATTTCAAATTCCAAATGATCAGTTGCAAACTGATTTTCTTTCTATACTTATTAGCCCAACTCATTCCAGGATTCCTGCAACACACTATGCTGATGTACAAAGATAAATAAGACGTTGACTTACCGATCAGAGGACAAAGAAGGAAAAATTTGGTTTGCATCATCATCCAACAAGTAGCATTCCTGTGACTTGAACGCAAAGACGAGAAAACCAAGGAGGCGTGATTTGCAGATACAGTACGGGCTGTGCTGGTTTGTAAAAAAGAGACAGAATAGCCAGGCGCAGTGGCTCACTTCTGTAATCCCAGCACTTTGGGAGGCCAAGGTGGGTGGATCACCTGAGGCCAGGAGTTTGAGACCAGCCTGGCCAACAAGGAGAAACCCCATCTCTACTAAAAATACAAAAATTAGCTGGGCCTGGTGGCGGGCACTTGCAATCCCAGCTACTTGGGAGACTGAGGCAGGAGAATTGCTTGACCTTGGGAGGCGGAGGTTGCAGTGAGCCAAGATTCTGCCACTGCACTCCAGCCTGGGTGACAGAGCGATACTCTGTCTCAAAAAAAGAAAATGAGTCTGGCCGGGCGCAGTGGCTCACGCCTGTAATCCCAGCACTTTGGGAGGCCGAGGCGGGTGGATCACGAGGTCAAGAGATCGAGACCATCCTGGTCAACACGGTGAAACCCCGTCT
>NW_016107759.1:2736792-2740369 GCF_001604975.1 Cebus imitator
TTAGTAGAGACGGGGTTTCACCATGTTGACCAGGATGGTCTCGATCTCTTGACCTCGTGATCCACCCGCCTCGGCCTCCCAAAGTGCTGGGATTACAGGCTTGAGCCACCGCGCCCGGCGCTAAAATTTAAATTTTTAAAAAAAGGCCAAGTCTGGTGGCTCATGCCTGTAATTCAAGCACTTTGGGGGGCTAAGGCGGGGGTGATCATTTGAGGTCAGGAGTTTGAGAACAGCCTGGCCAACATGGCAAAACTCCGTCTCTACCAAAAATATAAAAAATTAGCTGGGTGGCTGGGCGTGGTGGCTCACGCCTGTAATCCCAGCACTTTGGGAGGCTGAGGTGGACAGATCAAGAAATCAGGAGACTGAGACCATTCTGGCCAACGTGGTGAAACCCTGTCTCTACCAAAAATACAAAAATTAGCTGGGCATGGTAGCTTGTACCTGTCATCCCAACTACTTGGGAGGCCGAGGCAGGAGTATCGCTTGAACCTGGGATGTAGACGTTGCAGTGAGCTGAGATGCACCACTGCACTCCAGCCTGATGACAGAGAGACTCCATCTCAAACAAATAAAAAATTAGCCAAGTATGATGGGACATGCCTATAATCTCAGCTACTCAGGAGACTGAGGCAGGAGAATCACTTGAAACTGGGAGGTGGAGGTTGCAGAGGTCTGAGATCCCGCCATTGCACTCCAGCCTGGGTGACAGAGTGAGACTTCGTTTCAAAAACAAAAAACAAAACACACAAAACAAAACAAACAAACAAAAAAGCAGGCCCTGTGCGGTGGCTCATACCTGTAATCCCAGCACTTTGGGAGGCCAAGGCAGGCAGATCACCTGAGGTCAGGAGTTGGAGACCATCCTGGCTAACATGGTGAAACCCCATCTCTACTAAAAATACAAAAAATTAGCTGGGCGTGGTGACACATGCCTGTAATCCCAGCTACATGGGAGGCTGAGGAGAATGGCTTGAACCTGGAAGGCAGAGGTTGCAGTGAGCAGAGATCATGCCTTTGCACTCCAGCCTGGGCAACAAGAGCAAAACTCTATCTAAAAAAAAAAAGAAAGAAAGAAAAGAAAAATGTTCTGGCCCCTCGCCTGAAAGCCCCCTCAACAGGAGCTGTCATTTGCTCTAATTATGTACAAGTGCCCTAGTCCCTGGAATGCCCGCTGTTGCGATTTTCCTTTGACGATTGCAGGGGAAGAATTGCACCCACACGTTCAGCCCGTCGTGCTCAACAGTCTCCCTCCTCGAGAACCTGCGTCCGGCCTGCCCTGGCCCCACAGGCATTGCCCCCGACCCCGGGGGCCGTGTGGACCCAGATGCACAACTGACCTGGAACCCGACTGGGCGACATCAGGCGCAGAGCTGTTCGTTCTGTTGGAGAACATTCCAGAGGTTCCGGAAGCCGGCAGGGCTTGGGGCTCACCCGAGTTTCCGTGTCAGCAGCTCTCCCCAGGCATCTGCTGTGACTCAACGAAGCTTCACTGAGTACGAGCTTGGGTCAGGTCCCAAGAGCGGACTGAGGGGGGAACCACACAGTTGGGGGGTTGCTGCCGAGGGGCAGAGAATGAACTCGGCTGCCAGTGCTTGGTGGGCGGAGCCCGGGGTGTTGGAGGCCCGTCCAGGAGCTGGGTTCACTCAGTCTCTTTGGTCATGGGATCAATGGGCCCCCATTGGAAAGTTCTGGAATGAGGGACCCATCTCTGAGGCTGTGCTAGTGGCTGGACGGCCACTGCCCGCAAAGCCAGGGAGGCGGGGAAGGGGCTCCTGCCCAGCTGGCCGGTGGCTGAGACGCCAGGCTCCAGGCCGGCTGTGGGTTCCGTCCCCCCATCCCCGGCGTTCACGGAACACAGTGCCTTCGCTTCATCTCTGGGCTCTGGCTTCAGGGCATTAGTTCTGTATACACTTCTTTTCCTTTATTTTTATTTATTTATTTATTTATTTGAGAAGGAGTCTCCCTCTGTCACCAGGCTGGAGTACAGTGGCATTGTCTCTGCTCACTGCAACCTCTGCCTCCCGGGTCAAGCAATTCTCCTGCCTCAGCCTCCCGAGTAGCTGGGGTTACAGGCATGCGCCACCACACCTGACTAATTTTTGCATTTTTAGTAGAGATGGGGTTTTGCCATGTTGTCCAGGCTGGTCTCGAACTCCTGACCTCAGGTGATTGGCCTGCCTCTCAAAGTGCTGGGCTTATAGGCATGAGCCACCACGCCCAGCCTACACTGCTTTTTTTTTTTTTTTGAGCTGGAGTCTCACTGTGTCACTCAGGCTGAAGTGCAATGGTGGGATCTTGGCTCACTGCAACCTCTGCCTTCCAGGTTGAAGCCATCTCCTGCCTCAGCCTCCCAAGTAGCTGGGACTACAGGTGTGTGCCACCATGCCCAGCTAATTTTTTGTATTTTTAGTAGAGATGGGTTTCACCATGTTAGCCAGGATGGTCTCGATCTCCTGATCTCGTGATCTACCTACCTTGGCCTTCCAAAGTGCTGGGATTACAGGTGCGAGCCACCGCGCCCGGCTGTACACTGCTTTTAAGTCTTACACTGTGCACCAGAGAAGAGTCAAACAAAGCAAATATTAACAGCAGAAAACACCCTGTTTCTCTGTACACACGACCCAGGTGTATCGCAGAGTGAACACGATGAGTGTGCACACTCGGGAAAGGCGCAAGAACTGACATTTTACAAAGGTCCCTGAAGGGGTAGAAAACAGGCCCTGAGAGGCACAGGTGCCAAAAATGATTGTCATGAATCAATGAGAAAGTGTGTTTGTGCAGCGCTACTGGAATCTGATGTGTTTGTTATAATTGGCTGCCGCCAGCCCTGTCTCCTTTATTAATTGCACATATTTCTCTTGACGAAAGTGACATGCTGATAGCATCAATGTGAGCTTGAAGACGAGAACGCCTTTCTTTCTAAGCCTAAAGTCACATTTGTGATCCGAACCTAAGACAGAGAGGAGCCCAAAGGTCACTTCTCCAGGAACGTCTGGACGGATGGCTTATTGGAGCTGCTCGCATAATTGTACCACCTTGAGGTGGCCACATAGTGACAGTTTTCCTGGGCCCTTTGAATCATAATGCTTGATAGAATGACTCTGCCTGAAGCCTTCCAGCAGCTGGAGTTTGATTCTGCAGGCAAAGAAAACAAGGCCGTTGCGAGAACTTCCAAAATTCAAACCACTCAATCCACCAATGATTGCTAAGATTGTGGGCTCGAGTTCAAGGAGGAATGGGATGTATACATGATACCAAAGTATCAAAACGAAAACAGTGATCTGGCCGGGCGCAGTGGCTCACGCCTGTAATCCCAGCACTTTGGGAAGCTGAGGTGGGCAGATCATCGGAGGTCAGGAGTTCAAGACCAGCCTGACCAATAAGGCAAAACCCCATCTCTACCAAAAATACAAAAATTAGCCTGGCATGGTGGCGCATGCCCATAATTTCAGGTACTCAGGAGACTGAGGCAGGAGAATCGCTTGAACCCAGGAGGCAGAGGTTGTAGTGAGCCAAGACTGAGCCACTGCACTCCAGCCTGGGCAACAGAGTGAGATTTCATCTCAAAAAAAAA
>NW_016107759.1:2740995-2742234 GCF_001604975.1 Cebus imitator
AAAAAAAATGCTGTGTCTAAGTGGACCCATGCAATTCAAACCTGTGTTGGTCAAGGGTCGACTGCACTTCATAAGAAAAAGGGCTTTTTTTTCTTTTGTTTTTTGAGACAGAGTCTCACTCTGTCACCCAGGCTGTAGTGCAGTGACATGATCTCGGCCCACTGCAACTCACTGCAACCTCCACCTCCCGGGTTCAGGTGATTCTCCTGTGTCAGCCTCCGGAGTAGCTGGAGCTATAGGCGCCTGCCACCTTGCCCAGCTAATTGTTGTATTTTTAGTAGAGACGGGGGTTCACCACGTTGGCCAGGATGGTCTCGATCTCTTGACCTCATGATCCGCCCACCTCGGCTTTCCAAAGTGCTGGAATTATAGCTGTGAGCCACGGTGCCTGGCCTGTTTTTTTGACATGGAGTCTCGCTCTGTCACCCAGCTGGAGTGCAGTGGCGTGATCTCAGCTCACTGCAACCCTTGCCTCCTGGGTTCAAACGATTCTCCTGCCTCAGCCTCCTGAGTAGCTGGGATTACAGGCACCTGCCACCATGCCCAGCTAATTTTTGTATTTTTAATAGAGACGAGGTTTCACCGTGTTGGCCAGGCTAGTCTTGAACTCCTGACCTCATGATCCGCCTGCCTCGGCCTCCCAAAGTGCTGGGATTACAGGTGTGAGCCACCATGCCTGGGCAGAAAAAAGTTTTAAAATGTTTACAAAAGAGAAAGAAAAATAAGTTAGGCTTTCCTGTCACCTTCTGGAGAAAGCAGGCCACCTGACATCAGTCTCTTCCTGTACTGCATCCTCATAACGGCGCAACCGATAGCTACATCTTTATAGTAAATAATTGTGTCTGTGGTGCTTTGATGGCCTCCTGCACGGGAGCTGTCAGGTGCACCTTCGTCAGCAGGGCAAAACCACTGATTTTCTGCCCATCAGTCCAAGGCACAAACTGACCACTTGCCAGTGGCCAGGATCAGAGCTGGAGGGTCCAGCCCTGGAGCCCAGAACCCTTCCCAGCACTGGTCCCAACAAGGGTGGATCAAATGTTCTCTGACCAGCTTGGCCAATATGGTGAAACCCTGTCTCTACTAAAAATACAAAAATTATCCAGGCGTGATGGTGTGCACCTGTAATCCCAGCTACCCGGAAGGCTGAGGCGAGAGAATCACTTGAAACCGGGAGGTGGAGGTTGCAGTGAGCCAAGATCACACTCAAGCCTGGGCAAGGGAGCGACTCTGTCTCAAAAA
>NW_016107759.1:2742284-2746106 GCF_001604975.1 Cebus imitator
AAAAAAAAAAAAATCAAGAAAAAGGACAGGCACAGTGGCTCATTCCTGTAATCCCAGCACTTTGGGAGGCAGAGGCAGGTGAATTCCTTAAGCCCAGGAGTTTGAGACTAGCCTGGACTACACAGTGAGACCCTATCTCTACCAAAAATTTAAAAATTAGCCAGGCATAGTGATGCAAGCTACCCAGGTGGCTGAGGTGGGAGGACTGCTTGAACCTGGGAGGTGTAGGCTCAAGTAAGCCAAGATTGCACCACTGCACTCCAGCCTGGGCAACAGAGTGAGACTGTGTCTCAAAAAAAAGGAAAGAAAAAGTAAAGCACTTTTAGTCCAAAGAGGATCTCAGGGAATCACAGGAGGCTTGTTTTGCCATTTTTCTGGGGGCCTGAGCCCTAGAAGCCAGCAAGCACCGTTACAGAATAACGGGCAGGGCAGCAGGTAGCCATGCTGCTGGCTGGAAGCATTGGAGGGGGCTGCATCCTGCCTGCGCACGGAGAGCTCCCGGCTTGTGAATGCACACACTCTCACGACGGCTGTGTACTGTACCTAACAGTTGTGATGTGTTCATCATGGCACGATATTGTTCTTAATCACTTTGTAAATAGAACCTGTGCGTGTGTGCTGTGTAGGTGAACATAGATGGTGCCTGTCCCTGGGGAAGAGGAAAAGAATTAAATCTCGGAATTTGAGAGACACACTCTTCTCCAGAACGCAGTGCCAGCGGCATCCCCAGGCGGCGGTAAGGGATGTGGCAGCAGCGGGCTGGGCCAACCACAAATATTTGCACAGGTGAACACTTTAGAAAAGGAAGTCAAATGGAGCATTCAGGTGGCTGGGGAGAAGGATGAGCCTCACGGAGCCCCACACCCTGAGCTTCTGCAGGGGCAGCCGAAGCCTGAGTTCACACACAGACCCAGCAGCTAGTCCCCCTCCACCCCACAAACCAGCCACAGACAGGCCAAGGTCACTCGTGGCCTTGTGGCATGCAGCCTGGGGTTAATTAAGACCCGATGTCCAGGCACAGCGGCTCACGCCTATAACCCCAGGCCTTTGGGAGGCCGAGGCAGGAGGATCACTTAAGCTAAGGGGTTCTAGACCAGCCTAGGCAACATAGTGAGATCCCATCTCTACAAAAATTAAAATTAAAATTAAAAAGTAGCCGGGTGGCCGGGCACAGTAGATCATGCCTGTAATCCCAGCACTCGTGTATCATGAGGTTAGGAGTCTGAGATCAGCCTGGCCAACATGGTGAAACCCCGTCTCTACTAAAAATACAAAAATTAGGCTGGGCATGGTGGCTCACGCCTATAATCCCAGCACTTTGGGGAGGCCAAGGCGGGCGGATCATGAGGTCAGGAAATCAAGACCATCTGGGCCAACGTGGTGAAACCCCGTCTCTACTAAAAATACAAAAAAATTAGCTGGGTGTGGTGGCGCGTGCCTGTAATCCCGGCTACTCAGGAGGCTGAAGTGAGAGGATCACTTGAGCCCAGGAGGCAGATGCTGTAGTGAGACAAGGTCGCGCCCCTGCACTCCAGCCTGGGCGACGGAGTGAGATTCTGTCTCAGAAAACAAAGCAAAAGGATGAAAGGTAAGATGTATGTTCATATGTTAAATGTTTATTTTTCTTTACTTAGCATGACAATAAGTAGCCAACAGAACCACTGTGACAAACTGAGGGAGGAAGGAGTGAAGGAAAAAGGCTGTGGGAAAGCACAAAGCTTTCTATTTTCGTACCGTTTGCAGCGCTTTTTGTCTGAGTTTTCACTGTGCACCAGGCCCTAAAAATTATGTAGCCAGCCTTGGGTGTAATTCACACACACAAAAGCTCTTGGAGCCTTCAGTTATCATTACTGTCACCCAGGCTGGAGTGCAGTGGCTCGATCTCAGCTCACTGCAACCTCTGCCTCCCAGCTTCAGGTGACTCTTGTGCCTCAGCCTCCCAAAGGGCACAGGTGTGAGCCACCACACCTGGCCACTAGATTCTTCTTTTTTTTCCCGCCCGAGATGGAGTTTTGCTCTTGTTGCCCAGGCTGGAGTGTAATGGCGCCATCTCGGCTCACCGCAACCTCTGCCTCCCAGGTTCATGCGATTCTCCTGCCTCAGCCTCTACAGTAGTTGGGATTACAGCCTCCTGAGTAGCTGGGATTATAGGCATGAGCCACCATGCCCAGCTAATTTTGCATTTTTAGTATAGATGGGGTTTCTCCATGTTGGTCAGGCTGGTCTTGAACTCCTGACCTCAGGTGATCCTCCTGCCTTGGCTTCCCAAAGTGCTGGGATTACAGGTATGAGACACCATGCCAGACCAATTCTTTTCTTAAGGGATGATTTGTAAAAATAAATGTCAGCAACTTGGGAGCAGTGCTAGACGAAGGCCCGTTTTTGCTGTACTTCCTAACCCTGAACCGAATGTAACTAAGTCAGTGGGCACCTCCACCGCCTGGATACTCCCCTCCCTTCCAACTGCGAGCTCCTCAAAGATGAGGGCAATGTGGGCTCCAAAAAGCACGTGACACATGAATGAATGTGTGAGTGAGTACAGACCATCTGTCCACATGGGTGTCAGTTTTCCTGCTAGTGAAACCGACTCCAACAAAAGATTTTTTTTTCCCTGAGGCAAGGAAAAAAGAAAAAAGAGAAAAAAGCCTTCCATAGATTGCTTGCCTCATGGGCTATGTCCACAGAAGAGAATAGATTGTGTTGAAATCCAGGAGCCTTTTCTCTGAAACCCAAGGTCTGTGAGGAGCGGAAGGTGGAGGATGGGAAAATCTGATAAAAGAGTCTAACATTCAAAAGAGCCCGGTTAAATGTGCACAGCCTTGAATGGAGACGTGAGCCAGGCGCTCTCAGGATGCACTGAAATTGTTTTGTTATCTAGATGAGACACAAATGTTTTGGAGGAGTGATGGTGGAAGACAGCTGAAGACTTCCTGTCATTTGAGTGTTTATTTACAAGCCCTCCCAGTCTCAATCATTGCTCCTAAAAGCATCCACATCAAGATGATGATTAAACGCAATACTTCATCAGGCGTCCCCCAAATCCCAGGGCACAGATGGGCCGCCTGCTACTTTCCGCCCTGTGTCGAGGGAGCATTGAAGCTGCAGCCCAGGCTGGGCTGAAGGAGGACGCCCAGGGTCTCCTTGGGGATCCCCTGATAAGTAGGAACAAGACCCATCCTTAGGTGGGTTGAGCTTTTCTTCAGGAATTCAGTTTCATCCACCTGTAACAAAAAACTCAGTACAGGGCTGGGTGCAGTGGCTCACGCCTGCAATCCAGCACTTTGGGAGGCTGAGGCGGGTGGATCCCTTGAGCTCAGGAGTTTGAGACCAGCCTGGCCAACACGGTGAAACCCCGTCTCTATTAAAAATACAAAATTAGCTAGGTGTGGTGGTGGGCGCCTGTAATCCCAGCTACTCGGAAGGCTGAGGCAGGAGAATCGCTTGAACCTGGCAGGCTGAGGTTGCAGTGAGCCGACATGGTGCTACTGCACTCCAGGCGGGGCTACAGAGGGAGATTCCATCTAAAAAAAAAAAAAGAAAGAAAGAAAAATTTAGCCTGATGTGGTGGAGCTCATCTGCAGCTACTCAGGAGGCTGAGGTGGGAGGATTGCTTGAGCCCAGGAGGTCAAGGCTGCAGTGAGCTGAAATTGCACCACTGCACTTCAGCCTGGGCAACAAAGTGAGACCCTGTTTCAAAAAAAAGAAAAAGTGGGCCGGGCGCGGTGGCTCACGCCTGTAATCCCAGCACTTTGGGAGGCCGAGGCGGGTGGATCACGAGGTCAAGAGATCGAGACCATCCTGGTCAACATGGTGAAACCCCGT
>NW_016107759.1:2746842-2748095 GCF_001604975.1 Cebus imitator
AAAAAAAAAAAAAAAAAAAAAAAAATTTTTCAGGAAAAAAATTTCAGATTGTTCCACTGACTTACAAATAGGAGACTGCTAGAATACATAAACCTTGCTTATTTGGGAGCCTGGCAAAACATGAATGAAACGCTGCACGCAAAGTCTCTTCTATTAGTCCATGGCTGAAAGCCTGGGAAACGACATGATGGGCGGGCGGCTGGTATTGTATAAGACGGTGACCTAAAAGCCTTGTCAGTGCCCTGGCATGCCATTTGCAACAGCAGGGTATGATCATAATGAGCTTTACTGACATCACAAGTCTGAGAGCATAGATGATATCCATTTCCATTTGTTTAATTGAAGCAGCAAAAGATCTTGTAATATGGAGTTGACATGGAGAGTTTGTCAAGCTACAAGAAAATTTTGCAAGATCTGCGACCTTGGGTCATAAAATGACTGATCAAGAGGGAGCATTTTGTCATCCTGTCGAAGTGACTATATCGACGTATTTTATTCTTAGCTCTAATGCCAACAGAGAGAATGAACTGCTTCTTATTGCTTTATGTTTCAACCCAGAGTGACTCTGTGGGCAAATCAATACAAGTATTCTCTAAAATAAGCTATGATTAAATAACAAAATAAGGGGAACTTTTATTTTTATGGTACTGAAAAAAAATGGAAAGGTCTTGAAATTCTGCAATATAGCCTTTTGAAGCTAATGCCAACACACATAAACACTAACTCAGGAAGACAAATATGGATGATTTTCTTCAATGTTTTGCATGAGGCCATGTTACATATAATTCTTTCCTGTAAGTATCAAAATCACATTTTTTTTTTGTTTTTTGAGATGGAGTTTCGCTCTTGTGGCACAGGCTGAAGTCCAATGGTGAGATCTTGGCTCACTGCAACCTCTACCTCCTGGTTCAAGTGATTCCTCTGCCTCAGCCTCCCAAGTGCTGGGATTACAAGCATGAACCACCATGCCCAGCTAATTTTTTTTTTTTTTTTTTTTTTTTTTTGAGACGGAGTTTCGCTCTTGTTACCCAGGCTGGAGTGCAATGGTGAGATCTCAGCTCACCGCAACCTCCACCTCCTGGGTTCAGGCAATTCTCCTGCCTCAACCTCCTGAGTAGCTGGGATTACAGGCATGCACCACCATGCCCAGGTAATGTTTTTTGTATTTTTAGTAGAGATGGGGTTTCACCATGTTGACCAGGATGGTCTTGATCTCTTGACCTCGTGATCCACCCACCTCGGCCTCCCAAAGT
>NW_016107759.1:2748125-2750840 GCF_001604975.1 Cebus imitator
GCTCACCGCAACCTCCGCCTCCTGGGTTCAGGCAATTCTCCTGCCTCAGCCTCCTGAGTAGCTGGGATTACAGGCACGTGCCACCATGCCCAGCTAATTTTTTGTAGTTTTAGTAGAGGCGGGGTTTCACCATGTTGACCAGGATGGTCTTGATCTCTTGACCTCGTGATCCACCCACCTCGGCCTCCCAAAGTGCTGGGATTACAGGCTTGAGCCACCGCGCCTGGCCTAATTTTTGTATTTTTACTAGAGACTGAGTTTCTCCACATTGGTCAGGCTGGTCTTGAACTCCTGACCTCAGGTGATCCACCTTGGCCTCCCAATAGTGCTGCAGAGATTATAGGCATGAGCCACCATACCCGGCCCAAAATAACATCTGATTTAGGTGCAAGACACTGAAAGTCACACAAATTCTAAGGATTTTTGTTTGTTTGTTTGTGATGTAATGGAGTCTTGCTCTGTCACCCAGGCTGGAGGGCAATGGTGCGATCTCGACTCACTGCAACCTCCACTTCTGGATTCAAGCAATTCTCCTGCCTCAGCCTCCCTTGTATCTGGGATTACAGGCATTTGTAACCACACCCAGCTAATTTCTGTGTTTTTAGTAGAGACGGGGTTTTGCATTTTGATCAGGCTGGTCTCGAACTCCTGACCTCAGGTGATCCACCTGCCTTTGCCTCCCGAAGTGCTGGGATTACAGGTGTGAGCCACCTTGCCTGGCCCACAATAATATGTTAATAATAGGGGAAACTGGGCATAGGCCATATAGAAACTCCCTGAACTCGGAGTTCCTCCCTTCTAAATTTTTCTGTAAATCTAAAACTCTTCTAAAACATAACATCTAATTTTTAAATTCTATTAAACAATTCTCATATCAACTTTCTGTAAAGGACTGGCAAAGATTCTTCTATACTGCATTTTTACTTTTTAGAGACAAGGTCTTGCTCTGTCGCCCAGGCTGTGGCGCAGCAGTGTGATCTCGGCTCACTGCAGCCTCAGCTTCCCTGGGCTCAAGTGATTCTCCCACCTCAGCCTCCCAAGTAGCTGCGACTACAGGTGAGCTGCCACGCCTGGCTATTTTTTGTAGAGATGGGATTTCACCATGTTGCCCAGGCTGGTCTCAAACTCCTGAGCTCAACTAGTCCCCCCACCTCCACCTTCCAAAGTGCTGGGATTACAGGCATGAGCCACTGTGTCTGGCCTGTTTTTACATTTTCAAAAAATGCATTGAATATCACATACATAACGTGCCTAGGCCATCAGTACACAACTCTATAAATGTTCACAAAGGGGACCATTTTCCACTGCTCAGACCAAGGAACAGAAGGCAGCCAGCACCCCAGAACCCCCTCACTCCCCTTCCTCTTCCCACCCTGTCCTCAGCAAGGGTAACCACGACTGGAACTTGTAAAGTCATGTTTTTGTTCTGCTTTTTCTTTTTTTAGATGGAGTCTTGCTCTATCGCCCAGGCTGGAGTGCAGTGGCGCGATCTCAGCCCACTGCAACCCCTGCCTCCCAGGTTCAAGTGATTCTCCTGCCGCAGCCTCCTGAGTAGCTGGGACTACAGGCGCACACCACTACTCCCAGCTAATTTTTGTATTTTTAGTAGAGACAGGGTTTCACCATATTGGCCATGCTGGTCTCAAACTCCTGACTTGTGATCCACCTGCCTCGGCCTCCCAAAGTGCTGGGATTACAGGCATGAGCCACCCCCCACGGCCCTGTTCCGCTTATTTTTAAACCTCATATAAATGAATCATGGACAATCTCACACTGCATTTTAGTAGATACCACTGTTCTCATCTCTATGGCTTTCAACACTTCTCAAATTCTATAAATTGTAAAAAAATGTATCATTATTTTACACTCAACTGTTTCAAGCATCCTAAATAAGGTTCCCAAACCCACAAAAGCCACGGATTGTCTGCAATTTGCTGTGGCTTCACCTGTTTTCATCCAGGTTGCTCATGCCCACCTGTTCACTCTTATGAGAACCCATCACATTAAGAAGGCAGAAAACAGGCAGGGTGCAGTGGCCCAGGCCTCTAATCCTAGCACTTTGGAGGACTGAGGTAGGTGGATCACTTGAGGCCAGGAGTTCAAGACCAGCCT
Source organism: Cebus imitator (assembly GCF_001604975.1). Lineage (NCBI taxonomy): Eukaryota > Metazoa > Chordata > Mammalia > Primates > Cebidae > Cebus > Cebus imitator. The sequence continues at coordinate 2,750,238 of NW_016107759.1, forward strand.
GGCCAACATGGTGAAACTCCATCTCTACTAAAAAAACAAAAATCAGCCACGCATGATAGCACATGCCTGGAATCTCAGCTACTCAAGAGGCTGAGGCAGGAGAATCACTTGAACCTGGGAGGTGGAAGTGGCACTGAGCTGAGATCAAGCCACTGCACTCCAGCCTGGGTGACAGAGTGAGACTCTGTCTTAAAAATAAGTAAGGGCTGGACGTGGTGGCTCATGCCTGTAATCCCAGCACTTTGGGAGGCCGAGGCGGGAGGATCACGAGGTCAAGAGATAGAGATCATCCCGGCCAACATGGTGAAACCCGGTCTCTACTAAAAATACAAAAATTAGCCGGGCGTGGTGGTGCGCCTGTGGTCCCAGCTACTCGGGAGGCTGAGGCTGAGGCAGAAGAATCGCTTGAACCCAGGAGGCGGAGGTTGCAGTGAGCTGAGATTGCGCCACTGCACTCTAGCCTGGCGACAAAGCAAGACTCCATCTCAAAAAGAAAAAAATAATAGGCCGGGCGCGGTGGCTCACGCCTGTAATCCCAGCACTTTGGGAGGCCGAGGCGGGTGGATCATGAGGTCAAGAGATCAAGACCATCCTGGTCAACAT
>NW_016107759.1:2752765-2765763 GCF_001604975.1 Cebus imitator
CATGCCCAGCTAATTTTTTGTAGTTTTAGTAGAGACGGGGTTTCACCATGTTGACCAGGATGGTCTCGATCTCTTGACCTCGTGATCCACCCACCTCGGCCTCCCACAGTGCTGGGATTACAGGCTTGAGCCAACGCGCCCGGCCATAAATGAATTTCTTAAAAAAATAATAAATTTAAAAAAAAACTTGATATGGTACATTTATTACAATAAATGAACCGGTATTGCTAAATTAGTATTGGCCAAAGGCCATAGTTGACTCAGGTTTCCTTACACTCCCCTCATCTGCTTTTCAGCTCCAAGCTCCCACACTGCCTTTGGGCACCACATCTCCCCGGGCTCCTCTAGGCTGTGAGTGTTTCCGGCAATCCGGACAGTGTGGAGGAATGCTGGTGTTGGATTTCACAGAAGACCCCTCTATTGCGGTTCGTCTGATGTTTTTCTCATGACTAGATGGGTTATGGGCTTGGGGAAGTCTAATGGCACTTTGTAAAATGTTTTTGGAGGTGCTGTTTATTGTGTTCCTGACTGTCTCTGTTCACGGAACTATGTGATGATTCCTCTGTTTATTCTGGGGGAAAAATATGTAGGGCTGTCCCTTCAGGTTATATTCAAGTTTGTATGCTTGCTTGGTTAGATAATAAAATCTATATAATCAGGAGGCTGTGGTGGGAGGATCACTTGAACCCAGGAGTTGGAGGCTACAGGGAGCTACAGTCACACCACTGCACTCCAGCCTGGGAAACAGGACACAACCTTGTCTCAAAAAGCAAAAGACAAACAAAACACACACACACACACACACACACACACACACTATTGAATTCAGTGTTTTCCTTTGTGATTCACAAAGACAAGCTAAATGTGGGATGCTGGAAACATTGATCCCTTCTGCTATTTGTGTATGGTGTCTGCCTTTCCTAATAATTCTTTTTCTTTTTTTTTTTTTTTTTTGAGATAGATCTCGTTCTGCCGCCCAGGCTGGAGGGTGGTGGCTCGATCTCAGCTCACTGCAACCTCCACCTCCTGGGTTCAAGCAATTAGCTTGCCTCGGCCTCCCGAGTAGCTGGGATTACAGGCATGTGCCCATGCCTGGCTAATTTCTGTATTTTTTAATGGAGACAGGATCTCACAATGTTGGCCAGGCTGGTCTTGAACTCCTGACCTCAAGTGATCTGCCCGTCTTGGCCTGCCAAAGTGCTGGGATTACAGGCGTGAGCCAATGCACCTGGCCAAACATTTTCTGGTTTATAAGAAACAATTGAGATGCCTCCTGAAAAAAAATGATAAGAAAAAGGTGGCAAAACAGAAATGTGATTTTTTTTTTTTTTGAGACAGGGTCAGCCTGTCTCGCCCAGGCTGGGGTGCAGGAGTGCGACCACGGTTCACTGCAGCCTTGAACTGCTGGGCTCAAGGGATCATCCCACCGCAGCCTCCCAAAGTGCTGGGATTACCATACCACATCTGGCTGATTTTTTCATTCTGTGGAGTAGTGTTTCGCCATGTTGACAAGGCTGGTCTCGAATTCCTAGGCTCAAGTGATCTTCCCACCTTGGCCTCCCACAGTGCTGGGATTACAGGCATGAGCCAATGTGCCTGGTGCAAAAGTGAAGTTAAAAACTGTTAGAAACCAATACAAGGGAGGGCTGGGCATGGTGGCTCACACCTGTAATCCCAGCACTTTGGGAGGCCGAGGCGGGTGGATCACGAGGTCAGGAGTTTGAGACAACCCTGACCAACATGGTGAATCCCTGTCTCTACTAAAAATACAAAAATTAGCTGGGCATGGTGGTACGCACCTGTAATCCCAGCTACTCAGGAGGCTGAGGAAGGAGAATCGCTTGAACCCAGGAAGTAGAGGTTGCAGTGAGTCGAGATCGCACCACTGCACTCCAGCCTGGGCAACAGAGAGGGAATCCATCTCAAAAAAAAAAAAAAAAAAGTGTTAGAAACCAATACAAAGGAAAGAATTTCCCACTTTGTGATCTGTGGGTGTCCCCTGAGTAGAACTAGGACACCCATAGAATGCTGCTGTGGCCATGGGCCCTCTGAGGCTATTTACATGTGAGCCCTAAGAAGGAAGGTGGTGGGAGAAATTGGCACACGGAGGAATCCTGTCTGTTAATAGTAACTATTCTCTGCTGCTTCTGTTTTTTTCCCTACTTAATTCAGGGAAAATGTGAACTGAAAGAGGGAAATGAATGGTAAAGTCATTTCAGCAGGTGCAGCCATGTTAGTACCAGTTATCCACAGAATGCAGCGTTTCACATTTTTCTATCCATTATTTGATAGTATGCTAACTTTGGCCTTTATGAGTTGTTTTTTTTTTTTTTTTTTTTTGAGACGGAGTCTTGCTCTGTTGCCCAGGCTGGAGTGCAGTGGCATGATCTCAGCTCACTGCAACCTCCACCTCCTGGGTTCAAGCAGTTCTCCTGCCTCAGCCTCTGGAGTAGTTGGGACTACAGGTGCCACGCTACCATGCCTGGCTGATTTTTGTATTTTTAGTAGAGATGGGGTTTCACCATATTGACCAGGCTGGTCTTGAGCTTCTGACCTTGTGATCCTCCTGCCTCCCAAAGTGCTAGGATTACAGGTGTGAGCCACCATATCCAGCCTTTAGGAGTTTCTTTCTTTTTTTTTTTTTAATTTAAGGGAGTCATGTTTATCTACATTTTACACATTGTTTTAAGGTTCTATGATCTTATAGCAAATTGTTATTTTATTTTTATTTAATTATTTATTTTGAGACGGAGTTTTGCTATTGTTGCTCAGGCTGGAGTGCAATGGCATGATCTCAGCTCACTGCAACCTGTCCCTCCCAGGTTCAAACGATTCTCCTGCCTCAGCCTCCCAAGTAGCTGGGATTACAGGCACCCAAAATTAGCCTGGCTAATTTTGTATTTTTAGTAGAGATGGGGTTTCACCATGTTGGTCAGGCTGGTCTCAAACTCCTGACCTCAGGTGATGAGCTTGCCTTGGCCTCCCAAAGTGCTGGGATTATAGGTGCGAGCCACCATGCCCGGCCAAATTATTATTACTGTAAGTTTTTCAGACAGTGTCTCGCTCTGTCACCCACGCTGGGGTTCAGTGGCACGATCACAGCTCACTGCAACCTCAACCTCCCCAGCTCAAGTGAGTTTCCCACCTCAGCCTCCAGAGTAGCTGGGACTACAGGTATGCACCACCACCATGCCTGCCTAATTTTTTTTTTTTTTTTCATAGAGATGGGATTTCACTAGGTTGCCCAGGCTGGTCTCGAACTCCAGGGCTCAAGCCTTGGTCTCCCAAAGTACTGGGATTGTAGACCTGAGTATACAGCAGATTAAATTAAGGGCTAAACTAGCGGCAAGCGCTATGGTATAAATCTGCTGGTCATAGCATGAAGTTACCTAGATATGCCCCATTAAGTGAATGTAATGCCCTTCCCCCCCCTTTTTTTTTTCAGCTTTGTCATGTATTGGAGGCAGGTATTATTTCAGAGTATTGAATGATTCACTCAGTAAGCACCAGCTATGCACAAGCTGCTAGAGTAGCGTGGAGCTCCAGTCTGGGAGGAGAGTGGGAAGTATAAGCAAATAAATACATCATATTTCCCACAGGAAATGCACTTGGTATGCATCTTCATCCCACTGGATCTGTCCAGACTTTTTATTTGACAGATAAGGAAAATGAAGTTCAGAAGCTTGAGTGACACAGCTAATTAGCGGCCAGGCTGAAATTTTGACCAGACAGGCTGACTTTTAGTTTCTGCAATGCACGTTAACTCCTCCTAAACCCCATTTATTTTCTCACTTCGGACAACTTCGCAATAAAACTGCTGAGATAAACGCGCTCTGATTAATGCACACTGAAATTAAGCCTGTTGAGAAATATCTATCATCCTTTTCTCAGAGTGATCATTTTAAAAATGGAAATTGGTCTTTTGTACTTGCATTCTCCGCTTGCTTCCTTGAACATTTGCAAAGTATGAGAGCAATATAAATAGGTTCTCAAGCTCTGAGCAAACCCTTAACCATGTAAATAAGCTTCAGAGAGAACGAAGCCCAAGCTCTGGACCCGGAGTAGGGGAGGAGCAGTGCTGCCCGTGGAGACTTCTGCTGTTCTCACCTTGGAGCAATCAGGGACTCTGAGATAATCCAAATGGGCAACAGTTATCACTCAAATGGTATAGTGGCTTCACTCCAGGTGGCTCTTAAAAATGTTTTCTAGAAGTCACAATAAAGTGATGGGTGTCAACCCCATGGAGAATGACATGGAGAACAAGGAAGGAAAAAAACATCGGGACCAAGCATGGTGGTTCATGCTTATGACCCCAGCACTTTGGGAGGCAGAGGTGGGAGAATCGCTTGAGCCCAGGAGTTCGAGACCAGCCTGGGGAACCGAGGGAGAGCCTAGCTCTACGAACAAAAATACAAAAAAATTAGCTGGATGTGCTGGGGCATGCCTGTAGTCCCAGCTACTTGGGAGGCTGACATGGGAGGATCGCTTGAGCCTGGGAGGTTCAGGCTGCAGTGAGCCGTGATTGATCTTGGAAGCCTGTCCCACTGGAAATGTACTCAGGTGACAACAGAAGGAAGGGCCCATGTCTTGGGAGGGCTGTCATGGCCATGGCCACATGATCACACCACTGGACTCCCGCCTGGGTGACAGAGCAAGACCCTGTCTCAAAAACAAAAAGTAGACGTTTTAACATATTGCAACAGTATCTGTTTTATGGTTCTAAGATTTTACAGCAAATTATTGTGATTATTATTTTATTTTTATTTATTTATTTATTTTGAGATGAAGTTTTGCTGTTGTTGCTCAGGCTGGAGTGCAATGGCGTGATCTCAGCTCATTGCAACCTGCGCCTCCCAGGTTCAAGCCTGCCAGATACCTGGCAATGATGCAGATGGCTGGAGTACAGTGGTGCCATTTGGGCTCACTGCAGCCTCTGCCTCCCGGGGTTCAAGCGATTCTCCTGCCTCAGCCTCCAGAGGGGCTGGGACCGGGCTAATTTTTGTATTTTCAGCAGAGATGGGATTTTACCATGTTGTCCAGATTGGCCTCAAACTCCTGAGCTTAAAACAATTCTTAAGATTGGGTGACTGCAACAGAACTGTCTGGCCCACAAAGCCCTTTACATATAGCAATTTACAGGAGAATTTGCGCCCCTGTGATAGACCGTATTGACAGTTTCTGCCCAGGGAAAGGTGTGCTGGCAGCCCTGAGAAGCGGTGTGTGGTGAGATTCATCCCTCTGGAGGGTATGGGATGGGCTGGGGCAGGGGAGATGAGAGCCCTGCAGCGTGCTGCTCTGTCACCCGGCATAGCACTGCCAGAGCCCCGGGAAAGGCGGCAGCAACAGATGTGGAGAGACGAGGGCAGAGGCTAAGGAAAAATAGAACTTGGGCCCTGACAATGAAAGCGGAGGAGAAGAGGGAATTCAAGGCTGCCTCTGAGGCTCTGAGCTTCAGATACTAGGTGTTTACCATAGAACTGGCATATGCTGTGCTGGCTTGGGGTGAGCTTAGGAGCTGAGCTTTAGACACTTGGCAATGCTGCAGATGGCTGGCAAGGTGGAGCTGGAACAGCTCAGTCAGAGATGTCGTTAATGGCCATGTAGGTGGTAAAGACACGCTGCAATGATTTAGGAGGGTTTAAAAATTATATACGTTTATGGCCGGATGCAGTGTCTCACACCTGTAATCCCAAAACTTTGGGAAGCCGAGGTGAGCGGTCACCTGAGGTCAGGAGTTTGAGAGCAGCCTGGCCAACATGGTGAAACCCTGTTTCTGCTAAAAATACAAAAATTAGCCAGGCATGGTGGTGGGCGCCTGTAATCCCAGTTGCTTGGAAGGCCAAGGCAGGAGAATCGCTGGAACCTGGGAGGTGGAGGTTGCAATGAGCCAGGATCATGCCAATGCACTCTAGCCTTTGCAACAGAGCAAGACCCTCTCTCTCTCTCTCTCTCTCTCTGTGTTTCATATAAACAGTGGTGAAACGTAGCCATGGCCATGACAGCCCTCCCAAGACGTGGGCCCTTCCTCTGTTGTCACCTGAGTGAATTTCTGGTGGGACAGGCTTCCAAAGATCAAAGCCTGTGGCTTGTGTGCTCATGCCCTCTTCACCTGCTCCCTTCCTGCCACACGCTCCCTCTAGCACAGGGCACCAGGCATGCAGCACCTGGGAACCAATGTGGGTCCCTGGGCATGGACCACGCACGCTAAGTTACTTCAAGCCTGGCGCGCTGCTCACTTCAGCTTAGCACCTCCCACCTTGTCCTGAGGCTTTCAGTTCCAGTTTCACTTCAGCATTCAACCTGTTTTTTTGAGATAGAGTCTCAAAGAGCTTAAGAGCTGAGCTTTAGATACTGGCAATGCTGCAGATGGCTGGATGCACTGGGGCAATCTCGGCTCACTGCAACCTCTGCTTCCTGGGTTCAAGTGATTCTTCTGCCTCAGCCTGACGAGTAGCTGGGATTACAGGCATGTGCTACCACGCCCAGATGATTTTTGTATTTTCAGTAGAGACGGGGTTTTGCCATGTTGCCCAGGTTAGTCTCAAACTCCTGACCTCAAGTGATCTGCCCACATTGGCCTCTCAAAGTGCTGGGATTACAGGCAGGAGCCACCGTGCCCAGCCCACTGTTAGACCTTGCTTCTGTCTTACTGCTGCCAGTCAAATGCCAATGTCCACAACAGGGTGACTGGAATCAATAACCTCATTGGACATAAAGTCACTACTTTAACTTCTTTAAAATGACTTGCAGAGTGTACCTGGGTTATTTGTAACTGGAAGGATGCATGCTTGAGGGGATGAAGACCCTGTTCTTCACGATGTGCCCATTTCACATTGCATGCCTGTAACAAAACATCTCACGTACACCATAAATATACGCACCTACGATGTACCCACAAACATTTAAAAAATAAAAATAATTTAACAAATGTCAATGTTTATGTTTCGCCTCTCAGTTTTTCTGCTCATGAAAAAAAAAAGCTCTTTTTTTGCCTGAGCCACCTGAACCCTAGAAGATGCTCTTTCTTCCGACACTCCTGAAGCCTGACTTTCTGGAACATTCCTGGGCCCTCGGTCCTCACTGCTACAGAGCCACTGCTGCTGTGTTTCTCATGAACTCTCTTGACTCCAATGCTTCTTCACATTTTCAGGAATCTACTGCTCCAAAAATGTCCTTTTTACTGTCTTCCCTTTTGTCGTTTGCTCCAATAGCTCTTAAATTGCTTCTTTTTGGCCCTAAACCCAATTTCCACATCTAGTTCTTCCCATATCTTTTGCAGGTCACCTCACTCCTCTTCTCTAGATAAGCTTCTGCAAAAGTTTACAAAAATATCTGTAAATGTTAGCGTATCTACAACCTATTTAAAAGATGATTAGGCTGGGCACGGTGGCTCATGCCTGTAATCCCAGTGCTTTGGTAGGCTGAGGCAGGAAGATTGCTTGAGTCCAGCAGTTCAAGACCAGCCCCGACCATACCGTGAGACCCACATCTCTACAAAAAGTATAAAACTTAGCTGGGCATGGTGGTGTGCACCTATGGTCATGGGAAGCTGAGGTGGGAGGATCACCTGAGTCCAGGGAGGTTGAGGCTACAGTGAGTTGTGATTGCGCCACTGCACTCCAGCCTGGGCGACAGAGTGAGACCGTTTCAGGAAAAAAAAAAAAAGATGATTAGTCCTTTGATGGAGTGAGGAGTGGGGCATGAGACTAATTATGCTAGTAATTAATCTCTTAGTATTTCAGCTCCTGGGAGGAATATTGTAGTCACAGGATCAATGTTGGAAAAATTATTTTTGTAATTATAGTTTTGTTAAATAAAAGCTTGTATTGTAATTCATTAAAAAAAGCTGTCAATTTTTTTCCTACTGATTAGAACACGTAAAGTTTATGACTATATATTTTGCCTGTCACTCCTTTGTGACAGCTCCTGGATGTTTTGACATCTGACATGCTCTGGGGAGCTGACCGTGTAGCCAACTACCATTTCTTTAGCCAGACGTATGAGCTGTTTCAGCTCTGACCCTTGTTCACTCACCCTTGACTTCTACATCAAGCGGCAAGGGCAAGCTAGCATTTCTAACCCTTATTTCTGTTCATGTACATCCAGAACATATTGACAAGTCAATTCTATTGTTAAGAACAAACCAATTTCACAGAACTGCTATAAAAAATGGAAGAAACAAATTCTTTACACAACAAGGGAGTCCTAATCTCGTGAACGCAAAACAATTCCACTCTTGCAGGCTGGTGTTTTGAAGCGTCATGTCTTATGAGAAGCCTGTTGTGTCTTGGTGAAGCTGACATTGTTTGCTTAATCTTATGTAGATTTCTGCAAAAAATTAATTTACCAAAAAGTGACAATTTTTAAAAATTTAAAATATTGCTTCACTGAGGCTCAAACGAAAAATGCATGAAAGCTATTTTTATATTTTTTCTCTCCTTTAAAATGGACTTAAAATGCTAGTTTATTCTTTTGGAAAGATAAAAATATGTTATTTATTTATTTATTTATTTATTTTGAGATGGAATCTTGCTCTGTCACCCAGGCTGGAGTATAGTGGCTCAATCTCAGCTCCACCTCTCAGGTTCAAGTGATTATCCTGCTTCACCCTCCCGAGTAGCTGGGATTACAGATGCCAGAAACCACGCCCGGCTAATTTTTGTATTTTTAGTAGAGATGAGGTTTCACCCTGTTGGCCTGGCTGGTCTTGAACTCCTAACCTCAGGTGATCCGCCCGCCTCAGCTTCGCAAAGTGCTGGGATTACAGGCATGAGCCACCACGCCTGGCCAAAAATATGTTCTTTTAAAGACAGAGACTGGGTGGCCAGGCAAGGTGGCTCACACCTGTAATCCCAGCACTTTGGGAGGCTGAGGCGGGTGAATGACCTGAGGTTAGGAGTTCGAGACCAGCCAGGCCAGGCAAACATGGTGAAACCCCATCTCTACTAAAAAATACAAAAATTAGCTGAACATGGCGGCACACACCTGCAATCCCAGCTACTTGGAAGGCTGAGGCAGGAGAATTGCTTGAACTTGGGAGACGGAGGTTGCAGCTGAGATCTGCCATTGCACTCCAGCCTGGGCGACAGAAGTGAGACCTCATCTAAAAAAAAAAGAAAAAGAAAAAAAAGAGACTGAAAAGAAATAGGGAGAAATAAAAAAACCCAACTCTTCCCATTATATTTGAAATGGTGAAATGCAGGTACCTTAGTTTTCTTCCCAGTGTTATTTGAGAATTTAAAAACTAAACAAATGAGGAAAAGAAAAATTGTATTGTGGGAAGTAGAAAAGTTCCTTTTTAAAGTCCCCTTTCTTGTTAAGAATAAGCGTGCCAATAATTCTTTGTTAAGCCCTATCCTATGTAGCTGTTAGACATGCCATGCTTACAGGCACGTAGTACATTCTATGTCCTTGTACTTTAACCAAGATCTCTGTGCTGGACGAGCTCGCAGGCATGTCCCAACTCTCTATTTGCTTCTACGTGTTTAAAAAAGTTTTAAGATATTAGCCAATCAAGTTTTAGTTTAAATTGTAAGGTCTGCTGGCTCCAGCCAACAGAGCTCAGATATGACAGTAAGGACGACCCCCAATGCGTAAGGGATAAATGCGTCTGTTTTCCTTTGATCATTGTAGTCTCCTGGCAAGATGGCTAGCAAGGGTACCCTTCCTGCAGTCCAGGAAGTAAAAATTGTGTTGCTGAAAGATACTTTGTTTCAGTGCTAATTTTTCTTTGTGGCACAGAGCATCTATTTCCAACAAATATCTTTTCAGAATTCCCTTCATGTTACCATAACTGGCCTTAAGAGATGTTTGTGCAAGATCCTAAGTTTTAAGTGAAGCAGTAGCTGCACAGCTCTGGGGTCGGTGTGGGGAATGGAGGTGAATTCCCATCGTAGCTCTCTGTGCTGCCCACTTTGGGCAGCAGCCAGACCCTCCTTCAGCTCCCACCATATCTCCTCCATTGGCTGCTCAAGAGTCCTGAGCTGGGTGTGTGTGCATCGTGGAGGTGGCCGGTAGCAGCTTATTGGCATCGAGGCTGGAGACAGTGAGAGACAGATGTGGTTCCAGCTTCTCACTCTCCCTGCTTCACACAGATTTTTTTTTTTTTTTCTACCAGCGCTTCTTGCTACAACCGGCTTAAGCCAATGTAGGTGCAGAAGTCAGTGGGAGGCAGCTCCCTGGGCTTGCTCCCATAATCACGGAAAATCCAATCCCTATACTTACTTTATTTATTTTGATTTAATTTAAAATTTTAATTGTATTTATTTTGGAGACAGGGCCTCACTCCATCATCCAGGCTGGAGTGCAGCAGTATAATCACGGCTCACTGCAGCTTCCATCTCCCAGGCTCAAGTGATCCTCCTGCCTCAGCCTCCCAAAGCGCTGGGATTACAGGCATGAGCCACTGCACCTGGCCTAATTCTTTTTTGTTTTTGTTTTTTGAAGCAGAGTCTTGCTGTCTGTTGCCCAGGCTGGAGGGCAGTGGCACAATCTCGGCTCACTGCAACCTCCACCTCCCAGGTTCAAGCCATTCTCCTTCCTCAGTCACCCGAGTAGCTGGGATTAAAGGTGTGTGCTACCATGCTGGCTAATTTCTCTCTCTATATTTTTTGAGATGGAGTCTTGCTCTGTCTCCAGGCTGGAGTGCAGTGGCGAGATCTCGGCTCACTGCAATCTCCACATTCTAGTTCAAATGATTCTCCTGCCTCAGCCTCCTGAGGAGCTGGGACTATAGGCGCACACCACCATACCTGGCTAATATTTGTATTTTTAGTAGAGACAGGATTTCACCATGTTGGCCAGGATGATCTCTATCTCTTGACTTCGTGATCCGCATACCTCGGCCTCCCAGAGTGCTGGGTTTACAGGCATGAGCCACTGTGCCTGGCCATAATTTCTGTATTTTTAGGAGAGGCGGGGGTTTCACCATGTTGGCCAGGCTGGTCTTGAACTCCTGATCTCAAGGGATCCGCCCACCTCAGCCTCCCAAACTGCTGTGATTACAGGTGTGAGCCACTGCACCCAGTTGTAATTCTCTATTTAATGTCACTCCATGAAGGTTCTGCTTCCTCAATCACACAAATGAATTTTACCCTAACAGATATATACAGACGTATCTAATGTTGATGTCATTTTAAATCAGTGGGGAATGGAAAGATGATTGATTCAATAAACATCACTGAAAAAAATAGTTGACGTATTTGGAAAATACGTATCTTAATGTTGTTCATAAAAATGTTTTAAAAACCCCAAACTATAAACATATTGAGAAAAGTGGAATAACCCTGGAATACAGAAACAAAATGCAAACAGTATAAGGATCAAAATGTAAATATATCAAATTATCAAATAAATCAAAATTATAAGTTATTTAGAGGCTGTTTTTCAGGTTTGACCTACAGATTGTTAAAATAAAAATTCTGGCTGCGTGCAGTGACTCACGCCTGTAACTCCAGCACTTTGGGAGGCTGAGGCGGGCGAATCACGAGTTCAAGGGATCAAGACCATCCTGGCCAACATGGTGAAACCCCGTCTCTACTAATATACAAAAAATTAGCTGGGCGTGGTGGTGCATGCCTGTAATCCCAGCTACTTGGGAGGCTGAGGCAGAAGAATTGCTTGAACCCGGGAGGCAGAGGTTGCAGTGAGCCGAGATCGTGCCACTGCAGTCCAGCCTGGCACCCGGCGACAGAGCGAGACTCTGTCTCAAAAAACCAAAACAAAACAAAAACAAAACAACAACAACAACAAAATTCTAAGGCTGGGTGTGGAGGCTCATGCCTGTAATCCCAGCACTTTGAGAGGCCAAGGCGGGCAGATCACAAGATCAGGAATTTGAGACCAGCCTAGCCAATACGGTGAAACTCCGTCTCTACTAAAAATACAAAAATTAGCCGGTGTGGTGGCAGGCGCCTGTAATCCTAGCTACTTGGGAGGCTGAGGCAGGAGAATCACTTGAACCTGGGAGGCGGAGGTTGCGGTGAGCCAAGATCGCGCCATTGCACTCCAGCCTGGGTGACAGAGCCACACTCCATCTCAAAAAAAAAAAATTCTAGGTAGCCGGGCTCAGTGGTATAAGCCTGTGTTCCCAGCTCGGGAGGCTGAGGCAAGAGGATGGCTGGAGCCCTGGAGTTCAAGGCTGTGGCACACTACAGTCACGCCTGTGAATAGCCACTGCACTTCAGTCTGAGTGATATAGTGACATCCTGCCTCAAAAAAAAAACCTCCGCGATTCACTGTGAGTCAAGGCATCCAGCTATATGCCAAAGTTGGGCAAATTTTACAAAATGGAAACAGAGAAAAGAAAGAAAAAGGTAGACGAGTATTGGTGCTTGAATGGAGCTTTAGGGATAAAGGGTTTCGTGGGCCCGGTACAGAGCCACCAACCTTCGGCCACAGTGGGGAATCAGGATTCCTTCTTGGCTAGGTAGCAGCTACAGGTTAGGAGACAGCTGAAGAGCTAGATGTCGCTGGAGACAAAGAGCTCAAGCTTGGAGAATAACAAAGAACCTCCCCCAACTGCATTCATCAAGGACTCACTCTGCCCTACTGCTGACCATTCCTGCTCAGTCTGCAGTCAGAAACTCTGTTTCCAGCTTTATCTCCCATCAGTCTATTGCGGTTTTTCCTTTCCAGGCCTTCTATGATTTGCCATCAAAAAAGACAACCTCTACTTTTTTTTAATATTTTGATAAACACAGAAGAATATGGAGCTGTTAAATTTATCTTGGGGAAACCTCAGAACTGGTCTATTTGGTGTCATGGAAACTCTTCCTGCTTTCAATACACGATTAGTAATCAACTGTTTTGTATACTTGTTTTCAGTTTTCATTTCCACAAACAAGCACTGTAATTATAGCTATTAGAATGAAATCTTGCCGGGCGCGGTGGCTCAAGCCTGTAATCCCAGCACTTTGGGAGGCCGAGGCCGGTGGATCACGAGGTCAAGAGATCAAGACCATCCTGGTCAACACGGTGAAACCCCGTCTCTACTAAAA
>NW_016107759.1:2766103-2767657 GCF_001604975.1 Cebus imitator
ATAAAAAAAAAAAAAACAACCCAGGGCTCTGCTTAGGCAGTTCTCACAGGCTGTAATCACCTGTCTTCCCTGTTTTGACAGCATCCTTCTGACTGTAGCCCCACGAATCCTGAGCTGGCTCACTGCTCCCTTGCCTCCTCCAGGCAGAGTGAGTTGCTCTCTGGCACTTCCACCTGCCTTCTCCCCCAGTGTGCACATCACAGTCATAGTGACTGTCTATGTACTATCTCCTGCCTCAGAAGACTGAGCTCCTGGGGCCATCGATTGTGGCTCATGCTCATCCCTACAGCCGCATCCCTCTCTACACAGGTCCAACATATGGTCAGTGTATGGGAACTAAGTCTTGGTCTCCCTGATGATGGGTGTTCCTCGCCTCAAACCTGTTCCACATACAGATGCCTGATCACATCCTAAAGCAAAGTTGATTATGCCACCCCCAACTCAAAATTGTTTCCTGCCTGACTTTCACTTTTGAAGCTCAATTGTTAGCATTCAGGCCTTGAACGTGGTGCACCAAGGACTGTTAGAATAACTGGAAAGAAACGGGTGAGGTGAGAGTCCAAGTCAGGGTCGAGGTTAGACAAACTGATCTTAAGTAAATTGAGAGCCCAGTGAAGCACACGATTTCCTCTCTCCCGCTCTTCCTCAAACACTCCTCAAGCTCCATGTGTCAGTTTCTGCGCTGAGTCTTAATAAAAGACCCCAAAAAGACACAGGCCTTGTTTTGTCTCTCTCTGTTTGCTATTGTCTCATTCCTGTGGTATGCTGCTGAATGTTTAAGAACTGACTTTCTGGGAGGAAAATATTTTAAAAAAGCCCTGATTTCTACAGTTTGCCAATTGCTATGGTGTATATATTCCCACCATAGCTGATTTCAAGTCTCCAATATGATGTCATGGAACACAGAGTCGGAAAAAAATGTGCACTAGCATACCATTATATAGTATTTCCATCATACAAATATGATAGATGTTAATCACTCCAAGAACAGAGAGTAGTAAAACAGCAAAATAATTTGCCAGTGATAAATTTTGAGTTTTCTTCCTTTAATTACTTATTTTATTTATTTATTTATCTATTTATTTATTTTAGAGACGGAGTTTCGCTCTTGTTACCCAGGCTGGAGTGCAATGGCCCAATCTCGGCTCACTGTAACCTCCGCCTCCTGAGTTCAGGCAATTCTCCTGCCTCAGCCTCCTGAGTAGCTGGGATTACAGGCACGCGCTACCGTGCCCAGCTAATTTTTTGTATTTTTAGTAGAGACGGGGTTTACCAAGTTGACCGGGATGGTCTCGATCTCTTGACCTCGTGATCCACCCGCCTCGGCCTCCCAAAGGGAGGCCTGGGATTACAGGCGTGAGTATTTATTTTATTATTATTTTTTTGACACAGAGTCTCGCTTTGCTCTGTCTCCTAGGCTGGAATGCAGTGACACAATTTCAGTTCACTGCAACCTTCACCTCCCGGTTTAAGTGATTCTCCTGGCTCTGCCTCCCACCTCCCAACTACCTGGGATTACAGGCATGCACCATGACGCCTGGCTATTTTTTTTTT
>NW_016107759.1:2768367-2769661 GCF_001604975.1 Cebus imitator
AGACACAGTCTTGCTCTGTCGCCAGGCTAGAGTGCAGTGGTGCAAACTCGGCTCACTGCAACCTTCACCTCCCGGGTTCAAGCGATTCTCCTGCTTTACCATCTGGAGCAGCTGAGACTACAGGCGTCTGCCACCACACCCGGCTCATTTCTGTGTTTTTAGTAGAGATTGGGTTTCACCATGTTGGCCAGGATGGTCTCCATCTCTTGACCCCATGATCCACCCACCTCGGCCTCCCAAAGTGCTGGGGTTACAGGTGTGAGCCACCGCGCCGGCCTCTACCTTTGTTTTTAATATAATGTATTTAATTGTAGACTTATAAAATTTATTTGTAAATAATGACGTCAAAAATGTATTTAACATCCACCTTGTAAGATTTCCGAAAATTTAACCATGCGCTCTAGGGAATCCAGCACTGCCTTCGATGCGGTTTTTGACGGTACCCATTTTACTTTGCCACGTTTGGGGCTTTTAGCGGTCACGACACGCAAAGCCAGGAAAAGGAACGAGGCCAACCGGAGTAGCAAAGCCCGGTTCCAGTCCGTAACGCGGCCACCGGGGGGCGACAGACACAGGCCAATGCGCAGCTGGGGACCGAAGGCCCGCTCGCCGACTGGGTCTCCTCCTCCCGCAAGGAGGACTGAGACGCTTTTCCCAATATTTTGGGGTAGCCCGGCGCAGGGGCGCTGGCGGGGGGTCTGGGGCGCCGAGGGGCCGCTCCCCACCCGCACTTAGGTACCTGGTATTGAAAACCAGCGCTCTCCATCCGCAGTGTCCCAAGCGGCTCCGGACACCGTGCAAGCTCACTCTGGAGGCGGCCATAACCCCTGCCCGGCAGCCTCTGCGGCAGGAAGTTGGCTCGGCTTGTCTTCGGGCATCCCTCCGGCAGTTCCCGCACTTCCGCTGGCTGGGTATCCGCAAGGGCAGGTCATTAGCTTAGTTGGCTGGAGTTAATCACCGGACAATTAGCTTATATTCTTCCCGAATCCTAAGACCAGCCGGATTGGTGAGGAGGAACTAGAGACTACAGCTTCCTCCTGAGTCACCTTGAGACAGCAGCCCTTGGGGAAATGCGGGGAAGGAGACTACCCAGGCTTCCTTCCTTAGGCGGAAAATCCTGAGTTTAGACGAAGAAACATGGATTCTTCTCGACACCTCCTGCCAACTTTTTGCCTGACTTTGGGCAAAACATTTAACTCTCTGCTGCCCTTGGTTTCTTTAGTAAACACTGACTCCTGTCCCGTCCCGCCTTTTTAATGTTTATTTTTTAATTTTTTTTTTTTTTTTTTTTTTT
>NW_016107759.1:2769981-2772251 GCF_001604975.1 Cebus imitator
TTTTTTGTATTTTTAGTAGAGACGGGGTTTCACCATGTTGACCAGGATGGTCTCGATCTCTTGACCTCGTGATCCACCCGCCTCGGCCTCCCACCTCGTGATCCACCCGCCTCGGCCTCCCAAAGTGCTGGGATTACAGGCTTGAGCCACCGCGCCCGGCTATTTTTTAATTTTTTGAGGAGTCTCACTCTGTCGCCCAGGCTGGAGTGCAGTGGGGCGATCTCAGCTCACGACAGCCTTGAATTCCCGGGCATTCCCCTTTCTTGTTGGCAGACAGTGCCCACCACTCCAGGGAATTACTCCAGTGCTTCATCCAACCAGATTCGACACAGCCTACTGTGTTGGTCCTGGTCCACTTGTCAAATGGTGGCTCCCGGAAATAGCATCAAAACAAGCAGCTGATAAGACAAAACTGAGTTGTTGCCTATCATGCTAAGGGAAAACATTTTCTTGAAAGAGCCCATTGTAGAGTGGATGTGGGGAGGGCAAAAATGAGGTATTGAGGTTTTGGGGTTTGGTTTAAGACAGGTCCTTTGATGTAGGGCTTAATCACGGCTGGGTAAGGATCACGTTATAATAGTTCAGCATTGTTTGGTCACAGTAGTTTAGTATTGGTGGTCACAATGAAGTGAGGGCTTCAAAGGAGCTTTCTTTGATGCTACCCATTGAAGAGTTATGTGGCTTTATGAATAAATGGATTTTCCTGAACTCAAGCAGTAAGGTTATTTGCAACTTTTGTCTTCCTGGGCAAGTGTTTCCTGGAATAGTAAAGTCACAATAATACAGTCATGTTATTTCACTTCAGCAGTTGTGAGCCGGAGTACTCTGCTATTTGTACCCAGAGGCACCCTGTTATGGTTTCCTTGTGTGTAAGGGGATTATACTGCTGGGAGAAGGGGAGGAGCTGGGCATGTAGAACACATGGTAGCCTTTCGGTATCACAGCAAGGTAGGGCTTACAAAAATGTCTGAGATCTGAAAAATTATTCTTACTCTCAAATAGGAAATGGAGTTGCAAAATGGAATTAAGTAGCTGTTTGTTAAATGTCTCCTAGACATAATTATGTCCACTAGTCAAGTGTTATACCCAGGTGAGTTAGATGGGACAGTGCCACGCTCTGAGTTTCAAATTATGAGTCCTTTGTTTTTAGCCGGCAACCGAGAGATGGCTAATGCTCAAAATTCTCTCTGCCCTGAGGAAGGGGCTTGGTTATCTTTTATACCTTGATTTAGATAGGGGAGAGGGAGCCTAGCTGGAGCAGAGTTTTTCAGAAGCAGAGCAAGCAAGTTAGATAAGGAGGTTGGTAACTAGGAGGCAGGAGGTTCTCATGATTGTTGATTTTTAAAGGGGGTGTACACAGGCGGTTCCCATGATTGCCGATTACCAAGGGGTGTATTCGATACTTGTCATATAATCAGTCAAAGGGGGGGCATTCACAATGGCAAGTGGGCTTGCCAAGCAGGCTATGGTTACAAAGGTTATATGTTTCTAGAGTTAAAAGTACAGCACGACCCAGCACAGTAGCAAGACCCAGGTATGCACTTAAGGGAGAAGTGGCAGGAGGGGTAAGGCGGAGGTCACGATGGAGTCTGTCTGGCTCTCAGCAAAATGGAGTCTGTCTGGCTAACACAGGGTAGGTTAGCACCAAGTGCAACCCAGAACGCATGGTTATGGGTCCATTGCATTTGTTCTGCAGAGGGAGGCTCATACTCGTGTTTGAAGCCACGTGATAGGGGCTTCAATGCTAGGATGCTCCAGACTAATCAAGGTCTTAAAATGGCCCTGTGACATTTGAGTCCTGGCCTTTCTACTTCTGAGCCATGTGACTTGGGACCAGCTCTTCCTTCTCTGAGCTAATCTCCTGATATGTACAGTAGGGAAGACAATGCTTGGGGCAGAATATGAAGGGTGAAGTGAGGTGGTGTGTTGAGCATAGTAGCAAACAGTTTTTGTTTATTTATTTTTTTTTAATTTTTGAGACAGAGTCTCTCTCTGTCGCCAGGCGCAAGGCTGGAGTGCAGTGGCATGGTCTCAGCTCACTGCAACCTCTGCCTCCTGGGTTCAAGCAATTCTCCTGCCTCAGCCTCCCGAGTAGCTGTGACTACAGGCGTGGGCCACCACGCCCAGCTAATTTTTGTATTTTTTTTTAAGTGTGAGAATTAATGATTTATTGTCACCCAGATGGCAATTGGATTTATAGTCTTTATACTTTACATTTTTTGTAAATTAAAAAAAAGACAAGTTTTTTTTTTTTGTTTTGTTTTTTTTTT
>NW_016107759.1:2774701-2801757 GCF_001604975.1 Cebus imitator
AAAAAAAAAAAAAAAAAAAAAGAAGTATAACAGGGGGAGTGTCACTTAAACTAAGACCTGAAGAGACCTGTCAGCTCTGAACTGGGATGGGTGGGGCAGCGTGTGCTAAGGCCGTTAGCTAGAAAAGGGCTTAGTACAAAGAGAGGACCAGTGTGGCTGGATGAGAGTGAGCTGGGCAGAGTGATCATCGGGAGGCAGAGCGGTCAGCACGGCCTGATGACGCCAAGCCCTGAGGGAGGGGCGCAGGAGTTAGAGGATCTCCTGAGTGCAGTGGGCCCTGCTAGAGAGAGTGAAACTATGAAGTGCCGTGATCTAATTCATGTTGTGCCAAGCACTCTGATTACTGAGAGAAGAGACTTGAAGGCCCCAGGGGACCTGCCCACCCGTTGCACTGTCTGGAGGGGTCCTGTGCCCATGGAGGGAGGTGCCTGGGTCCACCAACTCCTTCCAGGCCTGACTTGCTGACGGATGGATGTGGATGGGGAAGAAAAGGACAAACAGGACGCCATCCGGGCTAGCAGCTGGAGAGCTGGGTGAACGGGAATGCCACTTTCTGAGCAGGGAAGCCCGAGGGAGGGTTGGATTAGAGCGACTCTCTGCATTCCCTACTGTGAGATGCCTGTTGGATGTCCAAGTCCCCAGCGCCCAGATCATGGCTTGAAAGGACAACTGTGGGAGTGGAAGTGGGGGCTCCACCAGCACAGAAGGGTGAGCCCATCTCAGCTGCTGACTGACTTTCCCCACACACGTGCCTCTCTGCCCCAGAGCTGTCTGACCTCCTGGTGGAGAAACTGCACACTCTGATGTATCATTGAAGCCACTCATTAGCAGTGATTAGTAGTCACTCATTTCCCTGGAAGGATGAGACAGGAGGAGGACCGGGGTTGGAGGTGGCTCCGCACCCTGCGGGGGTGGCCAGAGCTGGTTTCTCTGCCTCCTCTCCCGGCAGGCATGATGTGGCTGCCCAGGTCACATTGGGGACTACGTCACAGCTAGGCAGGTGGCCCTGAAGGCAGAGACCTGCAGATCCCAGCTCCACACAGCTCACTCTGGAACTGAGCTTGAGTTCCTCATCTCGAAGCACCCTCAGATGTGGCTAATCCATGTATGGTCAGCCACCTCCTCTCCTGTGATCTGCAGACTCTCTGAAGCCGACAGACAGCCCCACCATGACCTCTGATCTCAGGACTCTGAGGTCCTGCCCTTCCTCTGCGTCACTGATGAGTCACGCACAGCGTAGGAGCTGCCCAGCCCTGAGACGGGCACGCAGGGAGTCAGCTGGCCCCGCTTGCCCAGTTCCCCACTTCGGCTCTTCCCATGGGCTGTATCCCAGCTGCCCAGGCTCTGTCCCATCCTTCCCTCCCTCCCTGCTTCCGGGCAGTGGAGGAGGCGCAATTCTTCCCGACTGAGCTCTCAGCGTTGGGGCTTTGAGATGCAGAAAGAGTCAGTTCGGGCTGGTCCCAGGTAGAGGAGACAGGATGCTGGGCTGCTTGAGTCTCGCTTTACATGGGCTGGACACATGACGGGCAATTTCAGGCCATCCTCTGGATCTCCCTGAGGCTTCAGGAAGCTGCTGAGCTTTGGGAAATCCAGGCTGGGTTTCTGGTGGAAAGGGAGGAGGGGCAGAGCCTGGGGGCTGGGACTGAGATGGTCAGAGCTGAGGCCTCAAGGAGCCCATGGTGGAGGCAGAGAAAGATGTGAGGTCAAGGGGCATGGGAACGGTAGGGAGGACTCTGGGGCCTAGGAGTGGGCTGGAACCCAGTTTGACCCGAGTCTCCGAGAGGTGGGGAAACCCCAAGTGCTGCAGGTTAGGAAGGAAACAAGTTTCCAGGGCAGCTCAGAAGCCTGATCAGATGGAGGGACGTCCCTGTGGGAAGGTGGCGAAATGCTAGCTGATGAGCAGTGTCACCTCATTAGGTCCTGCAGCATCCCAGGGGCCAAACAAGGCCAGATTTCTCAAAACCGTTAGCACCCCAGAAAAACCCTGCCCACAGCCAGCCCTCACCCTCCTCCCCGCCAGCCTCCTGAGTCCCCTCCATGCCTCTAACAGTCGGATCCTAGCTTGACTCTGCTGCAAGTGGACAGTACCTTCCCCTGCCCTTAAGCAAAGGCTTCTCTACGGGGCCCAGGAGGACCTCAGCCCAAGCACCCAGCCCCTGTGCCAGAGTCACATGGCCAGTTCCTGCAGGGGCTCCCTTGGGCTGGGACACTGTCTACAAGTCCCCTGGCTGCCTGCGTCTCTGCTTTGTGGCAGTTCCAGCCCTGTCATGTTTGCAGGTGAGTGAGTGAGGTGTGTGGGACTCTGGCTGTCCACGTCTGCATGGTCTCCGATGGCAAATGTCACCTGCTCGTTGGTCACCTCAACAGCCTCCGGACTTTAAATCCCCCCAAGCTCCAGTTGCCATGTTTCCCTCCAGCTGGACCTCTGCCCTCAGCTCACCTGCCCTGGGCCTCGTCTCCAGCTAAACAGATCCAGAGTTACTCCTTATCCTGCCCCCAACCCTCGCCCCAGGCAGCTGCTGCCCCCACTGCATCAGCCCTTGGCCCTTAGTCCTGTCTGCTTGGCCTCACAGAAAGATCTAGAATCCATCCTTCTCCCCACGTCATCTTCTGTCTCCTGGGTGGGGTAGCCCTGCTTCACCCCGGCCTCCTCACCACCAGGGTCACACTCTGTTGCCCAGGCTGCAGCAGTGCAGTGACATAATCAGCCTGGTTAATGTGGCCACTGCTGGGATCCTGCTAAAATGCAGCCAGAGCTGGAGGGGCTCCAGTTCCCCAATGAAGCCAAAGGCCTTGCATGCTTCACCTCCTCTGCCACTCTCTCCCTGCACGCCGGGGCCTCCCACCTGGGCCCACACATCCTGGCCTTGGCTTTTACTGTCCTGGGGCTGGAACGGTCCCCCGAGTGCTACACCCAGCTCTCTCCCGTCTCAAGTCTCTGCTCAAATGTTACCTTCACAGGGAAGAACTGCCGGGGCCGCTTACTTAAGACTGTGTCCCTCCATCCTCACCCACCCCAGCCCCCACCCCCTCCCCACACCTCTTATCTGCTTTGGTTTCCCCCACTGACTTCATCAGCTATTAGACTAAGTGATTAAAACATTAAAAAAAAATTATAGAGAGGGGATTTCACTATGTTGTCCAGGCTGGTGCTGAACTCCTGGGCTCAGGTGATCGTCCTGCCTTAGCCTCCCAAAGTGTTGGGATTACAGGCATGAGCAACTGTGCCAAACCTAAATGCTTTTTAAATTTTTATTTTTATATATTTGGAGGATATTAGACCAGGCGCAGTGGCTCACACCAGCACTTTGGGAGGCCAAGGCAGGTGGATCACCTGAGGTCAAGAGCTCCAGATCAGCCTAGCCAACATGCCAAGACCCTGTCTCTACTAAAAATGCAAACATGAGCCAGGTGCTGTGGTGCGCCTGAGGTCCCAGCTACTCGGGAGGCTAAAGCCCAAGAATTGCTTGAGCCCAGGAGGTCGAGGTTGCAGTGAACCGAGATCATGCCACTGCACTCCAGCCTAGGTGACAGAGTGAGACTCTATCTCAGAAAAAAAAATTTAGAGGGTGCAAGCACATTTTTGTTGCATGGATAAATCGTGTAGTGTAAAGTCTGGGCTGTTAGTGTCTATTACCCAAATCATGAACAGTGGATCCCAGAGGTAATTTCTCCTCCCTTGCCCCCTCCCATCCTTCCGAGCCTCCAATGTCTGCTCTTGCACCCTGTGGCCATGGGTGCTCATTGCTTTGGTCCCACTGAGAAATGAGAACATGCAATATTTGTCTTTCCGTGTTTGACTTGTTCCAATTAAGATAATGGCCTCCAGTTCCACCCATATTGCTGCAAATACCTGATTTTGTGTTCTTTTTCGTGGCTTCATAGTGTTCCATTGTGTGTATATTCACCACATTTTCTTTATCCGTCATCTGTTGATGGACACTCAGGTGGATTTCACGGCTTTGCTGTTGTGAACAGTTGCTGCGATGAACACACGAGTGCGGGTGTCTCTTTGGTATAATGACTTCTTTTCCCTTGTGTGCCCAGTAGTGGGGTTGCTGGTCAAATGGTTGCTGCAGTTTCAGTTCTTTGAGAAATCTCCGTGCTGTTTTCCATAGAGCGAAATGATTTAGTTACTTTTAAAAACTCTCTGTTGCATCCGATGTCCATGTGGCTTTTGGTCTGCTCATTGCTGTATCTGCAGCACTTAGGACAGTACCGGCACACAGGAGGTGCTCAGCAAATGCTTGTTGATTGAGTTAAGGAGGGCAAGGAGACTGTCTTATTTTCCTTGATAACTCCAGCACGTGGTGGGTGGGCTCTGTGGCCTTTGGTGGGACAATGAATGGATAGCTCTGTTCAAAGCAGCTCCCCAGGGCCAGGCGTGGTGGCTCATGGCTGTAATCCCAGCACTTTGGGAGGCTGAGGTGGGCGGATCATGAGGTCAGGAGTTTGAGACCAGCCTACAAGGTGAAACCCTGTCTTTACTAAAAATACAAACATCAGCCAAGTGTGGTGGTGGGTGCCTGTAATCCCAGCTACTTGGGAGGTCGAGGCAGGAGAATTGCTTGAACTCGGGAGGCAGAGGTTGCAGTGAGCCACGATTGTGCCATTGCACTCCAGCCTGGGCAACAAGGTGAGAAGAGCAAGACTCTGTTTAAAAAAAAAAAAAAAAAAAGAGTAGCTCCCCAGACTCCTGGGCCCACATCTGAGATGCCACCATCATCGGTGAGTCACTTCTTTCACCAGTGGCAGCTGCTGTTAGCCCAGAAATGCCCCAGTGGCCCTGTCAGTCATCACCGCCCCAGTGCACATGGATCAGAGGCCCTGAGGCCAGGCTGGCAGGGAGCGGGGAGTGGGTGGCAGGGGCATGCGGCTCATCTGACTCTTGCACAGGCAGGGATGCCAGCCAGCGTGTGGGTCTAGCATTGGCAGGCACTCAATAAATATTTTGTTTAGTGAACGTTGAATCATGCCAGGGTCTCTGCCCTGTGGCGTTTCAGAGAATCCACCCTCTACACCTGGTTATGGGGAACTGGTCTCTGGGGCCTTTCCCCAGGACTTGTGCCAGGAAATCTTCACCCAAGTCCTCAGGGCTTCCCCCTGCTCCTCCTGGGCCCTTCTCCTCAGGGCGGTCTTCCTGGCCACCCCATCTCAGGGACAGTGGCATCTCGGGCAGGGCCCATGGCTACTCTTGGGTCTCCAGGGCAGTGAGTCAGGTGTTCAGAAAGGTAGAAAAGCTGGAATGGAGAGGAAACCTGAGTGGGAGGCAGAGAGGGAGGCCGGAGCGTTCGATCCCCAGCCACTTGCAGACTTGCTGCTTCCACATTCATTTATTCATTCAACAAACACCCGCTGAGCCCCAGGGTGCAGCAGGCACTGACCATGATCCTGGGAGTCCACAGGGAGCCCCCCAACACCCACACTGTTCCCCCAGCACCCAGCTTCACAGTGGCCCTCCAGGGTCCAAGCTACCACCCACCTCCTGGACACCTCACTGTCATCTGTCACCTGCCTCCCACACCCAGGAAGACATGTGCTTCCGGAGCACAGGACCTGTGTCTTTTTTTCTGGGGGGGGACCTGTGTCTTATTCATCACGTATGTCCTGGTGCCCAGCAGGCCTGGCATACAGCAGGTGCTCAATACATATTTGCAGAATGAACTGGGGAGGCCACCCACCTTACTTCAGAAGGCAGTGGGGTGGGGAGCAGGAGGGCCCTGGCCACTCTGGGTGCAGAGCTGAGCTGGGGACAGTGAGTAGGGTGGGGGTGCCCAGCTCACATTTCTGCTCTGGGGCCACTGCTGCTCAGAGACACGGCCCCTCGCCTCCACCACTCGGCGTTGTCTTTTCCTGCAGTTCCCCCAAACCCCCTCTGAGTTGTGGGACAGAGAATAATACATTCTCTGGGGCTCCCGAAGGCCCTGCTTTTTGACTTGTCTGTGGGTGGGGCAGGGCATGGCCTCTCTGCCACCAGAACGCAATAATTGTCCCGCTTCCACCCTTACCCTTAACAGACTGAGGAGGTGGGCAGCAAAGAGTCCTCCCTCAGGGCAAATCGCATCCTGCTCAGAGCGTGGAGCCCCTGAAACAGCTGCGGTGGTCTGCCAGGCCCCGACCCCTGCCACCGTGACTCGGCTGGGAGCAAGGTCGGGCACAACCTGGGCAGGGTGAGGCACGTCCTCCTCCAGGCTCTTGAAGCCCCCCCGGGGTGCAGTCCAGGCAGCCATCCCCAGAGTCGGGGTGCAGGTCCGGCTCCACCACTCACCCAGCAGTGGGGCATCTCAGGTGAGTCACTTAACCACCCTAGGCTGCCTCAGTTTCCTTATCTGCAAAGTGGGAATAATAAAGAAATTTGAGGATTAGGTGAGGCGATTCATGGCACTCCTAAATGTTTGCTCTATTATATAAATCCTATATTTGTATCCGTATAAATATATTTATTACATACACTTTCACTGCTGTGGTTGCTTTTCATCCACCCCCCGCAGTAGCAAGGGCCCTGCTGGAGGCTTGTTGATGAAGTGAGCGAAGGGGTGCAGGCTCCTGCCTCTGTGTGGAGGAGGAAGCCTGCTCTGCTGTGTGGGAGCGTCCCAAGTGTGGGGCACTGCGTGGCACTGTGAGGCACTGAGTCAGGGAAGGTCTCACAGGATCCAGCCCCAGGTTGCCATTGCTGCTGCTCGGTGAAAACACCAAGAATCCACTCCCAGCCCAGGACCCGAACTGGCACAGCCCAACTCAGCCCAGCTGCTCTTTGGCTCCAGGGAGTCCCAGCCCTTCCCGGGGCCCCTTCTCTCCCAGGCCCCCGGTTGACCCAGCCCTGGTGACCATGGGCTCCTCCGCTTCCTGGGAGTTCAGGTGAGAGGTGAGTCGTCAGGTGTCTGAATGGCGGGGCCAAGCCCCACCCGCAGGAATGACGGGAGGGCAGCCACCGGGAGGCCACCTAGGTCGCCACTCACCTGATTCACAGCTTTTGGGAAATGGGTTAACGGGATTTCCGAGCCCTGGGTTGGGCCAGGTCTCTGGGCTGAGTCACAGGGGCCCGGCCCCCTGCTGGTGGGAGCCGTTTACTCAGCCTCTGGCACCCCCTTGATCCCTAAGGCCCTAGGAGCCCCCAACACCCAGTTCCCCAGACTTCAGCCACTACAGACCCAAGCCATCCCCAGCCCAGAACCCCTTCCTTTCAGTGCCCTGGGACCTTTCTCTGCCTCGGACAGTCAATGTTCGGACCACTGGGTCCAGGCTCCCTCCCCTGCCCTCCAGAGGCCACACGCTGCACCCACAGCTGGAGCCTGGGGTCTCAGCTAGAGCCCCCCCAGGCCCTGTAGCGGCTGGCTTCCTCCCCGAAGCCCCGCCCCCTGCCCATGACCCACAGCCAGGGTGGCCGAGGGAGCCACCTGGGGACTGGTCTGACGGCATTCCACCTCCTGGGATAAAACCTGGGGCGACCTGCAGAGAACCTACACACCCTGACCCGCATCGCCCTGGGTCCCTCGAGCCGGCTGCCTGCGCCCCCGTCCCACCAGCCATGGTGGTTTCTGGAGCGCCCCCAGCCCTGGGTGGGGGCCGTCTCGGCATCTTCACCTCCCTGCTGCTGCTGGCATCGACAGGTACGTCGGAGGCTGCGCCTCCCTCCTCCCTCCACCCTTCTCGCTCCTCCCCGCTCCCTCCCCGCCTGGCCTCTCTCATCTCTCTGCTTCTGCTCTCCGTTCGTCTCTGGCTCCTTAACTGCTCGGTGCCTCGGTTTCTTCTACGGCTGTGAGGATTAAACAGAAAACGCAGCAAGCCCACGGCACACCTCGGCCCCCAGTTCCTGCCGTCCTGGTCGCCTTCACCTCCTCCCTCCCGCCTCCGGGTTCTCCCATCTTCTCCCCCTCCCTTGCCTCGGGGGCAGCACCGTTTTGTTTTGTTCCTGGGGCAGGAGGTTACGGGGAGGGCACCAGCGGCAGCAGCGTCCAGGCCGCAGGGGCTCAGGTCTGTGCCTCCCTCGGAGGATCTGGTCCTGGTCGCCGGCGGACAGGCTGGACGGGAAGCTGCGGGAGGGCAGGGCCACAGCTGGGCCCCAGGAAATGCCCCGCTGGGAGGGGCCCTGGGGGTGAGAGAATTGAGGAGCTCCCTGGGCACTGGAGGGATGCGGGTTCCTTACCACCAGGTACTCAGGGGGACCCCGCCTCACTGGGCGCTGGGGGACTCTCCTTACTGGGTGCTGGGGGACCCGCCTTCACTGGGCGCTGGGATCACTACTCACTGGGCGCTGGGACCTTCTCACTGGGCACTGGGACCCTCCTCTTGGGCGCTGGGACCCTCTTCACTGTGTGTTGGGACCTCCTCCTCACTGGGCACTGGGATTCCTTCTTACTGGGTGTTGGGGACCCTTCCTCACTGAGCATTGGGCGCCCCTCACTGGCCTGACCAATTCCTTCTCTTGCCCTCAGCCACCCTCAGTGCGGCCAGGATACCTGGTGAGTGGAAGGGGCAGCCCTGACGGGAGGGAGGGGGAGGAGGCTCAACTGCAGGCAGGGTGTGTGTGTCCCTCGCCTGAGAACCGGTCAGAAGGGGCTGGGGTGAGGGGGGAAGGAGCCCGAGGGGAAGGGAGTCAGGAAGAAGACACCGATAGAAGGAAGGCTTGAGAGGTGCTAGGGCTGGAGGAGAGAGAGACCCAGGAAGGTGAACGGAGCAGAGTGGGCCGGGTAAGGAAAGACGGGGAGGGAGAGACCAGGTGCAGCTGACAGGGAGGGCGTGGGAAGGCCAGGGCCAGGGCCAAGGGAGGACCAGCGGAGAGCCAAGCTGGAGGGAGGGAAGGCATCGGGAAGCGGGCGGAGCTTGGGGTGGGGGTGGGGTTTGGAGTGCAGGTGGAGCTTAGGGTGTGGGTGGAGTTTGGCGGCCTGAATGGAGCTTCGGCTGTGGGCAGAGCTTGGGGTGCAGGCCTAGGGATTGGGATTCTGAGGGTGGGTTGTAGAAAGTTGGAGATGACAAAACTTGACCCTCCCCTCCAGTTCCCCCAGCCTGTGGGAAGCCCCAGCAGCTGAACCGGGTTGTGGGCGGCCAGGACAGCGATGACAGCGAGTGGCCCTGGGTCGTGAGCATCCAGAAGAATGGAACCCACCACTGCGCCGGTTCCCTGCTCACCAGCCGCTGGGTGATCACCGCTGCCCACTGTTTCAAAGAGTATGTGCAGCTCCCCGGGGACACGTGATCCTCCAGGCCCTGGGCCTCTGTTCAATCTTGGTGCCCCTCAGTAGAGACCTTGATTCTACCCAGAAGGCTCTCCTGCCTTCAGGGGCCTTCATCCTCCTGCTGTTCCCCCAGGCACCTCCTCCCAGACCCTCCTGGCTGATCCTCCCCTTGCCTTTCCTTCCAGCAACCTGAACAAGCCGTCCCTGTTCTCTGTGCTGCTGGGGGCCTGGCAGCTGGGGAACCCTGGCTCTCGGTCCCAGAAGGTGGGTGTTGCCTGGGTGCAGCCCCACCCTGTGTACTCCTGGAAGGAGGGTGCCCGTGCGGACATCGCCCTGGTGCGTCTCGAGCACTCCATACAGTTCTCGGAACGGGTCCTGCCCATCTGCCTGCCCGATGCCTCTGTCCACCTCCCTCCAAACACCCACTGCTGGATCTCGGGTTGGGGGAGCATCCAAGATGGAGGTGAGGCTTCTTTCTCTCCAAGGTGGTTGGGGGTGGATGGGGACAGAGGATCAGAGGATGGCAGACACTCAGGGATGCAGACACTCAGGGACACAGACACCATAAGCAGTAAAAAAGGGTGGAGGCCAGAGGCACAGCATGACAGAGACGGAAGAAAAGATGGGCTGTGATCCAGAAGAAACCTCGGTGGACGATTTCAGGCCATTTCTTTTTTCTTTTTTTTCTGAGGCAGGGTCTCACTCCATCACCCAGGCTGGAGTGCAGTGGTATGATCATAACTCACTGCAGCCTCCGCCTCCCAGGCTCAACAATATTCCCACCTCAGTCTCCCAGGTAGCTTGGCCTACAGGTGTGTACCACCACATCTGGCTAATTTTTATATTTTTTGTAGAGACAGGATTTTGCCATGTTGGCCAGCCTGGGCTCAAACTCCTGGGCTCAAGCAATCCACCAGCCTCAGCCTCCCAAAGTGCTGGGATTATAGGTGTGAGCCACTGTGCCCGGCCTCATTTCTACTTCAAAAGTGTCTGGCTATGTTTTGAGGCAACAGCCAGCTCTGTGAAGCTATTCATTGATACAGGAATGGCTGAAAGGAGGTGTGTCATGGGACTAGGCTGAATACAGGGTGACTGTAAAAAGAGGCCTGATTCTAGAGTGGGAACAGGCATCCCCTGGTGGCAGCATGCCACAATTGCGGGCAAAATTCTCAGGCGAAAATGCAGCCTCCTTAATTGTAAAATATAATTTTCAAACCACCTCTAGAGGCCTGGAAGACATCATCTTGAAACTCAAACTAGATTAAATAAAGCAAGAAGCAGGGAAGCAGCAAGAGAAAGGTAGATGTCAGATTGACAGGCAGATGGATGATAGAGACTGGGCCAAGGAAAAGAAACATACAGGCAGAAATGAGGATAGATACAATGAAGACCTGAGAGAGAGAGAGTTTGAGAGAGAGAGACAGAGACTAAGAACACAGTGTAAGAAGATGACAATTTAACCAGATTCCAGAATAATTAAGAGAAATGACACTAGTTCAGGTGTGTGGGGATCCCACTGACTCTAAGGTTGCAGCCTCCCCATAATCTCTGTAGGGGCTTCTTCAAGAGCTAGAATTGCGGACTTTCAGTCCACAATCTGCAGACCACAGGCTGTAGGAAAGGTGTGGGGATCCCCCAGGTCCTGGTAAGTTTCGACATCGACTGGACATTTATCGAACACTTTTTCTGTAACAGACCTGGTGCTGGATGAAGTAATGCAGTGTCTGAGACAGGAAAGGCTCTAACCATCTGTGGATATCAGAAAATTTATTAAAGAGGAAGAGACCTAGGTTTCATACTCGTGTAATGATTCAGCAGGGCCAGAGGTGGAGATCTGGAATTTTGATTTTCTGAAAGCATCTTGGGAGAGCTAGAGAGCTAATCTGTTAGCCTTTGAGAACCACTGCTGAGGGAAATCGGGGATGGGGTGGGGGATAGTCCTTTGAGGAAGCAACAAGTAGGGGAGGCCCCCAAGCCTGACTCTGTTTTCTTTCCTCCCAGTGCCCTTGCCCCACCCTCAGACCCTGCAGAAGCTGAAGGTTCCCATCATTGATTCGGAAGTCTGCAGCCGCCTGTACTGGCGGGGAGCAGGGCAGGGAGCCATCACTAAGGATATGTTGTGTGCTGGCTACTTGGAGGGGGAACGGGATGCTTGTCTGGTAAGCACCCCCCAGCCAGGAGGGCCTCAAGAAGGAGCCAGCGTCAGCCGTGTCCCCACTGAGCCCCACCACCTACCTCTCCCTAGCCTCCTCCCCAGAACTGGCTGTGCCTGACAGTCTCCAGTCCCCATAGACCCAGCCTCAGCCTGACTCAGCCACTCACTTATTTGTTCAGACATTAAACTGGGCATCCCAGCTGCACCGCCTCCCCCTCCAGGAGCTTGCATTTCCTTCAGTGGGCTTCCCACGCCTCAGTGGCCAGAGCCAGCTCCAGCTCAGGGACTGTCTGTAAGATGGTCAGACAGTGCAGGGGCAGCACCTGGGCCTGGAGGTCCTGATGCCTGGCTGCAGCTCCTACTCTGCCGCCAGGGATTTCTCACGTGGGTGGAGCTTGGGTCCTGTCCCCTCCAGGAAGGAGAAATAGGCTCCCGGGAAGGGGCTCATCTGCCCCCTGACAGGGCACTGGCCCTGGGTTCTGCCACCCCCTGTACCACGGGTGTTCCTAACCTCGCATCCTCTCCGCAGGGCGACTCCGGGGGCCCCCTCATGTGCCAGATGGACGGCGCCTGGCTGCTGGCCGGCATCATCAGCTGGGGTGAGGGCTGTGCCGAGCGCAACAGGCCCGGGGTCTACATCAGCCTCTCAGCGCACCGCTCCTGGGTACAGAGGATCGTGCAAGGGGTGCAGCTCCGCGGGCGCGCGCAGGGGAGTGCGGCCCTCAGGGCACTGAGACCAGACTCCGGGTCCGCCGCGGGCTCCTAGGGCACAGGGGGACTCGGGGCTTAGCTCTGGAACTGGATCTGCGGCGGCCTGGGGCAGTTTCCCCCGCTGTAAACAGACCCATCTACCTCTGGGGGCATCCGCATTCCCGGCCTACGGCTGCAACCGAAAGAAGGCTCCGCCCCCGCCCCGTCCCGCCGCGCTGCGATCGACGGCCTCAGGCCCCGCCCCCAAGACGTCAGGCCCCGCCTCCGGGCCCCAGCGCCCTTGTGTATATAAATGTTAATGATTTTTATAGTTATTTGTAACCTTTCCCACATACCTTATTTATTCCTCCAATTTCAATAAATTATTTATTCTCCAGTCTGTTTTTTTCCCATGGCTGGGATGGGAAAGCAAGGATCCAGAGGGGGTTAAGGTGGGGGCTTTTGTATTTTTATTAGAGATGGGGTTTCATCATATTGGTTGGGCTGGTCTCGAACTCCTGACCTCAGGTGATCCACCTGACTCGACCTCCCAAAGTGCTGAGATTACAGGCATGAGCCGCCATGCTAGGCCTTTGTTTTGTTTTTTGAGATGGAGTTTTGCTCTTGTTGCCCAGGTTGGAGTGCAAAGGCGAGATCTCGGCTCCCTGCAACCTCTGCAATTGTCCTGCTTCAGTTTCCTGAGTAGCTGGGATTACAGGCATGTGCCACAAAGCCCAACAAAGAAAATTTTTTGTTGTATTTTTAGTAGAGATGGGGTTTCACCATCTTGGCCAGGCTGGTTTAGAACTCCTGACCTGATGTGATCCACCCATCTCGGCCTCCCAAAGGGCTGGAATTACAGGTGTGAGCCACCATGCCCCAGCCGAGGCCTGTTTGCTTTAAGCCATGGTTGCTTGGATTTTCTTTTACTTGCAGCTAAATACATCTCTAACTCATACATCCGCTCCAAACCTTCTATTTTGTAATGGTTTTAGACTTGCCGAAAACTCCTTTTGTTTTAAAATTTGTTGTTGTTGTTGTTGTTGTTTTAAAATTTTTACAGAAAACTTTGTTTTCATGATACAGGATGTTAGATTTTATCAGCATAATTGAATCCCAGATAAATTACCCAAATTATGAAGACGTTGAGCTCCCAGTTATCCACAAGAATTTCAGACCCTCAAAGGGTCCCCCAGTTAGTTTCAGGTTTCCCCAACATTTTATTGTTGTTGTTAGAGACAGGGTCTTGCTCTGTGGCCCAGGCTGGAGTACAGTGGTGTGATCATGGCTCACTGCAGCCTGGCAAAATAGTAGCTGTTAGTAAATGTTTCATGAGTCAGTGGTAATAAGTATCATTTATTTCATCAGTTTGGTAGACAATGTGGATACCTTTTTTTTTTCCTTTTTTTTTTTTTTAATTGAAACAGAGTCTTACTCTGTTGCCCAGGCTGGAGTACAGTGATGTAATCTTGGCTCACTGCACCCTCTGCCTCCCAGGTTCAAGCAATTCTCCTGTCTCAGCCTCCCAAGTAGCTGGGATTACAGGTGCCCGCCATCATGCCTGGCTAATGTTTGTATTTTTTTTTTTTTTGAGATGGGGTCTAGTTCTGTCACCCAGGCTGGAGTGCAGTGGCACGCTCTCTGCTCACTTCAACCTCTGCCTCCTGGGTTCATGTGATTCCCCTGCTTCAGCCTCCTGAGTAGCTGGGACTACAGGTGTCCCCCACCCCACCTGGCTTTTTTTTTTTTTTTTTTTTTTTGTCTTTTAGTAGAGATGGGGTTTCACCATGTTGGCCTAGATGGTCTCAATCTCCTGATTTCATGATCCGCTTACCTTGGCCTCCCAAACTGCTGGGATTACAGGCCTTCTTTTTTCTTTTTTTTTTTTGAGACGGAGTTTCACTCTTGTTACCCAGGCTGGAGTGCAATGGCACGGTCTCGGCTCACCGCAGCCTCCGCCTCCTGGGTTCAGGCAATTCTCCTGCCTCAGCTTCCTGAGTAGCTGGGATTACAGGCATGCACCACCATGCCCAGCTAATTTTTTGTATTTTTAGTGCAGACGGGGTTTCACCATGTTGACCAGGATGGTCTTGATCTGTTGACCTCGTGATCCACCCGCCTCGGCCTCCCAAAGTGCTAGGATTACAGGCGTGAGCCACTGTGCCCGGCCCAGGCCTTCTTTTTTCTAATTAGTCAAGCACCGCATTCTCTTATTAACAGAGATCCTTTCTCTCTTGAGACCATCTCCCTACCTCCATGGAATACCCAAGAATTTCAGAGTTTATATGGGTCAAAGAGTCCAGTCCTATGAGCACTGGAAAATTCCACCATTCTTTCAGTTCTGTTGATTTGTTCAACATCAAGTGGTGGTGCAGATGGACAATGGTCTCCATAGTCCTACAGTTGCCCCCCTCGTTCCACGGCAAAGACTTTGCTCAACTGGCCCCCTGCCCTGATGACTTACATGTGGGATCTGAGGTCGAAGGTCTTCAAAGTCACACTCAATAGGCCCAGCCATCATTTCACAGAGCACAGTGCCTGTGTGGCCATATCTAAAGGGCTTCTGGCCTCAGCCACAAGCTGCACATGAACAGATGCTTGGGCTGAGCCCGTGTGTGTGAGTCCAAAGCTTGTACCATTTGCTGCATGACAGCCAAAAAGTTGAGAAACAAGATGTTGGGGTAAGGAAGGCAAGTTTATTTCAGAAAGTCAGTAAACCAGGCCAGGCGCAGTGGCTCATAGGTGTAATCCTGGCCCTTTGGGAGGTCAAGCAGGCAGATCACGAGGTCAAGAGATCATCCTGTTCAATATGGGGAAACCCCGTCTCCACTAAAAATACAAAAATTAGCTAGGCATGGTGGTGCATGCCTGTAATCCTAGTTACTCAGGAGGCTGAGGCAGGAGAATCACTTGAACCTGGGAAGCGGAGGTTGCAGTGAGCTGAGATCGCACCACTGCACTCTAGCCTGGGCAACAAAGTGAGACTCCATCTCACAAAAACAGAAAGTCAGCGAACCGAGAAGATGGTAAGAACCTTAAGTTAATAGAATTTCAGGCTCCTTTTATGTCAGGGGAAGGATGAGGGTTGAAATCAAGAGGTGACCCATAATCACAGACATCTGGGCAGCAGTAAAAGGAGGGCATTGTGAAACTTGTTTGTCCTTGGTCAGGTCACAAGACTCCTATAAATCATTTTTTTTTTTTTTTTTTTTGAGAGGGAGTTTCACTCTTGTTGCCCAGGCTGGAGTGTAGTGGCATGATCTCAGCTCACTGCAAACTTTGCCTCCTGGGTTCAAGCGATTCTCCTGCCTAG
The DNA here is from genome assembly GCF_001604975.1 of Cebus imitator. Classification (NCBI taxonomy): domain Eukaryota; kingdom Metazoa; phylum Chordata; class Mammalia; order Primates; family Cebidae; genus Cebus; species Cebus imitator. The sequence goes on from NW_016107759.1 coordinate 2,790,036, forward strand.
ATGGGATTCTCCCACCTAGATGGGATTACAGGCACCCGCCACTGCACCTGGCCAATTTTTTGTATTTTTATTAGAGAAGGGGTGTCACCATGTTGGGCAGGCTGGTCTCGAACTCGCCGCCTTGGCCTCCCAAAGTGCTGGGATTTCAGGCATGAGCCAGCACACCTGGCCACTCCTATAAATCTTTAGCATAACATTGTTACTTGTGTGTATGCTCCTTATTTCCTCAGGGATAAGTTTTGAGAAAGGATTATTATCATGCTTGCTTTAAAGTTAAACTGTAAACTAAATTCCTCCCATAGTTAGTTCAGCCTATACACAGAGATAAGCAAAAGCACTTCACCTAAAAAGGTGTCACCAGGTGGGAGGGCAGTTAGGAGCCTGAACCCAGAAGTATCTGAGACAGGTCTCAATCAATTTAGAAAGTTTATTGTGCCAAGGTTAAGGGTTCACCTGTGACACAGCCTCAGGAGGTCCTGATGCCACGTGCCCTAGGTGGTTGGGGTACAGCTCGCTTTATACACTTTAGGGAGACATAATACATCAAAGATTGGCATTGGTTCAATCTGGAAGGGTAGGACCACTTGAAGTGGGGGGAGTCTAGGTGATAGGTAGATTTAAACATTTTCAGATTGGCAGTTGGTTGAAAGAGTTATTATCAGTAGAAAGAAATGTCTGGGGCTGGGCGAGGTGGTTCACACCTGTAATCCCAGCACTTTGGGAGGCCAAGGCGGGTGAATCACCTGAGATCAGGAGGTCAAGACCAGCTTGGGCAACACGGTGAAACCCTGTTTCTACTAAAAATATGAAAGTTAGCTGGGCATGGTGGCATGCACCTGTGGTCCCAGCTACTTGGGAGGCTGAGGCAGGAGAATAGCTTGAACCTGGGAGGTGGAGGTTGCAGTGAGCCAAGGGCATGCCACTGCACTCCAGCCTGGGTGACAGAGCGAACCAGCTCAAAAAAAACAAAACAAAACAATAAAGGAATGTCTGGGTTACCATAAGGGATGTGGAGACCAAGGTTTTTTTTTTTTTTTTTTTTTGAGACGGAGTTTCGCTCTTGTTACCCAGGCTGGAGTGCAATGGCGCGATCTCGGCTCACCGCAGCCTCCGCCTCCTGGGTTCAGGCAATTCTCCTCCCTCAGCCTCCTGAGTAGCTGGGATTACAGGCACGTGCCACCATGCCCAGCTAATTTTTTGTAGTTTTAGTAGAGACGGGGTTTCACCATGTTGACCGGGATGGTCTCGATCTCTTGACCTCGTGATCCACCCGCCTCGGCCTCCCAAAGTGCTGGGATTACAGGCTTGAGCCACCGCGCCCGGCTGAGACCAAGGTTTTAATGAAGCCTCCAGGTAGCAGGTTTCAGAGAGAATAGGCTGTAAATGTGTCTTATCAGACTTACAGTTTGCATTGATCTTAATGCTGGTCAGCTTTTCTAAATGCCAAAAGGAAGGCGAGTATAATGGGGCATGTCCAACCCGTCTTTCCATCATGGCCTGAATTAGTTTTTCAGGTTAACTTTAGAATGCCCTTGGCCCAAACCATTCAGATGGTTGGAGGGTCTCAGAATTTTATTTTTGGTTTACAGGAGCAAAATGGACCTAGTCAGGCTAGGCCTCCTTTTCACTGCTACTGGACCACTTAAGGGAGAATTGCCTTTGCAGTCTTTGGGGTTACTTTTTGCTAATGGACCCAGGTGGGACTATTCCAATTAATCAGAGAAATTCTAATAATATCAAACCTCACTAAACTCTGCTTTTGTGACTGGTTTCCTAACTGTAGCTCATTCAGCTACTTAATGTTTTATTTACTACTTGGTTTTACTCCCATTTCCTGTTTTTCTCCTGTTGGTGAATTTTGCATTCAATCCTTTCAGTTGCTTTAAATTTCCCACATGAGTTACATCCTTCAAATTCCTGTTCCGCAATGACATGGGCTATAGGAAATGCTGCAGAGATGTATCTGTGCTGGTATTGTTTGTTGCCTAGCTTGTGTATCATGGCATGTAGCCAAAAGATACTTGGTTTAACCTGCGTACCGGGAAGTTGTGGCTATTTCACTGAGGACCCCGTAAAGGCTTCATGACAGTTCCTTTTAGACATGCTCCTTAGCCCTATGCAAACTTGCTCATGCCATTTCTCAGATTTGCATATCAAATGGTCTTGAGAAGGTCATCTCAGGCTTAAATCGCCTATCAACAAAAGATTCCATCACATCTCCCCACAACAATGGTGTTCACTAGCCTAATGTTAGCAGAAGTAAAAGAGACTGCTCACAAGATTCCAATTAATAAACATTCCTGTCCAGTGACACACACCCCTGCTTGCAAACCTAGAGGAAGCTGACATTATCATGAAGTCAACCTTACTTCACTTCCAGTACAAAATGAACACTTGCCAGTTTCATGTGCATTAATTTACATTTCACCAGAGCTGGGTGACACAGAGACTGGCTATTTTCACCCTGGATTTTTGAGACCAATTAAATTTTTTTTCTGTATATCTCTAAAAGACGTGAAAAAGACCTATAATATCATTATCACACTAAACAAAAGTAACAATTAATTGACAACATCAAATATAATTAATGTTCGTATTTCCTATTTTCAGGTCATTTTATGTTTTCCAATGTGTGTGTTTGACTCAGAATATAAAGTGCTAAAGGATAATGTGCTAAAAATATAAAATAAAGACTCATACAAATATCAAATTAATACATGCCAATTTTTCACTTTTAGAGAGACAGGGTCTCCTATGTTGACCACGGTGGCCTTGAACTCATGGCCTCAGGCTATCCTCCCACCTCCTCAGCCTGTCAAAGTGCTGGGATTACAGACATAAGCCACGGTACCCAGCCTTGTGTTTTTATTTAACTCAATTAATGACAAAACCAGTGAAATGTTATGATTGGTTCAAAGAATTCAGAGTAGAAACATATTTCACACACCAGGAATACTTAAGCAAATTAATTTCAACCAGGAATGTTGAAATTAATTTGCTTAAATAGATGTAAAACCAGCTTCTTCCACTACAGGGGAACGAAATTCATACAGGCAAAAATCATCTGCACTTGTCTAGACAATAACAATCTGCATTCCTATCAGTTATCTACAATTTACAGAGTCTTAAACAGCTCAAAGGGAGGGATCCCCATAGAATCAGAAAACCTGGAAGAGCGTGAGAGATAACCCCATTAAATTTACCCAGTAATTTTTGTGGGTCCACTTGAAAGTCTTTCACAATTTTCCCTTACAAAATAAAGCTTATTCATTACAGTTGATTGCTATATGTCTTAAATTTATTTTATTCAAGAGGTTTCCCCTCCATCTCTTTTTTCTTTATCATTTTTTGTCCAGCACCTGGTCACCTGTCCTTTAATCTCACCATCTGGATTTGCTGGTTGTGCCCCCATGATGTCTCTAATATAGTCCTCTGTTTCTGTCACCTTCTGGACACCAAGTCCAGATTTGTGGACTCTTTAGGTTCACCTGTTCTGGGCTCTGTTCCTATGTCCCACACCCCAGATCTGGGGTCTTGGGCAAATTCAGACGCTCCTTGCCTGTCTCCTGGGTGGCTGACTGCAGAAAGACTGCAGATGTAGCAGTCTCTGTCCCCCTCCCAAGTCTGTAAATCCCAGGCTCTACTGCATTAAAGTCGGAGGGCTGACACTGCTGCCTTGGTGATGGTGAGGAAGCTCCTGGTCCACCCCTCATACCATGGGACCACTACCGGCAGGGACATTGCCCTGACGCAGTTGGACTCCCCTTTGCAGGCCTCTCATTTTTCCAGGAAATTCTATCTGGAAAACTAGAATACACACCGGTTGACTGTCTCCTGGTGATGGAAGCAGCTGTTGAGGATTATTACCGAGACCAATTAGTCCATTAGATTGCAACATGGTGATATTCCTGTTCCATTTATTAGCAGAAACTCCTCCAGAAAGAGAAACTTTTCATCATGTATTTATTTATCTTTGTTGCCCCTTTGATCCTATTTTTATGTTTTTGGCATCTATTTAATTATCCTTAAAATAATGAACTATTTCCTCAGCATACTCCAAAAATGATAAAGGAAGTATTTTTTGTAATATTGTGAACTCATGAATTTTTGTTTATCTTATTTTATTTTATTTTGAGACGGAGTCTCCTTCTATTGCTCAGGCTGGAGTGAAGTGCCTCGATCTTGGCTCACTGCAGCCTCTGCCTCTGGGTTCAAGAGATTCTCCTGCCTCAGCCTCCCGAGTAGCTGGGATCACAGGCGCCACCACCAGGCGCGGCTAATTTTTGTGTTTTTAGTAGAGACGGGGTTTCGCCACGTTGGCCAGGCTGGTCTCCTACTCTTGACCTCAGGTGATTGACCTGCCTTGGCCTCCCACAGTGCTGGGGTCACAGGCCTGAGTCATGGCACCTGGTCTTATTTCATGTATTTAAATCACTCCAAGTTATTGCCCATACTTATGCTCCAACTGTCCCATCTTGGGCCAGTGGGAGTGTCTTCTAGTTGGTTCCTGAGAGGGACCACTCATTTTCATACCTTCCAGAGCCTGAGGCCAGGCTGGGATGACGCTCCAGGAGCCGCACACTGACTGGAACCCCGCCGGATCGCACGGGAAGTCCGTCGGAAACCCTCTTGGAGTCCACCGGAAACCCTCTTGGAGTCCACCGGAAGTTCCGCGAACCACCCTCAACTTCCGGAAGAGCGCAGGAAGTTTGCTGGAAAACCGCCGGAAACGGACAGGAAGGAGTTCCTGCGACCGCGAAACCTCCTGCAGCGCCCCCTGTTGGCAGAGGCTTGGCGAGGCCGAGATGAGGTTCACGACGTGGCCGCGTGAGCAACCCGGCCGCCTGTGGATGGTTGGGCGTGGAGCTGACAGGAGACGACAGTGGGGAGCTTCCCCAGCGATCGTGGGCTTCTCGGATCAGGCTGACTTCAGGCCGGACTGGAGACCCTGCACAACACCAAGCGCATGGCGGGGTCCTCAGCTGCCTCGGGGACCTGTTCCACCTCTGCTTCTGGCCCTGGGATGGGGCCAAAGGTTTTGGGCAGAGGCGGCAGGAGTCAGTAGCACCTGGAAAACACTGTGTCTCCTGAGTTGACCCTTCCTGTCTGGGGGCTGTGCCCTGGATGTGTTTGTTTCCATAGCAACAAACAGGGCTCCCCTGGGCTCCAGTCCCTTAGATAGGGTGCGCCCCGGGAGGGCGCTGCAGGAGCTGCAGGTCCCTCTGGTGGGAAGGGAGGCGAGAGGTGGCCTCGGGCAGCTCACCCCGGGCTGGCCTGTGTGGAGACATCACATTTCCTCGTGGGGGACGGGGGTGAAGAGGGTTGGTCCCCCCTGTGCCTTGAGCAGAGCCTACAGTGGGTGAAACAGTGGGGGTCTCCTGCCTGCCTGCAGGGTGGGTGGGGCTTCCACACCGCAGCCCAGCAGGGTGGACTGACCAGTCCCCTGACCTCTGGCTCCTTGGTGGGACTGGCCTGAGGTGGACGCTGGCATTCTGGCCTCCTCTAAACCACCTCCCTGGAACTTGTGGGACAGGAACCCAAGAGGCATCTGAGAAGGGCGGGTTCTGCCAGGCACAGAGGGCTCGCTCCAGCGTGATTGTCACTGGTTAATGACCCGCCATCCCCACCCCCCTTTGCCCCTCTGGTGCTATCCAAGGACTCTGACCCCATTGCAGTGTCCGTAGGGAAGAGGAGCCATGGGGCTTTGGGCAGGCCCCATCCTGCTTCTGCTGCTGTGCCTGCTGACAGGTGAGGGGTGTGCCTCTGTCTTCTTCCTCCCAACCCCTGCCAGCCTGTGTGCTCCCCTTTGCTCTCTTGCTTTCCAGGGGCCCATGGGGATGTGCTGCCTTCGGGTAAGGACCAGCTGTGGACATCCCATCCCTGCACTCACCCAGCCCCTACTCCTGGCCAGGGAGGACTGGCCCCAGGGGACATGCAGAGGCCCTTGGCCCTTCGAGCCTCATCCCTGGACATCAAGGGCAGAGGGATGTCAGGAGGTGTTAGGGTGAAGAGTGAGGCCGGGAATGAGGGGCTTTCTGAGAGGGAAGAAAGCTGAGGTCCCCCAGCCACCCATCCCTCTGCAGAATGTGGCCACCCCAAGGAGGCCGGGAGGATTGTGGGAGGCCAGGACACCAAGGAAGGAAGCTGGCCATGGCAGGTTGGCCTGTGGTTGACCTCAGTGGGGCACGTATGTGGGGGCTCCCTCATCCATCCACGCTGGGTGCTCACAGCTGCCCACTGCTTCCTGAGGTGAGTGGGCTGGGTAGGGGCAGCCGGGTGCTCATCACACCTCCCCTCGGTGGCTGCCTGCAGTGGGCTGTGTCTCCATTCCCTCCCAGGTCTGATGATCCCAAGCTCTACCGAGTTAAAGTCGGAGGGCTGTCACTCTCCCTTTCGGAGCCCCACTCCACCTTGGTGGCTGTGAAGAGGCTCCTGATCCACCCCGCGTACCATGGGACTGCCACCAGTGGAGACATTGCCCTGATGGAGCTGGACTCCCCCGTGCAGGCCTCCCTGTTCAGCCCCATCTGCCTCCCAGAACCCCGGACTCCCCTTGCCACTGGGACCCTGTGCTGGGTAACGGGCTGGGGGTCCACCCTGGAGAAAGGTAAGGGGGAGATGCACTCACCAGCCCCCACTCCTGGTCTGGGAGGACGAGCCCAGGGACCACGTAGAGCCAGCCTGAGCATGGTCTCCACAGCCTTTGGTCCTGTGTTTGTCTTCTCTCCCCTCCCACCCCACCCTGAAGCTGGGAGCACTGGGAGAACACTGGGAGACTGTGGGACTCCCCTTGGCTAAGGTGACCACCATATTGGATTTTGGGGATCTTGAGCCAGTGTCGAGGATTGTGCCTGTGCTGGGATGAATAAGCTGAGGCTAAGAGGTCATGAGATTAGCCAGGGTCACGGGAGAGGATCTGGGCTTGAGCCCCACTTCCTGACCCCACTGCCTCCTGGTTTAGGAGTTGGGAAGGGTAGGGTTGGTGGGCAGAGAAGAGGTGGGAGGTGCAGGCTGCCATCCTCACAGGTGAGAGGGAAGAGGCTCACCTGATGGGGACGAGTCTCGAGGTGGGCTCAGGCTGGCCTCCCCATCATGTCTAGCCCTGTCGAGTGTCCTTCAGGAGGTGGCTGTGCCCCTCCTGGACTCGAACATGTGTGAGCTGTTGTACCACCTAGGAGAGCCCAACCTGGCTGGCCAGCGCCTCATCCAGGACGACATGCTCTGTGCTGGCTCTGTCCAGGGCAAGAAAGACTCCTGCCAGGTGACAGCAGCTCCTGGCCACCCCATCCAGATGTGTGGGCTCTTTAGGCTCACCCTGTCCTGGGCTCTGTCCCCATGTCCCACACCCCAGGGTCTCCAGAGGGACCAGAGTCCTTGCCTAGCCCCTTGGCCTCAGCAGCAGATTCTTGATGGCACTTGGGGCCCAGGTGTCTCCCTCAATGTGAACTTCATGGGGCCCTCCCTCTCTCTCCTCCAGGGTGATTCCGGGGGGCCGCTGGTCTGTGCCATCAATGATACGTGGATCCAGGCTGGCATTGTGAGCTGGGGATTTGGCTGTGCCCGGCCGTTTCGGCCTGGGGTCTACACCCAGGTGCTAAGCTATACAAGCTGGATTCAGAGAACCCTGGCTGAATCTCGCTCAGGCTTGCCTGGGGCCCTCCCAAGTGCCTCCGGCTCCCTCTCAGGTGCCTCTGGGTCCCACCCAATGCTACTGCTGGAGCTGTTGAGCATACACTTGCTTGGGGCCCTGTGAACCAGGAGCCATGAATTCTGGGATCCCCCTTCTGGTAGGATTGATGAAATCTAATAATAAAAACTGTAGGTGTGTATTTTATGTTTTTGCTTTTCTAGTAATTCATTTTTGTTGTTCTTTACAAAAGCATCTGGCTGTGGTGGATTGGGAGAGCATGGTCCCTGCCCCAGACGGTGTCTGCCGGACGTCTTCATCGTTAGGTTCACGGTGTCCAGGCTTGCTTAGAATGGTCTTGGGCGATGCCTGTCCTGTGTGGTTAAATAGGATCCCTGTCCCTCTCAAAAGTGTCCCAAAAGTGGGAGGAAAAGTTATATAGTCACAGTGACTCAGCCAGTGCAAGAGCCGGAGCTCCTTGAAGCCCACGGGATTTTCGGTCTCAGGCATCCTTGTGGTTGCCATGGCCACCAACTGGCCAATAATAGACCTTGTTCTCCCAGCTCCGCCCACGGAGCGTCCACACCCCTGCCCCCCACCGTGCTCGCTACTGACTGCAGCCAGTGGGGGCCCTGGGGGCTGTCCAGGGCTTGAACAGGGGCTTTGAGGCCATCGCCAATGTGGTGGACAGCGCCCTCTGCCTATGTCTGAGAAGCATAGGCAAAGCAGTGCCTGGCAGAGCCAGTTCCACACTTGCAGGGAGGGATCCATTTGGACATTCGCATCCCGTGTCAGTTTAAGAAACTCACTGCCTTTGTGAGACAAGGTGGTTGGGCTTTCACTCCAGTTTGGCACCACCATGTCTGGGAGGAGGCCATCTGCTTGGGTGGGGCACAGTCAGGTGAACCTTTGTCCCGGCGCCAGTCCCGGTGCCACTCCCCTGCCCTGGAGGTGGCTGTCGGGAGCACCCCAGGGAGGAGAGGGGCTTCGAGGTCGCAGGTGGGTGGGCAGTGGAGCCGTCACCCCGACGCCTCAGCCCCCCCCAGGAAGCACCCTCAGCTGGGTGGCCTCTTAGGATATTTAGGTTTTTCTGCTGCCCTAGAAAACAGGATGGTCTAGAATCATCTCTCCTTTTGCTGTGGGCCTGTCTTCACAGGGTCCCGCCACGACGGCCTGGCCTCCTTCCAACCCTTTGCCTTCATCCCAGGAAGGATGGCATCCTGGAGGGGTCAATGGATCAGCCAGGACATTAGCGTCCTGGGTAGAGGTCTCTGGCCTCTCAGCTTCTTTGTCTTGTCTCACAACTTTCTTTTGCTAATCACTTTCATGCATCAGTTTGCTAATGGATTCTCCAGCTCTTCACTCATTATAACCCCTTCCAGAAATCTAGTGAGGAGGGAAGGTGATGGATTAAAACAAAATCGTCACTTCTGCATTTCTGCTTAACGTGTTAGAGTTGGCAGTCCTCCCTCACACAGGCCTGAAGCACCAGGGGTATCTCAGAAGCACCAAGCCTCCCTCCTTACATCTTAGCCCCTCCAGTCTCTCTCTCCTTTTTTCTTTTGTGACAGAGTCTCACTCTGTTGCCCAGGCTGGGGCGCAGTGGCTCAATCTCAGCTCTCTGCAGTCTTGACCTCCTGGGCTTAAGCGATCTTCCCACCTCACTGGGAGTACACGTGCACACTACCACACCCGGCTAATTTCTGTATTTTTAGTAGAAACAAGGTTTCACCGTGTTGCCCAAGCTGGTCTTGAACTCCTGACCTCAAGTGATCTGCCCATCCCAGCCTCCCAAAGAGTTGGGATGACAAGCATGAGCCACCACGTCCAGCCCGCCCCTTCAGTCTCTTCCCCAGATGGCCATGACCAGGGCTGCTGTGCCGTCAGTCCTGTCCCAGGGCCCACTCCCATCCAGGAGGGCCCTGTCCAGGCTGTGCATGTCTGTGTATGAATGTGTCTGTGGGTGGGTGTGTATTTATGTGGGTTTATGTGTGTATTTTTTTTTTTTTTTTTGAGATGGAGTTTCGCTCTCGTTACCCAGGCTGGAGTGCAATGGCACGATCTCGGCTCACCGCAGCCTCTGCCTCCTGGGTTCAGGCAATTCTCCTGCCTCAGCCTCCTGAGTAGCTGGGATTACAGGCACGTGCCACCATGCCCAGCTGATTTTTTGTATTTTTAGTAGAGACGAGGTTTCACCATGTTGACCAGGATGGTCTCGATCTCTTGACCTTGTGATCCACCTGCCTCGGCCTCCCAAAGTGCTGGGATTACAGGCGTGAGCCACTGTGCCCGGCCCATGTGTGTATTTTTATGTGTATGTAAAGGTGTCTGTGTGTGTATGTGTGTGTATTTGTGTGTGTGTGTCTGTGGGGTAGGTGTATTTATGTGTGTGTATGTGTCTGTGTGGGATTGTGTCTTTGTGGATATTTGTGTGTGGGTGTGTATTTGCATGTGCGTATGTGTGTTTCTGTATGGGTTGGTGTATATTTGTATGGGGGTGGGTGTGTATTTGTGTGTATATGTATGTGTGGGTGTGTATGTGTATGTGTCTCTGTGTGGGTGGGTATTTGTGTGTATGTGTGTGTCTCTGTGTGGGTGGGTGTGTCTTTCTGTGTATGTGTGTATGGATGTGAGTATACACGGTGCTGGGGCTGTACAAAATTATACTTATTGGGCTTATGTTCCTTTCCCACCTCTAATTCAATCTGTTTCATGGATGGACTCCTCAGTGGAGGTCTATTCAAACAACTGTGCCTTTATACTGGCTCCTAATGCTGACAGATTCCCTGCCCAACCTGAAGAGGAACGGATGAATTTTAATTTGTCTATTAGGTATAAATTTCCACCACTGTGCATAGGAAAAACTTCTGAATGTTTAAAGTTTGATTATCAAAATTGAATGTGGACAGTGCCATTTGCAGGCAATGTCTCTTGTCACGTACATAATGTGTTTAGTAGTTACTCTTTCCAAGTACTTACCCGTGAGCCAAATTCTCCACAAACTTATAAAACCAAGGGGCTACTAGACTGCCACATAAGGAGGCTGAAGGACCTTTTAGGTTTGACAGTATATTATGGGAAAATTGTAATGCTCTAAAACCTGTTTTCTTTTTCTCTTTTTATTTATTTATTTTTTTAAGATGGAGTTTCACCATGATGGCCAGGCTGGTCTTGAACTCCTGACCTCAGGTGATCCACCCATCTCAGCCTCCCAAAGTGGTAGGATTACAGGCGTAAGCCACCGCGCCCAGCTAAACCTGTTTCATTACACAACTCTAACACAGAGATTATTATTGATTGGGCCCCAAAAGTATATCATTGGGTAAATTGTCTTAATCAAAATATCCATTGTCATAAATATAAGTATTTGTTAAATTATGTGGAAGGAGAACGGTCATCTTACAGACAAAGAAAATGGGTTTCTCCTTACCCACTCAAATGGATGGAAAAAGGAATTGTTTCTCCCAGACGAAAAGTGATTTGCCCTATTGTTACTCCGGAACATCCAGAACTGTGGAAATTGGCTGTGGCTATACCTGGAATTAGATTTTGAAATACAACCTATCAAAAAATTCTCCACAGAAGGACAGCTACAAGGTTGTTCTCATTCCTGAGAAAGTGGTGCCCATAAGGACATGTGTTAAACCACCTTATATGTTCCTGGTTGAAAAAATAATTATCACTCCCAGCACTCAAACTATTGATTGTGACCAGTGTAAACTGTTTACTTGTATTGACAGTACCTTTGATGCTCAAAACAGCATTCTCCTTGTGAGAGCAAGAGAGGGGCTATGGATCCCAGCTTCATTACCACATCCGTGGGAAGCTTCCCCTTCTATTCGTATGGTCAATGAAGTTTTACAGGGGATACTTAAGAGAACTAAAAGATTTGTATTCACCTTAATTACTGTAATTATGGGATTGATTGCTGTCACTGCTTCAGCCACTACTGCTGGTGTTGCAATCCACAATTCTATTCAAACTTCTTACTGTGTTGAAAATTGGCAAAAAGAATTCCACTAGACTGTGGAACTCTCAAACCCAAACTGATCAAAAATTGGCTAATCAAATTAATGATCTCTGCCAGAGCACGAT
>NW_016107759.1:2802037-2821109 GCF_001604975.1 Cebus imitator
GTAGAGACGGGGTTTCACCATGTTGACCAGGATGGTCTCAATCTCTTGACCTCGTGATCCACCCGCCTCGGCCTCCCAAAGTGCTGGGATTACAGGCGTGAGCCACCGCGCCCGGCCCGACATCTTGTGTTTATAATGAAACTCAACATCACTGGGAATCAGTCAGAAGACATTTAAAAGCATGGGATGGAAACTTGACTCTCGATATCTCTAAATTAAAAGAGCAAATCTTTGAAGCCTCCCAGGCTCATTTAAATACTGCACACGGATCAGGAGTATTTGACATAATCACCAATAACTTATCCGGACTCAACCCTACGGAACGGACGAAGTCCTTTGGAGGTTCAGTAGTGTTTCTAGCAGTGTTAACTCTTTTCTTCTTCCTCTTCTTCTTCTTCTTTTTTTTTTTTTTTAAAAAGACGGGGTTTCACCATGTTGGTCAGGCTGGTCTTGAACTCCCAACCTCAGGTGATCCCCCTACCTTGGCCTCCAAAGTGCTTGGATTACAGGTGTGAGCCACCACGCCCCACCTAGCAGTGTTAACCCTTATCTGTCTGTGTTGTTTATTTCTAGTCTGCCGACCTGTACGAGGAATCCAAAGGGACACTAGAAGCCAACAACAAAAAATGATGGCTATGGCGATTCAACAAGAAAGGGGGGAGATGTGGGGGGAACCCCGCAAGCGCCGGGGCAAGGGTCTCAAGCTCAGCCTGTTCCCATGTGAATATTGATTTAGAAAAAAATTAAAAATGTAGGCACATGGTTATTCCTTTATATAATCATATATACTCTAATAGTTACCTATAATCATAAAGATATATACTCAACATAACCTTTAATTTTACTAATGACTATCGGGTTATGAAGTATGGAACTGAGACGACACCGTGAACAAAGTGATTCTAAGGCAAGATGCTCTAAGCCCTCTGTGACCCCTGCATAAGGGCTGCTGGAGGGCACCTCAGCTGTGCGGCAGCGCCAGCGCTGGCAAAGTGCCCGCTGTTTAACCAGCTAGGGAAGATGTCTAAAATGGCCAAGACATCTCCTTCCTGGGGAAGTTTGCAGAAAACTCCGCTCCTCCAAGCTCTGTGGCAAGGCCTGATGGCTGTCAGGGAGGCCCACAGACATCCGGGGGCTTAACTGTCTCTATGTGATGCTGGCTTCAGTGGTCACATTCCATGTCCACTCTCACACCCTGCTTCTGCCCCTGGTTTCTCTTTTTCTCAGAAGATAAGAATGAATGTCCTTGACATTCCTAACAAATATGCGAAGAGCGCTGATGCATAAGGTTTTCTCCTCTGAGAAAGAGAGCAGCACGACCCCCTCAGGGATGCTGTGGGACCCTGTGTCAGTCCCACAATCTTTGAGGAGTCAGGCTTCAAGGCCACCACTCCCCACTGTCCCTCACCCCAGGCCCATCCAGGGGGCCTCTGCTGGCCACTCAGTCCCGGGCTTCTCTCAGTGTTCTGGGAGCCTCAGGGAGCCTCTGTCCTCAGCAGAGTCATCTCTGTCCTACCCTTCATCTCCATTCACTGGGCTCCAGCACTGGGGCCTTTGTCCCCAAGGAGCAGGGAAGGCTTTGGTTGTACCCCAGAAACAAGGACCAAACCTGGACGCATTGATTCTGCGAAGCTTTATTTATTGGTAGATTCAGATTCTGCGTCCTGACTCAGTTACTCCAGTACCATCAGCCACCACAGCTCAGGGCTCTTGGAGTCTCTCAGGGCCCGTGGTGAGCTCGGCCTGGGTCCCAGGAACCCTGCCAGGCACCAGGTGCTGCCTGAGCCTGAAGAAGGCCCCAACTCCAGGTCACCCATGGTGGGAGTGGGCCCCATGGAGCTTCTGTAGACCCTTGACCCGCCACCCTCGGGTGGAAGGAGTCAGGCTGAGCTGGAGAAGGCTCTGAGCCAGCGTCTCCCCCACTCCGCCGTCCAGCACTGGTGCCAATGCTGACTGGAGACAGCCCAGAGGTGACCGTGAAAAGCCTGTCACTGTGCCCAGTCCTGCTTGTGTAGGCTGCAGAGCCAAGACAGCAAATACCATACGTCGATGGGCATTTGGGTTGGTTCTAGGTCTTTGCTATTGTAAACAGTGCCGCAATGAACATATGTGTGCATGTGTCTTTATAATAGAACGATTTATAATCCTTTGGATATATACCCAGTAATGGGATTGCTGGGTCAAATGGAATTTCTATTTCTTGTTTTTTTGCAAATATAGTATGATTTGAATTTGTAATGATAACATGCTTAGAAAACAAAAGATGTTCTAAAGTTTTACTAGACTATAAAAGGTTTTTTATTTTTTATTTTATTGCACTTTATGTTCTGGGGTACATGTGCAAAACATGCAGGATTGTTGCATAGGAACATACATGGCAATGTGGTTTGCTGCCTCCACCCCCGTCACCTATATATGGCATTTCTCCCCATTATCCCTCCCAAACCTCCCTACCCCCGACTGCTCCTCCCCTATTCCCCTCAACAGACCCTAGTGTGTGATGCTCCCCTCCCTGTGTCCATGTGTTCTCACTATTCAACACCCGCCTATGAGTGAGAACATGCGGTGTTTGTTTTTCTGTTCTTGTGTCAGTTTGCTGAGAATGATGGTTTCCAGATTCATCTATGTCCCTAAAAAGAACATGAACTCATCGTTTTTTATGGCTGCATAGTATTCCATGGTGTATATGTGCCACATTTTCCTTGTCCAGTCTATCACCGATGGGCATTTGGGTTGGTTCCAGGTCTTTGCTATTGTAAACAGTACCACAATGAATATATGTGTGCATGTGTCTTTATAATAGAACAATTTATAATCCTTTGGATATATATCCAATAATGGGATTGCTGGGTCAAATGGAATTTCTATTTCTAGGTCCTTGAGGAAGTGCCACACTGTCTTCCACAATGGTTGAACTAATTAACACTCCCACCAACAATGTAAAAAAGTGTTCCTATTTCTCCACATCCTCTCCAGCATCTGTTGTCTCCAGATTTTTTAATGATCACCATTCTAACAGGTGTGAGATGGTATCTCAGTGTGGTTTTGATTTGCATTTCTCTAATGACCAGTGATGATGAGCATTTTTTCATATGTTTGTTGGCCTCATATATGTCTTCTTTTGAAAAGTGTCTGTTCATGTCCTTCACCTACTTTTGAATGGGTTTGTTTGTTTTTTTTTCTTGTAAATCTGTTTTAGTTCTTTGTAAATTCTGGATATCAGCCCTTTGTCAGATGGGTAGATTGCAAAAATTTTTTCCCATCCTGTTGGTTGCTGGTTCACTCTAATGACTGTTTCTTTTGCCGTGCAGAAGCTCTGGGGTTTGATCAGGTCCCATTTGTCTATTTTGCTTTTGTTGCCAATGCTTTTTGTGTTTTAGTCATGAAGTCCTTGCCTATGCCTATGTCTTGAATGGCGTTGCCTAGGTTTTCTTCTGGGGTTTTTATGGTGTTAGGCCTTATGTTTAAGTCTTTAATCCATCTGGACTTAATTTTAGTGTAAGGTGTCCCATGGTTTGAAATCCTCAGTGGAGAAGCAGTGAGGAACGAGCTCAGGAATCCCAAGTCCCCCTCACCCCTTCATGAGGCTGTGATCCCCATGAGGACACAGGTCCCCTGACTCTCCCCTGCTCTTTGCCCCGATGCAAAAGGAGGGGCCTGCATCTCTGGAGTAGGTCTATGTTGAGAGAAAGAGGAGCAGGGGAGGGAGCCTGCAGGAGGCCTCTCTGGACCCCCATCATTTTCCACATGCAGGCCCACTGTGCCATAAGCCAGGGCTGAGTGCAGCAGGGCCCTGGGGACTGGGGACTTCTCCCAGGCATGGCAGGCAGCACTGGGGAGCATTGGGCCCTGTCTGGAGACAGTTTGGTTGTGACATGGGAGAGTATTCCAGGCCTCTGGTGGGTGGACACCAGGGATGCTGCCACATGTCCTGCGAGGCACAGGACAGCCCCCTACCCTCCTCTCTAACAAAGAATTATCTCACCACAAACCTCAGCGCCAGTTCCCACCCAGATGAGGACCGACAGCCTGGAAGGAGGGGTCTGCAGGGTTGCCCTCCCTGGGCCCTCTGCTTCCTGTCCTGGCCGGGACTGCACCTTTGGTGTCCTTCCCTCCCATGTCCTGTGAGCCCCTGAACACGGGCTCATCCCCGCTACACCCAGAAGTGGCACAGAGGAGAGACACAGGCAGCCTCCAAGGGCCACACCTGGAGGCCCAGCGTCTGACGTGCCTGTTACAGGGGACACAAAGGGCGGAGTGGTCCACTTGGGCTCCCTCAAGGCCTGAGGCGAGCTCAGCCTGGGTCCCAGGAATGCTGCCAGGCACCAGGCATTGCCTGAGCCTGAAGAAAGCCCCAATTGAAGGTCACCCATGGTGGGAGTGGGCCCCATGGAGCTTCTGTGGACCCTTTCCCCGCCAACCTTGAGTGGAAGCCGTCTGGCTGAGCTGGAGAAGGCTCTGAGACAGCGTCTCCCCACCTCTGCCGTCCAGTGCTGCTGCCAGTACTGACTGGAGACAGCCCAGAGGTGACCATGAAAAGCCTGTCACTGTGCCCAGCCCTGTTTGTGTAGGCTGCAGAGCCAAGACAGCAAATACCACACATCCGGGAGCCGTTCCCCAGGAAGAGCCCCACCACCAGCTCCTTCCTGTCCCCAGGTGTCCCTTCATTTCTCCTTTCTGGATGGGGACCAGAGGGCACAGGAGGGTATAAAGGCGACCTGGAGGGACCCAGGCACAAGGAGACGCCAGCGAAGACTCTCCCGGCCAGGTAAGGTGCTTGGCTCCTTGGTGGGGCCCGGTGAGGTCATGCTGGCCCTTGCTTTGGAGTCAGGAGCCCTCTTGTCTTCCCCTAGATCCCTGGGATGCACCAGCCAGAGGCCATGCTGCTGCTGCTGCTCACCCTCGAGCTCCTGGGGGGTCCCACCTGGGCAGGGAGTAAGTGGGTGGGGTCTGCGCCCAATCTCCCCTGCCTCCCTCCAGACTAACTCGGTCACAGAACCACCCTGTTCTGGCTAGAGGGGCGGGTCCCCTCTTCTGGCAGAGGTCGCCCCCAGATTATGGCGTGGGGATTTTCTCCCCCTTGGTTTTCTCTTCCTTGCAGAGATGTATGGCCCTGGAGGAGGGAAGTATTTCAGCACAATGGAAGACGACAACCGTAAAATCACAGGGCTGCGGGTGTCTTCGGCTCTTATGGTGAAAAGGTGAGTAGGGCCGTGGTCATGGGCCCCACGCCATGTCCCAACCCGTCCCACAGTTTCAGGAACTCAGGGCAGGGGTTCCTGTAGGCACTCTTCCCACTTCCTGTCCGGCTCCTGCCGATGATTCCCGGCTTGAGCAGAGAAGATCAGATGACCGTCCCCCCACCTTCTCCCTTCAACCCAAACTCAACTCAACCAAAAATGGCCTCTCCATCCCCAAGCCTGATAGGAAGATCAGGGGAAAGTCTGTTCACTTACAGTCAGAGAAGACAGGGGGTGAGGGTCAGAGTGGACCACCGACTGAACATGAGTCACACAAGTGTTAGAGGCAGAAATCCGGGCCATTTCCCTAACATCAAGGTGTCTCTGCTCAAGGTCTGGGATGGGTTTCTGCCTTGCACTTAGGAGTTCTGGGGTCCTGGAGGAGGGCATGCAGGGTGAAGCCCAAGAGCAGAGGAGACAGCGTGTGGGCAGGGCGAGCCGGAGGGCTGCGTCCTAGGAGGGCACCAGGGTGAGGGAGGGACGCAGATGAGCCCCCGGGGGAAGCGCTGCTAAGTGTGGGAACTCACCTGCCCCTCGGCCGTTAAGCTGCTCTGCTCAGAGTGACTCAGGCTCCTTGGGTCTGGGCTCAGCCAGAGGCAGCTCCTGTGTGGGCCACCATGACAGCAGCCGGTGCCTTCTGGGATCACGGGGACCTGGGCACTGCACGGAGCTCTCTTTGTCACCACCTCGGTGACTCCTGCCAACAATCACAGCCACTTTGCAGATGGGGAAACTGTGCCCAGAGAGGCTGGGTAACCAGTTCAAGATTGCAGAGCCGGAAAGTGGTAGAACCAGGGTTGGTGACCAGTGAGTCTGTGTCAGGGACCCAAACGCTGATGGTACTGGTCTCTGCATCCCAGGAAGGAGGGTGGGGGCGCTGAGGACCTGGATGTGCTGGGCCATCCCAGATCTGGACATCCAAAGCTTTGCCTCTCTCCCAGTGTCCAGGTGAGACTTGGAGACTCCTGGGATGTTAAACAGGGCGCTTCAGGTGGGCAGACCCAGGAAGTCATCCTGCAGCAAGATGAAGGCATCATAAAAGTCATTGGCGCCTTCAAAGTTTTCCTCCAGGGTATGGCCTTGTGCACCAACAAAGGCCGCTGTTTCTATTTTGGGAATCTTGAGGGGAATGTCTTCTTTGCCTACCCCAGCAAAGAGGGGCAGGTGCTGGTGGGCATCTATGGCGAGTATGGACTCCTCGGCATCAAGAGCATTGGGTTTGAATGGAAGTAACCACTCTAGGAGCTGACCACTGAGTGACTCAAATGACCATCAAAGGCACCCATGGGTCACTAGGTTCAGTTATGTGGCCACCCAAGCTGAGGCCATCTGGGAGGTGGTGGCTGATGGTACTGGAGTAACTGAGTCAGGATGCTGAATCTGAATCCACCAATAAATAATGCTTCTGCAGAATCAATGCATCCAGGTTTGGTCCTTGGATCTGGGGTACAACCAAAGCCTTCCCTGCTCCTTGGGGACAAAGGCCCCAGTGCTGGAGTCCAGGGAACAGAGATGAAGGGTAGGGCAGAGGTGACTCTGCCGAGGACAGAAAGACAGCAGCACCACCCCCTCAGGGATGCTGTGGGACCCTGTGTCAGTCCCACAGTCTTTGAGGAGTCAGGCTTCAAGGCCACCACTCCCCACTGGCCCTCACCCCAGACCCATCCAGCGGGCCTCCGCTGGCCACTCAGGCCTGGGCTTCTCTGAGTGTTCATGGAGCCTCAGGGAAGCCACCCACTCATCCATTCACTCAGCAGACATTTGCCAAGGCCTTGTCCTCACCAGCGTCCCCTGGCACTGGGGGTATAAAGAAAAGGCCCAGTTTCCAGCTGAGGGCAGATGCCTCGTGCGTGGTAGGGGATGGTGCAGAGGCAGATAGTGGCAGTTCACTTTGCCATCCGCATGGATGGGGACACATGCAGCTCATGGTGTGTAGGCACTTTCCCAGGGGTGAAGTGAGGGGGATGTGCTTCAGGGAAGACTTCCTGGAGGTGGCAATGTCTGAGCTAAGTCTTAAAGGATGAGGGAGAATTAGCCAAGAGGAGACAAGGGGAGGAGGGCATTACAGGTTGAGGGCTCAGCATGAGCAAAGGCACGAGATGCAGACAGCTGGGGACAGCGGGCCTCACACTGCGGTAATTTGTCACAGCAGAAACAGGAAATCAGTACAGGCCCTGGACCCAGCCCATTCTTCATGTCCCCTTCCCAAGTCTCCAAGCCCACATTGGCACTTGCCAAGATCAGAGCCCCAGGGGCCTCCAGGGACAGGGTTTTCAGCCCTTTGGGACCATGAGCCACAGAGAGAAATTGATCCTACTTGAGACACAAGAAGCAACACGTGTAATGGAACAGCCAAACACCCAGTGATCATCTAATGCAACAGCCAAACACCTAGTGATCATCTAATGCAACAGCCAAACACTCAGTGATTATCTAATGCAACAGCCAAATACTCAGTGATCATCTACTGCAACATCCAAACACTCAGTGATTATCTAATGCAACAGCCAAACACCTAGTGATCATCTAATGCAACAGCCAAACACTCAGTGATTATCTAATGCAACAGCCAAACACTCAGTGATCATCTACTACAACATCCAAACACTCAGTGATTATCTAATGCAATAGCCAAACACTCAGTGATCATCTAATGCTACAGCCAAACATTCAGTGATCAGGGAAAGGGTCAGGTCCTGTTCCAGGGGTTCCACCCAAAGTCTCCACCCACAACAATGGAAGGACAGGACTTCAATTATCCTCGTTTACAAAATGAAGAAACTGAGGCACTGAGGGCAAAGTGACTTGTCCTACACAGCAGTTAGAGGCAGAGTTGGAGGTTCGCCTTGAGGTGGCCAAGCTGCAAAGCCTAGCCCCTGAACCCCTACAGGGTCCAGCCCCATAGGGTTCTTTTTTTTTTTTTTTTTTTTTTTTTTTGAGACGGAGTTTCGCTCTTGCTACCCAGGCTGGAGTGCAATGGCGCGATCTCGGCTCACCGCAACCTCCGCCTCCTGGGTTCAGGCAATTCTCCTGCCTCAGCCTCCTGAGTAGCTGGGATTACAGGCATGCGCCACCATGCCCAGCTGATTTTTTGTATTTTTAGTAGAGACGGGGTTTCACCATGTTGACCAGGATGGTCTCGATCTCTTGACCTCGTGATCCACCCGCCTCGGCCTCCCAAAGTGCTGGGATTACAGGCTTGAGCCACCGCGCCCGGCCCAGCCCCATAGGGTTCTGTGAGCCCCTCCCTGCTGGTGCGGAGATGAGAAACTGTAGAATAAAAGAGACAGAGAAAGAGAAAAGAGAGTTTTGGCTCGGGGGTCCACTGCCAACCAAATTGCGGAGACCTGCAGTGGCCCTGAGTGCCTGGACACTCTGACTTTTATGGAGTACAAAGCAGCAGGCAGGGAAGGTAGGGTGAAGTAATGGTGGTCAGTGATAGGGTCAGGTAAATCACGTGTCTTGGGGGGGAGGCAGGACTTTCATGTAGCTGAGGTGTGGAGAAAACCTACTGCATCAGTGCTCTTTGCCTATTTGTCTGAAATATCGAGGATGTTAGTTCTTACCTTCTGAGAAAAAGAGGGGCCAGGTGCAGAAGCAGGGCGTGAGAGTGGACATGGAAGGCGACCGCTGAAGCGCAGCATCACATAGACAGTTAAGCCCCCGGATGTCTGTGGGCCTCCCTGACAGCCATCAGGCCTTGCCACAGAGCTTGGAGGAGCGGAGTTTTCTCCTAATTCCCCCAGGAAGGAGATGTCTCGGTCATTTTGGACATCTCCTTCCCTAGCTGGCTAAACAGTGGGGCTTTCCCAGCGCTGGCGCTGCCGCACAGCCGAGGCGCCCTCCAGCAGCCCTTATGCGGTCATGACAGAGGGCTTAGGGCATCTTGCCTTAGGGTCACTTTGTTCACAATGTCACCTCAGTTCCATACTTCATAACCCGATTGTCATTAGTAAAATTAAAGGTTATGCTGAGTATATATCTTTAGGATTATAAGTAACTATAAGATTATATACGATTATATAAAGGAATAACTATGTGCCTACATTGCTAATTCTTTCCTAAACCGTTATTTATATGGGAACAGGCTGAGGCTTCAGACCCTTGCCCCAGCACTTGCGGGGTTCCCCCCAACACTGGAGCCACCCCATCCTCCCCTCCCGGCCTTTACCCGACACTGTCCCCATTTCAGTTCCCCTGGCCTCACCTGGACATCCCCACATGGGGCGTGAAGGGGTACAGGCCTGGGTAGAGGGGGTGGAAATGCTTGTCGAGGCTGGAGAAAAGGTGTGTGAGGTTCAGAGAGAAGCTTCTGAAGGAAGGCTCCTCCCCAGGATCGTGCTGGCTTCTTTGGGGCCCCTCAGTGGCAAGTGACAGAAATCTGCTTATCTGAGCAGGTGCTGAAAAGACCTTCCCTGCCTTCCCCTGATTGGATAGCTGCAGTTCTCTCTCCCCCACTGGTCCTCTGCTCTCTCCAAGAAGGGCCAGACTTTTCTGACAGGCCAGAACCTCACTGCCATGCCAGCTTCTGCCTCTTGGGACCTATCCTTCTCTCAAAGTGCCCAAAGTATCTTGAGTTAGGGTCACCAAATTTAGTATATAAAAACATAGCAAGCCTGAGCCACATAGCAAGACCCCGTTTCTACCAACGAACCAGCCAACCAACCAACCTGGGCATGGTGGCATGTGCTTGTAGTCTCAGCAACTCAGGAGGCCGAGGTGGGAGGATCGCCTGAGCCCAGGAGGTCACGGGTACTGTTAGCCATGATCGCACCAGTGCATTCCAGCCTGGGCAGAAAAAATAAATAAATAAATAAATAAATAAAAGAAACAATAAACACAAGTGAAAGAAACTTACTAAAACACAAATTTTAAAAGAATTAAATAGAGCTTTGATCTCCAGGCTTAACTTCTCAGAAGAGAAAAACAAAACAAAACAAAGCAAAAAGACCTTTGAGAAGTAAACAATAACTAATGGAACTGCTGGGCTGGTCCAAGGGAGGCCCCCAGTTGACCCCGTGGACTTCTCATTTCTCTTGCAGAAAAGAAAGGGGTTTCTTCTGCAAAGCAACTACAGATAACGCTTGTCAAAATATTTTCTTAAATGTGTTCTATGCCTGGGCTTTGATTACCAACATGTTGAATGGCAGATCTGATTGTCATAATTTTGGAGTGGTGACGAGTGTAAGTTTCAAGGTGTCTGTGACCACAGTACAGCTAGTGCTCGACTTACAACCACGATTGGGTCCAACAGACCGGTCGTAACACGATTTGGTCGTAAGTTGAGTAGGCTATATGCACGCGGAGATGGTAGTGCTGCTGGAAGCTGGTCCGCACTGTCGTACGCCCAGCTGGGCAACGTTTGCGCTGCCAGACGCGGAGCAGTTGTGGCTAGCGATTGTGGTCGTAAAGTCGAATGGTCGTAAGTGTCATAGGTCGTAAGTCAATCAATACCTGTAATTGATGTGGTCATTTCATGGGCGTTGCATATGAGGTAACATTCACACCTGAAGGAAACATAAAATTTTCAGTCAAGGATAATAAAAATAAAGAGATGAATGTTCCCTCCATCCCAGTTCATGGATTCTCTGCTTTTTTGATTTCTGATTTTTGTCCACAGGCCCCAGGTTAAGAAGTGGCTCTCAACCAGCATTTAAAATTAAATAAAAATAAAAGTAGAGAAGAGAAAAAAATGTCAGTGTGTATCTCATGCAGAAAGATGAAGCTGGGTTGTGAAATCTTTGCCTAGGTCTGAGGTTCAGGGGCCAGACTTTGCAGCTTGGCCACCTCAAGGCAAACTTCCAACTCTGCCTCTAACTGCTGTGTAGGACAAGTCACTTTGCCCGCAGTGCCTCAGTTTCTTCATTTTGCAAATGAGGGTAAATGAAGTCCTGTCCTTCCATTGTTGTGGGTGCAGACTTTGGGTGGAGCCCCTGGAATAGGACCTGACCCTTTCCCTGATCACTGACTGTTTGGCTTTAGCATTAGTTGATCACTGGGTGTTTGGCTGTTGCAGTAGATGATCACTGGGTGTTTGGCTGTTCCATTACATGTGTTGTTTCTTTTGTATCAAATAGGATCAATTTCTCTCTGTGGCTCATGGTCCCAAAGGGCTGAAAACCCTGTCCCTGGAGGCCCCTGGGGCTCTGATCTTGGCAAGTGCCAATGTGGGCTTGGAGACTTGGGAAGGGGACATGAAGAATGGGCTGGGTCCAGGGCCTGTACTGATTTCCTGTTTCTGCTGTGACAAATTACCGCAGTGTGAGGCCTGCTGTCCCCAGCTGTCTGCATCTCGTGCCTTTGCTCATGCTGAGCCCTCAACCTGTAATGCCCTCCTCCCCTTGTCTCCTCTTGGCTAATTCTCCCTCATCCTTTAAGACTTAGCTCAGACATTGCCACCTCCAGGAAGACTTCCCTGAAGCACATCCCCCTCACCTCACCCCTGGGAAAGTACCTACACACCATGAGCTGCATGTGTCCCCATCCATGCGGATGGCAAAGTGAACTGCCACTATCTGCCTCTGCACCATCCCCTACCACGCACGAGGCATCTGCCCTCAGCTGGAAACTGGGCCTTTTCTTTATACCCCCAGTGCCAGGGGACGCTGGTGAGGACAAGGCCTTGGCAAATGTCTGCTGAGTGAATGGATGAGTGGGTGGCTTCCCTGAGGCTCCTTGAACACTCAGAGAAGCCCAGGAATGAGTGGCCAGCGGAGGCCCGCTGGATGGGTCTGGGGTGAGGGACAGTGGGGAGTGGTGGCCTTGAAGCCTGACTCCTCAAAGACTGTGGGACTGACACAGGGTCCCACAGCATCCCTGAAGGGGTGGTGCTGCTGTCTTTCTGTCCTCGGCAGAGTCACCTCTGCCCTACCCTTCATCTCCGTTCCCTGGACTCCAGCACTGGGGCCTTTGTCCCCAAGGAGCAGGGAAGGCTTTGGTTGTACCCCAGATCCAAGGACCAAACCTGGATGCATTGATTCTGCAGAAGCATTATTTATTGGTGGATTCAGATTCAGCATCCTGACTCAGTTACTCCAGTGCCATCAGCCACCACCTCCCAGATGGCCCTGTACCCCACCCTAGTGACCCATGGGTGCCTTTCATCCACATGTGGAAGTAACTGGTGGCTCAGTGGTCGGCTCCTCTAGTGGATAGTTCCATTCAAACCCAATGCTCTTGATGCCAAGGAGTCCATACTCGCCATAGATGCCCACCAGCACCTGCCCCTCTTGGCTGGGGTAGGCAGAGAAGAAATTCCCAACAAGCTTCCCAAAATAGAAACAGCGGTCTTTGTTGGTGCACAGGGCCATACCCTGAAGGAAAACTTTGAAGGCGCCAACGACTTTTATGATGTGTTCGCCTTGCTGCAGGATGACTTCCTGGGTCTGCCCACCTGAAGCGCCCTGTTTAACATCCCAGGAGTCTCCAAGTCTCACCTGGACACTGGGAGAGAGGCAAAGCTTTGGATGTCCAGATCTGGGATGGCCCAGCACATCCAGGTCCTCAGCGCCCCCACCCTCCTTCCTGGGATGCAGAGACCAGCACCATCAGCGTTTGGGTCCCTGACACAGACTCACTGGTCACCAACCCTGGTTCTACCACTTTCCGGCTCTGCAATCTTGAACTGGTTACCCAGCCTCTCTGGGCACAGTTTCCCCATCTGCAAAGTGGCTGTGATTGTTGGCAGGAGTCACCGAGGTGGTGACAAAGAGAGCTCCGTGCAGTGCCCAGGTCCCCGTGATCCCAGAAGGCACCGGCTGCTGTCATGGTGGCCCACACAGGAGCTGCCTCTGGCTGAGCCCAGACCCAAGGAGCCTGAGTCACTCTGAGCAGAGCAGCTTAACGGCCGCCGAGGGGCAGGTGACTTCCCACACTTAGCAGCGCTTCCCCCGGGGGCTCATCTGCGTCCCTCCCTCACGCTGGTGCCCTCCTAGGATGCAGCCCTCCGGCGCGCCCTGCCCACACGCTGTCTCCTCTGCTCTTGGGCTTCACCCTCCATGCCCTCCTCCAGGACCCCAGAACTCCTAAGTGCAAGGCAGAAACCCATCCCAGACCTTGAGCAGAGACACCTTGATGTTAGGGAAATGGCCCGGATTTCTGCCTCTAACACTTGTGTGACTCATGTTCAGTCGGTGGTCCACTCTGACCCTCACCCCCTGTCTTCTCTGACTGTAAGTGAACAGACTTTCCCCTGATCTTCCTATCAGGCTTGGGGATGGAAAGGCCATTTTTGGTTGAATTGAGTTTGGGTTGAAGGGAGAAGGTGGGGGGATGGTCATCTGATCTTCTCTGCTCAAGCCGGGAATCATCGGCAGGAGCCGGACAGGAAGTGAGAAAAGTGCCTACAGGTGCCTACAGGAACCCCTGCCCTGAGTTCCTGAAACTGTGGGACGGGTTGGGACATGGCGTGGGGCCCATGACCACGGCCCTACACACCTTTTCACCATAAGAGCCGAAGACACCCGCAGCCCTGTGATTTCATGGTCGTAGTCTTCCGTGGTGCTGAAATACTTCCCTCCTCCAGGGCCATACATCTCTACAAGGAAGAGAAAACCAAGGGGGAGAAAATCCCCATGCCGTGATCTGGGGGCGACCTCTGCCAGAAGAGGGGACCCGCCCCTCTAGCCAGAACAGGGTGGTTCTGTGACCAGAGTTAGTCTGGAGGGAGGCAGGGGAGATTGGGAGCAGACCCCACCCACTTACTCCCTGCCCAGGTGGGGCCCCCCAGGAGGGCGAGGGTGAGCAGCAGCAGCAGCATGGCCTCTGGCTGGCGCATCCCAGGGATCTGGGGGAAGACAAGAGGGCTCCTGACTCCAAAGCAAGGGCCAGCATGACCTCACCAGGCCCCACCATGGAGCCAAGCACCTTACCTGGCCGGGAGAGTTTTCGCTGGTGTCTCCTTGTGCCTGGGTCCCTCCAGGTCTTCTTTATACCCTCCTGTGCCCTCTGGGCCCCCATCCAGAAGGAAGGAGTGAGAGGACACCATGGGTACAGGAAGGAGTTGGTGGTGGGGCTCTTGTTGGGGGACGGCTCCCGGATGTGTGGTATTTGCTGTCTTGGCTCTGCAACCTACAAAAACAGGGCTGGGGACAGTGACAGGCATTTCACAGTCACCTCTGGGCTGTCTCCAGTCAGCACTGGCAGCAGCGCTGGACAGCAGAGGTGGGGAGACGCTGGCTCCAAGCCTTCTCCAGCTCAGCCTGACGGCTTCTACCCGAGGGTGGTGGGTCAAGGGTCTACAGAAGCTCCATGGGGCCCACTCCCACCATGGGTGACCTGGAGTTGGGGCCTTCTTCAGGCTCAGTCAGCGCCTCGTGCCTGTCAGGGTTCCTGGGACCCAGGCCGAGCTCACCATGGGCCCTGAGAGAGCCCAAGTGGACCACCCAGCCCTTTGTGCCCCATGCCACAGGCATGCCAGACGGTTGGCCTCCAGGTGCGGCCTTTGCAGGCTGCCTTGGGATGAGCCAGTGTTCAGGGGCTCACAGGCCAGGGGAGGGAAGGCCACAAAAGGTGCAGTCCCAGCCAGGACAGGAGGCAGAGGGCCTGGGGAGGGTAACCCTGCAGACCCGTCCTTCTGAGGTGTTTGTCCGCACCTGGGCGGGAACTGGTGCTTCTCCGGGGCTTGTTCCCAGGGCGCTGCTGATTGTCTCACTTCTTTCCCCCTCAGCCCCTCCTGGTTGGGAGACCTGTGCAGGCAGATGCTGTGTGCAGAGCACTATCACCCTCAGATGCCAGCTGAGAAGGGCTCATGTTTGGAGACGTCTCATCCCAAGGATCCTGAAGGACCCAGGGCCACCCCATGGGGAAGGAACTGGGGTCTGCAGAAGAGGTGGGTGTCGGATAAGATTAGGGGAGAAGAGATAAAGGCCATCAGATGCCCAAGAGAGGCAGGCACCAGGGGACACACTGCAGCTCAAGTGGAGTTCCACACATGTCCTCAGGACACCTCTCGTGTGTGTATGGGGGCTGAAGCTCCGCAGGGCCTGTGACCGCTGGGAATGGCCACAGGGCGGTGATCACCAGTACAGGACCCCAGAGCCAGACGGGGTTCCAACCTGGCTTCCTGATGGAGCAGGGCTGGGAACTGCGGGCAACTGCTTCGCCTCTCTGGGTCTCTGTTCTGTGTGCTTAACAACAGAACCTCTCACTGAGAGTGCTGTGAGGAGCTGAGATCCTCCCCACAGGGCCGATTGCCCTGAGCCTTAGACTTTATGCCTTGGGGGAGAGCGTACAACGTTAATTTTTGGAAAGAGACAAAGCCGAGAAGTCACGGAGGGATCTACCTGGAGATGCTGCTCCTGCTGCAGGCGCATTCCTCAGGGAAGTGGGGTGGGAGACCAGTGTGTCTGGACCCCACGTGCTTCCCAGGAGGAGTCGTGGGGTAGGGGCTTTGGGCATGCACTGACTCGCTCTGCAAGTGCTGGCTCACCAGCAATGGGGATACTGGTCTCAACGGGATGAGGGTGGGCAGGGGCTGCGGGAGGGGCGGGTCTTTCATGACTTGAACCAGGTGCCTGCGCCAGGGGTGGCCAACTATGGCTTAGCCAACCACCACGTGTTTCTGCCCAGCCCACAAGCAGAGAGAGCCTCCTACATGTCAACAGTGCTAGGAAACATTCAGAAGAACAGTGTCTTGTGGTCCATGAACATTCTGGAAATCCCCATGCCCCCGGTTCATAAGTCAAGCATCATTGGCTCACAGCCGCGGGTGATCACTGGCATGTGACCTGAGGCTGCCTTCATGCCTGCACAGAAGCATAACATGACTGTGACTGAGACCTGCAGCCTCTGAACCTAAAATTGTACTATCTGGCCCCTCACACAAAAAGTCCGCCCACCCTGGTAGATACCTATTCCTAAAGAACCACAGAAGCCCTGTCCATGGTGCTGGATGGCAGAGTAAGGAAGGGGGCTCCCGTGACTCCCAGCCCTGAGGGGGCAGGAGCACAGCAGCACATCAGTCTTGGCACCTGGCCCTTGTTCTGGCACCTGCACCATCTCCCTGGAGGGGCTGGGCTTCCAATGACTGGGGCGTCAAGGTGAGGTCCCAACTGCACCTCTGCTGCCACCCTTCTGCACCCCCCAAAGCCCCTCTGACTTTTGGGGACAGCAGGGGCCAGGCCCGGGAAGGGTCAGCGGAGCCCCGCTCAGGAGGAGCCTCCTCCAGGGAGGTAGAGGAGGAAGAGGCCAAGTCCTTGGCCAGCACAGCTCTCAGAGGCAGGAGCTCGAAGGCGGCACAAAGCGGGTTGTGTTCTCGACCCAGCCTAGCCCGAGGGCGCCCTCCCAAGTTTCCTGGCAGTTCAGGGGCCTCATTTCTAACTCCAGGCCGGCGGGGTTTGGCGCCCAGAAGGTGAGTCGTCTGGACCAGGACTCCAGAAGCAGCAGCTGGGGTTGGGGGTACTTGGAGGAAGAGCCTGGCCAGAGGGGTGTGGAGACTCGCCCAAATGCCCACTGGAGGGCTGTTCAGTCTGCCCGAGCACGTGGATCACACACGCTTACTCACACACGTGCAAGTGGAGATGCAAGCACATGCATGCCCCAGACACACGCGCCCGCCCAGCCTCTCCTGCACTCAGGGGGCGTGCACATATGAGGACACTCCTCCTCACCTGCGTGTCCCGACCAGGGGAGCAAGCCCACCTGGTGGGAGGCACCACCCCACTCCCCCTGCCCCCTCCATCTGCCCTGGCCCAAGTGCTGGCCCTGAGCCCGTCCTCAGGGAGACTCAACACAGGCCCTTTGTCCCTCGGGATCAGGGCTTCCCAGGAGGGGGATTTACTGAGCATTTATTTCCTGCCCCAGGCACGCCCCAGTCCTCACTCTGCCAGGAGAGGGAACAATGAGGCCTTCTCCTGCCCGCAGAGGTGGCCCCGGGCCCGCTGGCCCTTCTGGGTCAGGGGTTGGGTTAAGGCCACAAGCTCCTGGCCTCCCTGCCTTCCAGGTGTAGGGCTTGGGAAGACCCCTGTAAGGTCCAGCCCTACAGGGTCCTTTGAGCCTCTCTCTGCTGGTGTGAAGACAAGAAACTGTAGAAATAAAAGACATAAGATACGGAGATTGAGAGAAAGTTGGGGCCCAGGGGTCCAGTGCCAATCAAAGTGCGGAGTCCAGCAGTGACCCTGAGTGCCTGGACACTCTGACTTTTGTTGATTACAAAACTGGGGACAGGGGGGCCGGGCGCGGTGGCTCAAGCCTGTAATCCCAGCACTTTGGGAGGCCAAGGCGGGTGGATCACGAGGTCAAGAGATCGAGACCATCCTGGTCAACATGGTGAAACCCCGTCTCTACTAAAACTACAAAAAATTAGCTGGGCATGGTGGTGCGTGCCTGTAATCCCAGCTACTCAGGAGGCTGAGGCAGGAGAATTGCCTGAACCCAGGAGGCGGAGGTTGCGGTGAGCCGAGATCGCGCCATTTGCACTCCAGCCTGGGTAACAAGAGCGAAACTCCGTCTAAAAAAAAAAAAAAAAAAAAAAAAAAAAAAAAAAAAAAAAAGACAAAACTGGGGACAGGGTAGGTAGAGCACGGCACTGGTGGTCGGTGATAAGGTCAAGTACATCACATGTCATATAGGTAGGAGCCCAAAAGGCTTTCTAGTAGCCAAGATGACGTAAGAAGCATAATGCGTCAGCACTTTTCCATACTTGTCAAGAAAGAACAAAGACATTAAGATTCATATTACTTTTACTGATTATCTCTTGTAAGAAAAAAGGAACCAGGTGCAGAAGCGGAACATGAGAGTGGACCTGGAACGTGACCACTGAAGCACAGCACAACATAGAGACAGTTAAGCCCCCGGATGTCTGTGGGCTTCCCTGACAGCCGTCAGGCCTGCCGCAAGAGGTTGGAGGAGCAGAGTTTTCTGCTAACTCCCTGGAGGAAGGAGACATCTCAGCCATCTTGGATGTCTCCTTCCCTAACTGGCTAAATAGCAGGCACTTTCCCAGCTCTGGCGCTGCCACACAGCCGAGGCGCCCTCCAGCAGCCCTTACACTGGCATGACAGAGGGCTTAAAGTGTCTTGCCTTAGGGTCATTCCTTTCACAATGTCAACCCAGGTTCACACTTTGTGACCTGAAAGGCATTAGTAAAAGAACTAAGATCACCTATGAATAACTAAGATCACGTATGAGTAATTAAGATTACCTGTGAATAACTACTACGGTTATATCTCTAGTTATTTTCCTTCTTCATTATTTATATGGAAATAGGCTGAGGCTTCTGACTCCTGCCTCTGCACTTATGGGGTCTGCCCGACACAGACCCCTCTGTGGCTTTGCAGCCTGAGCCACAGCAGAGAGGAGGGTCTCCATCTACACCCACTCAGTGGGTGGACCCTCTGCAGCCTGGGGTCAAGGCTGGGCCTCTGAGGGAATCTCCCAGCCTCACTGGAGGCAGGAACCCGGGTCCCTGGCTCGGATATCTGGGTAGGCCTGGCCTGGCTGAGACTGAGCAAAGCCAGAAGCTGACTCCTCCCAGGGACCTCAGGGGCCCCCTGGGGCTCAGGAACCAGAGGGAAGGTCCTGCTGGCTGGGGGAGGAGCTAGATCAGAAGCCCAGGGGTCTTTGCCGTCTGCCCCAGCAGGCTGAGGCCGGGCTGTGCATGTGACTTGCCCTTGAGTGGCTGCTGCTGGGGAGGAGGACTCTGGGAAGGCACCGCAGCCTTGAGCTCCGGAAACCCACAGCTCCCACAGCGCGCCACACTCACTGAGTTCCCGTTGGTGCCATGCTCAGCCGAAGCATTTTATCTGCACTTTCCCCAGAGAAACTCAATACTTTTATTGGAGAACCAGGACACTTAACCACACATTTTGCTCAGTCTTTTTTTTTTTTTTTTT
>NW_016107759.1:2821292-2829377 GCF_001604975.1 Cebus imitator
AAAAAAAAAAAAAAAAAGAAAAAAAAAGATTCGTTTTGGAGGAGGGAGGAGAACCCAGCTGGAGCCCTCAATGGGGTCGGCCTGGGCAGGTGGGGACTGGCCATCCCCGTTCTGGGAGGAAGGGGCCCAGGACCATTGTTTTCCCAAGAAAGTCCTGTGCAGGACCAGCAATGCTGCCAGGCCCCACCTGGCCCTCGGGGGCCCCCAGGCTTTAAGGGGACTCCTGGCTTAGGGCCAGGCCCTTGATGCTGGAGGAGGTCATGGGTGGAGGAGAGGGGGCACCAAGCGGGTAGCCAGGACCTCAGGGCTGCAGACAAAAAAGGGACTGTGTTGTCCACCAAGTCTGGGCCACATCAACGAATGTGGTTGCGGATCCGCCTCTAGGGGCTGAAAGCCAGGGCGTTGCCAGGCCTGAGGGTCCCTAAACAGCCCTTGGGCCGAGGGCGGGTGAAGCAGGGGCGGGGGGGGGCGGGCAGAGCTCCCACCGCCCCGCCCCCAGGGGGCGCCCCAGGCGCGACGCGGGAGGAGGCAGAGGGGGCGCCAGGCCGCGAGAGAGGAGGCCATGGGCCCTCGAGGGGCGCTTCTGCTGGCGCTGCTGCTGGCGCGGGAGGGACTCGGGAAGCCGGGTGAGCTCGGGGCGTGGCTGGCAGGACGGCGTAGGGGGGCGTTGGGTAGTTGGAGGCCGCGGGGAGCTCACTTCTTGTCTCCTACAGCGTCGCCGGAAGGGGAGCTGTTGTCAGGTAGGGCCCCCAGGACCCGCGATGCTTGTCAGGGCCGCTGGGCCGGGATGCATGGGGATGGGGGGTCCATCTACTGCTCTCTGGCCCCGGCTCCCGAGATTGAGAACTCTGTTGGTGTTGAAAGCAACTAATGGGCGTTGGGGGTGATGGGCGGGCCCTACGGACCACGTGGGAGGGTCCCCCGTGTCATCTACTTCCTGCTGCACACGCGGAGGGGACCCTGGGTGGGCAAAACGTGGTTTCCCGGACTGGGCTGAAGGAGAGAAAGGGAGAGGCTGGGCTTGGGGGGCGGCCTCCCGCAGCTCAGCAGTTCCTCTGACCATCTGAGGACCATGCGGCCAACGGATCATCCAGACGCGCATCGTGGGTGGAGGCGACGCCCAGCTCGGGCGTTGGCCATGGCAGGGGAGCCTGCGCCTGTGGGATTCCCACGTGTGTGGAGCGAGCCTGCTCAGCCGCCGCTGGGCGCTCACGGCGGCGCACTGCTTTGACTTGTGAGTGGGTATACGAACGGAGGGGTGCAGAGGCGGGCAGCAGCAGGGTTGGGGGTGGGGAGTACCACTTAACGTTACCAACGCTCTGATGCCACACTTGAGCGTGAATGTTGTTCGTGGATGCGACCTGGTGTACTGAGCCCTAGGCTCTGATGCAGTAGGTTACACCCATTCCAGCTCCCTTTGATTCCCCTGGAGGAAACCCTGTTCAGGTTCTTCCAGAATGTTCTTCCAGAACCTTTCCACGCCATTTTTGGTATGCTCTCTCTCTTTTTTTCAACCCAAAGTTCACCACTTTCCATCCCACCCTCATCCCCACTCCTGGTGGACTTGCAATGCAGGTGTGGGCACTGAGCCAAGGCCAGCTCCCTGAGGAAGCTGTGTGGACTTCATTCCACCAAGCTGCATTGCCACGGGTGCTTCTGCCCATTTCTCCTTGGGCTGCATGGGGGTGCCCCTGGAGGCCCCTGGCTCAATGCAAGTGTCCTTGGAACAGCTCTGGGAAGTGACAAGACCCCACCCTCTTGCTCTAGAAGCAGGTCCAAGGACTTTGCGTGTGGCCTCTCTGGGCTCTTTCATTTCTCCAGTGGACCCTGGGCCATGAGAAGGACTTGCTATGATGCCCCGGATGAGCAAGTAGTAGCAACTCCACAGTCTCCCTCCTGGGCTAGGCCCCAGGTGTGCTCAGGCAGGCAGCCCTCCATCCAGGGTCTCTGACTGCTCTCTTCTCGTCTACCAGGTATGGTGACCTTGGTGATTCCTCCGGGTGGACGGTCCAGTTTGGCCAGCTGACTTCTGCACCATCCTTCTGGAGCCTGCAGGCCTACTACACCCGGTACTTCGTGTCGAATATCTATTTGAGCCCTCGATACCTGGGGAATTCACCCTATGACATTGCCTTGTTGAAGCTGTCTACACCCGTCACCTACACTAACCATATCCAGCCCATCTGTCTCCTGGCCTCCACACTTGAGTTTGAGAACCGGACGGACTGCTGGGTGACCGGCTGGGGGAACATCCAAGAGGACGAGGGTGAGGCTGGGGACAGGCGGGTCAGGGAGGAGCTATCTTTGTTTGCCTGTTCTCCTTCATAGGTGCAACAGCCCCATGCTTGGTCTGGGGGCAGCCTACGCCCCTCCTGCTCACATTCTCCCCTCATCTGCCAGGGTAGGGACCAAACACCCATTTCTCTCCCCTCCAGGGGCTGTGGGGGTCAGCTTGGCGCAGGCCTGCACGTGGTGGAGGGGTTCTGGAGGGCTTGGTGACATAAACCTCAGACCTGGATTTGTTCTTGGATCTTTTCACCTCCCCTAGTGCCCACCAGTGCTGCAGGCATCAGGCTCCCTGGCTGCCTCGCCAAGCCTCCTTCATCCACCCTAGCTCTGGTCAATTCTCCTGGAGCACTGGGCCCATTCATCTCTCCTAGAAACTTCCAAGCCTTGTTCAACTGCAGCTCCCATGGAAACCCCTCTGGGGGTCCTCCAGTGGACCTGCCCTGGCACCTGCGTGTCTCCCAACATGCAAGCCCTGAAAGAACTGGGCCCAGCATCGGGAGGAGCCCCAGGGCCGGCAGCCCCAGACTGAGTGTGTTCCCTGTATCAGGAATCCACTTCCCTCTGCTCCCCGGTCTGGCCCACAACAATAGTAACAATAACATGAGGTTCCTTGAGCACACACTGTGTGCCTGGCACTGTTCTAGGCTTGGGGACCCAGCAGTGAGCCAGACGAGGCCTCTCTTCCTCCTGGAACTCACCTAGGAATTGAGTTGGCAACATTTTTATACCCATTTTACAGATGAGAAAACTGAGAGGGTTATGGAAATTGCCAAGAACTAGTAAATGGAAAAGTCAGGGACCCTTGCCTTAGAGAGGGTAAAGGATATCCCCAAGTCACACCCTGGCAGTTGGAAGCGGGAGTAGAGAACTCAGCACTGGAGCCGCCTTCCTCTAGAGGAGGGGTCCTTTCCCTTCCTCGAGAAGGGCCCCTGCTGCAAAGATGGGTGGGTGTGAGCCAGGGGCATAGCCAGGCTGCCTCTGCCACCCTCTCTCCCAGGCCCAGGGTGGGCAAGTCACACCAACCTCAGGCTGTGCCTCAAGTCATAGTGCCTGGGAGGCGGGGGGCAGGCATTTCTGGAGCCCTCTGCCTGGTGTGTGCCTTTGCTCTGCCCTGGACTGGCTGTGAGGCCTCGGACAAAGCTGTTCATCTCATGGTGCCTCAGTTTCCTCCCCTGTGAAATTGGGAAACAATAGTTCCACATCACAGGCTAGTTCCCAGGTCGTTAATCCTGAGGGCTGAGGAGAGGCTCCGCCAATGGGAAGCGCTGCCTGCAGGCTGGGTCTTGACTTCTTTGTCATCCTCTGCAGGACAAGGTGCTGGCTGGGACTCAGAGGCAGGAACTGGATAGGGGTGGGCTCCTGTCAGGCTCTGAGACTTCCCTAGCGCCTTGCCGGGCGATATCCCCCTGACTCTCCTTATCTGGGAGTGAGTCCTGATGACTGCTGCCTCCCAGGGGTGCTGGGGGAGCCCTAAGGGTGCATGACAAGCTTGTGCCCAGGCCCTGAACGTGCCCAGCTGCTACTGAGGGCAGGGCTGCAGCCAGGCTGGTGCCACCCCCCGCCCCGCCCCTGGGTCTGGCCTTGGGTGCTCATCTTAACATCATCTCAGCTGCCTTCTTCCCTTCCCCTGCTCCTTTTGGCTAAGGAATCTTTCCATGGGCGCAGGCAGGGCCGCTGTCGCCATTCTGCAGATAGGGAAAGTGAGGCTGGGGAGAGCTCTGACAGCTTGTCCATCCCCCCGGCCTTCTGTGATGAAGATGCTGAGAGCCTCTGCGGTGCTGGGGGCTGGGCTGGAGCTGGGGCTGATGAGGATGAGCTGCCAGGTGCTGTGGGTGCCCCAGGGCCCACCCCCGCAGCCTATTCCATCCCTTCCTAGAGGAGCCTCAGGTTGCTGTCCCTCTCCTTCCCCCATCGTCTCCACAGAGCTGCCGTATCCCTACACCCTCCAGGAAGTGCAGGTTGCCATCATAAACAACACCATGTGCAACCACCTCTTCCTGAAGTACGATTTCCGCATGGACATCTTTGGAGACATGATTTGTGCTGGCGATGCCCAAGGCGGGAAGGATTCCTGCTTTGTGAGTGTTCCTGCCACCATTCCCAGCTTGGGGCCTGAAAGCAACGTGTGTCCCTGTGCCTTATTGGACCCTCAGGTTAACCCCAGGAGGTGGAGACTGTGGCCCCACTCTGCAGACCCAGAAACGGAGGCTTGGCTGCTGCCAGGGGGAGGAGGAGGGCGTTCACCCAGCCCACCCAGCCCCACAGCCCCTCCCACTCTCAGCCTCTCCCCTGCCCCACTCACTCTACCCCAGGCTGACCTCACCCCCATGCCCCTCTGGCTCTCCAGGGTGACTCAGGCGGACCACTGGCCTGTGACAAGAACGGAAAGTGGTATCAGGTTGGAGTTGTGAGCTGGGGAGTGGGCTGCGGCCGGCCCAATCGGCCCGGTGTCTACACCAATATCAGCCAGCACTTCGGGTGGATTCAGAAGCTGATGGCCCAGAGTGGCATGGCCCGGCCAGACCCCTCCCGCCTGCTGCTCTTTCTCCCTCTTCTCTGGGCTCCCCCACTCCTGCAGCCGGCCTGAGCCCACCCGAGCCCATGCAGGCTGGGGCCACTGCTAAGTCAGGCCCTGGTTCTCTTCTGTCTTGTTTGGTAATAAACACATTTGAGTTGACGCCTTGCAGAGCATTTCTCAAACGCGGTGGCTTCATGGACAGCTCATTCTCCGTCCATGCCCCTGGCTCACACCCACATCTGTGCTGCACAATAGAACCATCTGGTGATTTCAATCAGAAAGAGAACTGTGCGTTGCCCAGGCTGGTCTTGAACTCCTAGGCTAGTCTCAATCTTCCTGCCTCACCCTCCTGAGTAGCTGAAGTTATAGACGAACGTCGTGCCCGGCAATGGAACGGGAGTAGTTCCAGGGTGCCAGGAGCTGGGAGGCCAGGAGTAGGGGGGTGTGCATTGGAGGAAATGATCCTGACACTCCTCACCCACCAAGGATCCAGCACAGAAATGCCAGACATCCTGATCTTACCACGGACCCCCCAGGCTGACCTAGCACCAGGATGTGGGTGCAGGTAGTTTATCTGGGAGGTGACTGCAGGAAGTTAGGAAACCGAGGCAGGGAAGGAAGGAACACCAATGAGCTTGCACAAACAAGGAGGTTATCACTGTAGGCAACTGAGGTGCAGTCCTGTGGGGGCCTCAGCATTGGCCCACTGAGGACAAGGACACCAGGGTGGGCATTTCTCTCTTGACACCCCACCCACCCAGAGCTGGGGCAGCCCCAACATGAGGCTCTGAGCACCCAAGGAGTAGGCAATAATGGTTCCTCTTGTGGGACTTCAGCTGGCAACATGTTTGAAAATCATTGTCCTCCCTTGGCAATGTTTTTCTGTATGTATGTATGTATGTGTTTATTTGAGACACAGTCTTGCACTTCCACCCAGGCTGGAGTGCAGTGGTACAATCTCTGCCCACTGCAATCTCCACTTCCCGGGTTCAAGCCATTCTCCTGCTTCAGCCTTCCGAGTAGCTGGGATTACAAGCACCCACCACCATGCCCAGCTAATTTTTGTATTTATAATAGAGACAGCATTTCACCATGTTGGCCAGGCTGGTTTCAAACTTCTGACCTCAGATGATCCTCCTGCCTCAGCCTCCCAAACTGCTGGGATTACAGATAGGAACCGTGCTGGCTGATATAGGTGTAGACACCGGGCCGATTGGGCCGGCCGCAGCCCACTCCCCAGCTCACAACTCCAACCTCGCCCAGCCGGATGTTTTTTTATTTTTTTCATGTTCATTTTTTCAGTTTATTGCTTGAAGGAATTACACTAGTCCAAGTTAAAAGCAGACTCCAAATGGTTACATTAGACAAACTGAGGTTTTTAAACTTGTAACAAGGGAAAGAAGGGAAATTCTACCCATTGCATGGAAATCCTCACTAAAGTTTCCATGAGCCACATGTACCTAAAACCCTTGAACCATCAGCTGATCGTCCTAAGCCAGTCCGACCTCTGCATGGAACTGGCGTAAGTTCTTGCACTGGTCACCCTGTCGCTGAATTACTTCTCCATATTCTCGATGCTCAGTTACAATCCGATTGCAGACAAATTTCCTCTTAAATGCCTTCACTAGTTGCTTTTTATTGTAATCCTCAGTGATCCCTTGGATAGTACCAAGGGGTTTCCTGTCATTTCTCTGTTGAATTCTTGCATGGATCTAATCCTCAGTGCCTGCAGGGAGCAGGTCATCACTCCCCTTTGCACCCCTTTGCTGTTTTTCCACTCCTTTGCTGATGCAAGTAAGATCACTTACTTCCATCAGCAAAGGGGTGGAAAGACTGGAGGTTCCGAATAGTGGACATTCGAGACAATTCCTTTTCTTCGGTGGAGACGGCCTGTGGAAGGCAGTGGTGTGACAGGAGAAGGCAGTGTGAGGGGGACAGCGTGGGGGAGTGAGAAGACTCTGAGGGGAGGCTGCTAAGTCCTTGGCTGCTGCTCAGTGACTGAGGCTGGAGGTGCTTTCAAATCAAGGGACAGAGTACACCTAAGCTACTTCTATCTTTCACGGCCCTCCTGGTGATATAGGAGTTAAGGAGAAATTATTCAGGCAGATAGTGAGGGGAAGGAAGTCCTTGGTAAGTTTTCTTTTTAATGAAAAGCAGCCTCCAAATTACTTTTTTTTCTAACAAAGAGCAGCTTGTAAAATCAACCTGCCGATATAGACAAGCAAGCTGGAAGCTTGCATGGCTGAATGGTAACAGCTGTGTCAACAGGAAAAGCGTGGCTGGGGCCAGGCAGGTCCAACATGGTGGCTCCACCTTCCCCTCTCCTCGTCAATCACGTGCACGGTAAGGAGCAGGCAACAAGGTGCCGGCCAGGTGGAGACCAAATTTGCATAATAAAAGATTAGGGTGGGGTGGCCAGTTTCCTCACAGTATGTAAACGTTGCACCTAATCCAACCAATCTTTGGGCCCTATGTAAATAAGGCACCGCCTCCTCAAGCCTGTCTATAAAACCCTGTATACTCTGCCACCGCTGCGGTGAGGTTCCACTCAAGGGCCCCTCTCTTTCATAGGAGAGTGAGCTGTTCTCCTTTCTCTTTCTTTTGCCTATTAAACCTCCACTGTTAACCTCACTCCACATGTGGTGTGTCCGTGTCCTTGATTTCCTGGGCATGAGGCAATGAACCTCGGATATTTACCCCAGACAACAACGTTGCTTTACTGGGAGTCTTTTGAGTTCCCCCAAATTGTCTTTTAGGGCCAAATTATGAGACCATGGGCCTAAAATTAAGCCATCTGAACGGGCAGCATATTTCAATGTGTTCCTTGAAGCTCTAGGCGCATTCTGATTCAAACTGCCTCTCTGCAAGATACTGGTTCAAAGCAAGCTGAGATTCCTTCCTGTCTGGAGTCTTCCTCTCCCATTCCTACACCTCCTCCTCTTTATCTCTCTCTAAGCTAAATTCTCCTTTTTCTAAGCTCCTCGGTATTCTTGCATATTGACTATTTATGTAAAGACGCTTGAAAACAGAAGGTTTCAAAAAAATCATTTTGACCTTTGTGCTGTTTCTTTAAAGCAAAGGATGAAATTTCCATGTAAAAGACATTCTCCCTATACCAGAAGCAAAGGTAACACTCTACCTTCAAGGGTGAGAAATTGAGACCAAGAGAATCCTGTACAGACATTTTAAGACTAACTCTTGGCCAGGCGCGGTGGCTCAAGCCTGTAATCCCAGCACTTTGGGAGGCCGAGGCGGGTGGATCACGAGGTCAAGAGATC
>NW_016107759.1:2831347-2852770 GCF_001604975.1 Cebus imitator
TTTAGTAGAGACGGGGTTTCACCATGTTGACCAGGATGGTCTCGATCTCTTGACCTCGTGATCCACCCGCCTCGGCCT
The DNA here is from genome assembly GCF_001604975.1 of Cebus imitator. Lineage (NCBI taxonomy): Eukaryota > Metazoa > Chordata > Mammalia > Primates > Cebidae > Cebus > Cebus imitator. Next base: position 2,831,426 of record NW_016107759.1, read on the forward strand.
CCCAAAGTGCTGGGATTACAGGCTTGAGCCACCGTGCCCGGCAAGACAACATTCTTAAAACATAAAATTGCTGAACATCAGTATAAGTCTGTTCTTGGCTTGTTAAATATTATAAAAAGACAAAAGGTATTTTGTTCTGTTCATTAATATGTTTTATTCCACACTGAAAAATAGTTCTATACAAAATTATATTTTTTAGAGTTTATAAACAATATATTCACGAGATGTTAACATATAAACATCATTCAAACCCATCATTCCTGGGTTTTCCTCTTATTTTCCCCTGAAATTACTGAACTGCAGTTAAAACGGTGTATATGTTTTTAGAGATGACGTGTCACTCTGCTGCCCAGGCTGGGGTGCAGTGATGTGATTTTAGCACACTGCAACCTCAAACTCCTGGGCTCAAGGAAGCTTCCCACCTCAGCCTCCCAAGTAGCTGGAATTACAGGCACAAGCCACCATGCTGGGCACCTGAGTTTTTACTAAAAAAAATTAAAGTTCTAATTAATATTTGTAATTGCATACAAATTATACAAATATATATATATATATGGCTCTGCACCCAGCCAAGAATATTTTTTATTTGAGAAAGAATATTTTCTGGTCTTAATAAGAAGGGAAAAAAATTTTTAAGTCATTTTTAAGTCCTAAGGTAAAATGATCGGTTGTTCTAATATTTAAAAAGGGAGCTGGGGATGGTGGCTCATGCCTACAATCCCAGCAATTTGGGAGGCCAAGGTGGGCAGATCACCTGTGGTCAGGAGTTCAAGACCAGCCTGGTCAACATGGGAAACCCTCTCTCTACTAAAAATACAAACATTAGTTGGGCGTGGTGGTATGTCCCTGTAATCCCAGCTACTCGGGGGGCTGAGGCAGGAGAATTGCTTAAACCAGGAAGGCAGAGGTTGCAATAAGCTGAGATGGCGCCATTGTACTCCAGCCTGGGCAACAAAGCGAGACTCCATCTCAGTAATAATAATAATAATAATAATAAGGGAAGAATATGCGACAAAGACAGAGAGGGTAAGATAATGATGGCAGGCCTTTGCAGGTTGTAGAGGGTTTATGCAGGGTGGGTCCTTTTGTTGTTGTTGTTAGAGGTGGTTTCATTTGTTGTAGGCTGGAGTGGAACAGTGCCCAACAGTGCAATCCTAGCTAACAGCAGCCTTGAACTCCTGGGCTTAGGTGATCCTGAGACTCCTGGGTTTTGAGGATCACACCTTGCTAATTTTTAAATTGTATTTTTGTAGAGACCAAATGTGTCTCTATATGGCTATGTCACTATATTGCCCAGACTGGTCTTCAACTCCTGGCCTCAAGCAATCCTCCTGCCTTAGCCTCCCAAAGTGGTGGAGCCACCATGCCTAGCTAAGGATGAGTCTTGCAGAGGGAATTTTGTGTGAGATCTGGTTGACTGGGATGGGAAGATACTTGTTCATAAGTTTCTAAGTATTGAGCTTGGTGTCAGGGGTACAGGGATCCAAGACTGAAGTCTTGTCCCCTGTGTTTGGAGCAACAACATTTTCCCTTCTTTCCACCCTCCCTATCTCTCTCTCCCTCCCTCCCTCCCTGCCTTCCTTTCTTTTTGAGACGGCGTTTCACCATGTGGGTCAGGCTGGTCTTGAATTCCTGACCTGAGGTGATCCACCCGCCTCGGCCTCCCAAAATGCTGGGATTACAGGCGTGTACCACAGTGCCCAGCCAATAAGATTTTCTTAGACTAGTGATCTACTGTTCATTGAAAAAATGCAGGAGATTTTTATTTCTGAAGTCTGTTTCTAAAAAATTACAACTTTCTTCTGAATTGCAGCTTTAGTTTAGAGCAATGCTTTCCTCCAGGATAACTGGATTCTGTACTCTGGGCTTTTCTTGATGGGTCTAAGTTATACTAGCTCACTAGGCTTTTTCATATGCTCTTACTTTTCTAAGAGCCAGCTGTTCCTCTGCTCGAGGTACTAGTGTCCTTGCCTGCATTCCTCTCTAACATGATATACACAATCATGAACTGGGGCACACACTCTTCCTGTCTCTGATTAAATTCAAGTACCTTCTCATCAAGTTTGACTTTCAGGTTATCTAAATGGGCTTCACATAGGGAGAAACCATCACACTGCTGGAGATTTTTCTCTATCCTTTGTCCAACCAGTGTAATAGTAACTGACTCTAACTGCTCTACTCAACATTTGATTCACAGCTTTTAAAAGATTACCTATCAGGACAATTGAAAAATCTTAAAGTTTATCCTTGTCCCATTCTGTCAGAAATATACATGGATCTCTTTTTTTTTTGTTTTGTTTTGAGACAGAGTCTCCCTCTGTTGCCCAGGCTGGAGTACAGTGGCATGATCTTAGCTCACCATGACCTCTGCCTCCCAGGTTCAAGCAATTCTCCTGCCTCAGCCTCCCGAGTAGCTGGGACTACAGGCAGGTGCCACCACACCCGGCTAATTTTTGTATTTTTAGTAGAGAAAGGGTTTCACTATGTTGGCCAGGCAGGTCTCAAACTACTGACCTTGTGATCTGCCTGCTTCAGCCTCCCAAAGTGCTGGGATTATAGGCATGAGCCACTGCACCCGGCCAGGATCTGTCTTTTTCTAACCTGGTGAATATATGTTACTATGTTGTACTTATAACACAATTTTCTCTGCTGAAAGTTTTTCTCTGCTAGAGGTTTTAAGTAATCATCGCAGAAACAGATTTTGTGTTTTATTAAGATAGTTTCGGCCGGGCGTGGTGGCTCACGCCTGTAATCCCAGCACTTTGGGAGGCCGAGGCGGGTGGATCACGAGGTCAAGAGATCGAGATCATCCTGGTCAACATGGTGAAACCCTGTCTCTACTAAAAATACAAAAATTAGCTGGGCATGGTGGCGTGTGCCTGTAATCCCAGCTACTCAGGAGGCTGAGGCAGGAGAATTGCCTGAACCCAGGAGGCGGAGGTTGCGGTGAGCCGAGATCGCGCCATTGCACTCCAGCCTGGGTAACAAGAGCGAAACTCCGTCTCAAAAAAAAAAAAAAAAAAATAGTTTCTTGGACTTTGATTATTTGGAAAAACTGAGTCATCTGTACTAAATGATGCTAAATCTCCTTTAAGTTATATTTATATGGATGTGTTCTTGATGTGAATGTTATAAAAATTATGGAAGATTTATAAAGGTCTGATGGTCCTGGTATGATGCTGTCAGTCATTATTCTGGTTGGTTTCTTAAAATAGCATGCACAATACAAGTAATTCAGTGTCCCCATTATTTGTTAGTTACCATGAATTCTCATCAGATTTTTAACCATGGTTAGTCTGAGTTTCTGTCATCTATAGGTTTCATTCTCTAAAGGCAGTTGCAATCAAATTCATGGAAGAGACTCAAACACATATGCTTGGATATCTATATTTGATAACTTTAAATTCAGTGGACTAAGTAAAAACTTCCAAAACTCTAAGCAACAATAAAATACCTTATGGATTCATGAAACTGCTAATTAAAATCAAACAGAACAAGAATTAACTACATGAGACTTAAATGATAATCAATTATATTTTTTGTGACTTTTATTAAAATATTCCTGGGTCTTCAATGTTTTATGTTCCAGATTTAAGGAAGCTCTTTTTTTTTTTTTTAAGGTATTTATAGTTGACAATAATATGGTAATGTATACTTTTGTGAAGGAATGTGGAAACATTTACTTTTTCTCCCTACTTGATTGTGCCAAAATTAAAAAGCTATCCATGAATATTCTTATTTTGGCAACAGGAATCTGCTCTCTTTATAGCTGAAAACGATTGGAAATATTGGTTATGTTACTTATGACAGTGGCCACTCCAGATGGTTGCCACTGCCATTGCGCTGACTGCAGCAGGGAGGTGCAGCCAGGGCTACACGCTTCATGAAGCTGGCAGGAGGCCAAGAGCAGACAGGAACCCCATCCTCCCTGGCACAAGCTGCAGCCACCCAAGCAGCAGCTGAGGACTCAGGCATCCCTGAACTCTTAGGGGCCCGGGAAGGCCCTCCGACCTCGCAGGCTCAGAGTGCTTCTTCCTGCTGTCTGCACCCACACTGATCTCAGAGCAAAGTTGGGTCCAAGCCCAGATGCCATGAACAGCAGCAGCAGGCAGGCAGGTAGGTTCCTGGGTGGAAGGGGGCGGGTCCCTGGGGAGGCCCCATCTTTAGGCCAGGGATGCCTTGAAGGCTGGGGACCAGCTGCCAGTCCTGCAGACTGTGGAAATTCGTGGGTCCTTTTCCAGGCCTGCCTATGGACCAATCAGCATGCATTTCCTCCCCTCTGAAGCTCATAAAAGTCCTGGACTCAGTCAAAGCTGAGCAGACATCAGGATGACCAGCTGCAGAGAGAGGAGCTACCCACTCCAGGGCTTCCCCTCTGCTGAGAGGACTGAGAGGCAACAGGACAATCAGCTGCAGGGAGGATCTATCCTGTCTGCTGAGAGCTGCAGAGATGATGGGAGAACCTGGCTGGAGAGAGGAGCCACCCACTCCAGGGCCTCCTCTTTGCTGAGAGCTGCAGAGATGAGAGCACTATCTGCCTGCAGAGAGGAACTTCCCACTCTAGGGTCTCCTCTCTGCTAGAAGCTGAACACGCATCAAGACACCCTGGCTGTGGAAAGGAGCTTCCTGCTCTGTGTCTCCACCGAGATGTTCTATCACTCAATAAAGCTCCTCTTCAACTTGCTCACCCTCCACTTGTCTGCATACCTCATTCTTCCTGGTCACAGGACAAGAACTCAGGACCCACAAAATGGTGAAGATAAAGGAGCTGTAACACAAACAGGGCTGAACATGGCCCTTGCTCACCACATTTCAGGTGAAGAGGAGGAGAAAAAAGCTGCAGCCCTTCAGGGGAGTCCAGACCTGGGAGCTCCCTGAGTCAGGTCTGTGACTCGTTCTTGGGGCCCTGTGATTCCTGGTGTCTTCAGGCTTCCAGGCACCACCACATTCCCCAGTGCCAGCCAGGGTGGCTGCCTGTGGTGAGCCTAGTCCAGCTGCAGCCTCAGAGCGGTGGCACCCATGCTGGCACCTGGAGCTGCCTGCCCCTGGCAGCACCTGGCATGGATGACTGCACAGTGGCTGGGCCCCATGCTCGTTCGCATCCCCTCACCATTCCATACCTGACTTGCAGCCCCACTCAGAGGCGTGGGCATCCAGGCCAGTAGTGTGAGCCAAGCACAGCCTGCCAGGCTGAGTGGGTGGAATGAGCCCAGTTTCATAGGCCCAAGGGAAATTCAGGCCAAGGTGCCACCAGCCACAGGTTTCCAGCCAGAAAAGCAACACCCCAGAGATCCTGCAACATTTTGAAGGCTTTGGAATGTTGTATTTAAATTGTTTATAGATCAGTTTTATCATCTACCTGTAGACTATACTAGACCCTTAATTCTAAGTTCCTCCAGTCCAGTTTTCTCCTAAGGAATTACTCAAAGTGGAAGCTGCTGTTTCATAAAGCCCTATGGGCTAAAACTAAACAACTTAACATACCTAACAAGGGACAAGTATTGTGCCTGATTTGTGGACCACACAGAGAATTCACCAACCATCCAACACCAGAACCAGAGACATGTTAACTGCAAAATTGCCAGCATCATTCTGCAGCTTTTCCCAAGACCATCAGAACAAGATTCCATATGATGGCGGTCTGCTTACCCTTATTAATGCCCAGCTTTCTCCCTTGACAGGATAATCTGTAATTAAAATGTTATATGCAGTAACTCCTTTGGGTAACTTGACAGAGCTGGACCTAAAAACATGCTTTACTCCACCTAGTGGGTAGTTGTGGTGATATTGCTAACACATGTTTTGTTCAAATTGTACTAGTGGCCCCTTTTATAGAGTTGGCCCTATCTTCTGCTTTATTTCCACCCAGTCATGAAACGCTACTCAATGGCTACAACAGCTTTCACCTGCTTTTCTTCCCCCTTTTTTTTCCAGTTGTTTTTTTTTTTTAAAGGGATAGGGCCTTGTGGTGGGCATGATGGCTCACGCCTGTAATTCCAGCACTTTGGAAGGCCAAGGCAGGCGGATCATGAGGTCAGGAGTCCAAGACCAGCCTGATGGCAATATAATGAAACCCCGTCTCTACTAAAAATACAAAAATTATCCTGGCGTGGTGGCATGCCTGTAATCCCAGCTACTTGGAAGGCTAAGGCAGGAGAATCGCTTGAACCTGGGAGGCAGTTTGCAGTGAGCTGAGATCGCACTACTGCATTCCAGCCTGCGTAACAGAGCAAGACTCCATCTCAAAAAATAAAAGAGAGCACAATAGGGTCTTGCTTTGCCCAGGGGTGGAGCCAGAGCAGTGGCGTGATCCCAGCTCACTGCAACTTTGAAGTCCTGGGTTCCTTCCACCTCAGTCTTCTGAGTAGCTGGGTCTACAGGCCCACACTACCACACCCAGCTAAGTTTTTAAAATTATTTTATGTAGAGACAGGGTCTCATTTTGTTGCCCAGGCTGGTCTCAGGTGGGCAGTTAGCCCCAGCCTTCCTGCCAGATGCTCCAGCCTGGCCAAGCGGTCTGGGAATCCATAAGTATTTTTTAAACCTGTAAATATAGAGTTCCAGATTTGTGATTTCATTATATGCAAACTGTGCTTCAAATGGGAAACGCCAGCCCCATAATAGTCTAGTTAGTGACATGCATGCAGAAGTGTCTGAGGGGAAGTACACTCAGGTCAGCTCCTGATGTCTGAGGAAGGAAGAGGAAGCGATGGGTGGACAGAGGGTCTGGGACCTGGACAAACGTAGTGACACCCACACAGGAGAATGCTGAGGACTGGAGAGGCGGAGAGCGCGTGAGTGTCACTGTAAACACTTTCTACTCTGCAATATGTCTGAAATTTGGGTGGTAAATGTAGGGGAAATGCCCGTTGACTTTGTCCTTGGAAGACAGCTCCCCAGGGTCCATTCTCAGCTTCTGCCATCTTGGTCCATCTGGACCCTCCATCCTCCAGTCTGGAAAATTCCAGGTCCTTCACGTGGCTCGCTGTCGGGGATGAGGTCAGGAACTGGCCCCCCGGACCAGCGACACCCCCACAGAGCTATTCCCTCTGCAGCCTCCCAGGGAGGGCTCAGCCATTTCAGGGAAGGAGATGAGCAACTGACTCAAACCAGTTTAAGGCTGTTCCAGTGCCCGAGGCCATCAAGGACCTCCTCTGGGCTGGTCTTCATTTATTAGTCCATATGATGATGTCAGGAGGTGGGGCATTCGAAGGTAATTTGGTTAAGATGACTTCATAAGCACAGTGATAAGGGCCCAGTGATGGGGTTAGGGCCCTTATAAGAGACGAAGACCAGGGCCCTCCTCTTCGCCCCTCCCCAAATAAGAGGACTTGGTGAGAAGACGGGGAAGGGGCCCTCACCAGCAGCGGGGTCACTCAGTGCCTTGATCCTGGACTTCCAGCCTCCAGAATGGCGAGAAACAAACCTCTATCGTCTACCAGCCCCCGATGGCGTGGGGTTTGTGTTACAGCGCCTGAGCTGACCCAGACGCCAAGCAGCAGGAGTGGGACCAGGGTGGGCTGGGGAAACCAGAACTTGGGAATCCTGCCTCCCTGTAGCGGGGAGACCCTGTGGGAGACCCCAGAAGTGCTGAGGCAAGGATCTGAAGCCTCAGCCTGTTCCCATATGAATATAGTGTGATATTGTGCTGGCCTAGAGCCAGAACCAGAGCAAAACTATTTTATAAAATGCAAAACTGTTTTTAGATAAGTTGAAATGGCTGCCCCATTCTCCTCACAATAACTACTGTCCTTGGCCTCTGTAAATAGAACTGCCAGTTTGTTCTTCAAAACTATGTAAAACTGCTTACCTTTTCTTATCAGTAACTGCCAGAATTGCTAGCCTTTGCTTACCGGCAATTGCCAGACTAAGCAGCCCAAGCTAGTTCCATCCTGGCTCCTGTGACTTGTAATAAGTAACTAAGGTCTGTGATTTCCACCTTAACCAGATAATGTGTAAACAAATGTTTATCTTGACTTCTGTAAACCACTTAAGTAAACAAACGGAATGACAAAAGTCCCCATCCCTTGGAATGTCCGGAGACCCCCACCCTCATCTCTGCCCAGGAGGTAATTTACAGAATCCACTAGCCCTCGGAATGTCTGAAGCCTTTTCATCCCCATCCCTGCCCCTCACCCCCACTCCCAAGGTGGTTTTTCGGGTATAAAAAATCGTGGCACCCTCCTGTTGCCACCACAGGTTGGAGAGACGTGAGTCCTCTGTGGTCGCCGGCATAAATAAATGACCCTGCAATCTGGCATACTTTTGTCTTGTGATAACTTTCTACACTCGGTCAAATACAACATATAGAAATAGAAAAGAATTACAGATATAGTTACATAGTTATTCCTATATATAATCATAAATAATCACATAGTAATTCATATGTAATCACAGAAATATGTATACTCAATATAACCTTTTAATTATTATGGGTTTGAAGCACGGAACTGAGGTGACGTTGTGAACAAAGTGACCCTAAGGCAAGATGCTCTAAGCCCTCTGTGACGCCCGCGTAAGGGCTGCTGGAGGGCACCCCGGCTGTGCAGCAGCGCCAGCACTGGGAAAGCCCCGCTGTTTAGCCAGCTAGGGAAGATGTCCAGAATGGCCAAGACGCCTCCTTCCTGGGAGAGTTAGGAGAAAACTCCGCTCCCCAGCTCTTGCGTCAGGCCTGGCTGCTGTCGGGGAGGCCCACAGACATCCAGGGGCTTAACTGTCTCTATGTGATGCTGGCTTCAGCAGTCATATTCCATGTCCACTCTCACGCCCCGCTTCTGCACCAGGCCCCTTTTTCTTTTTCTTTTTCTTTTCTTTTCTTTTTTTTTTTGAGTCGGAGTTTCACTCTTGTTACCCAGGCTGGAGTGCAATGGCGCGATCTCGGCTCACGGCAACCTCCGCCTCCTGGGTTCAGGCAATTCTCCTGCCTCAGCCTCCTGAGTCGCTGGGATTACAGGCACGCACCACCATGCCCAGCTAAGTTTTTGTATTTTTAGTAGAGACGGGGTTTCACCATGTTGACCGGGATGGTCTCGATCTGTTGACCTCGTGATCCACCCGCCTCGGCCTCCCAAAGTGCTGGGATTGCAGGCGTGAGCCACCGCCCCCGGCCTCCTTTTTCTTAAAATATATAATCAGTAATACTAACGTAAATCTTAACATCTTTGTTCTTTCTTTTTTTTTGAGACGGAGTTTTGCTCTTGTTACCCAGGCTGGAGTGCAATGGCGCAATCTTGGCTCACCGCAACCTCCGCCTCCTGGGGTCAGGCAATTCTCCTGCCTCAACCTCCTGAGTAGCTGGGACTACAGGAATGCGCCACCATGCCCAGCTAATTTTTTGTATTTTTAGTAGAGACGGGGTTTCACCGTGTTGACCAGGATGGTCTCGATCTCTTGACCTCGTGATCCACCCGCCTCGGCCTCCCAAAGTGCTGGGATTACAGGCGTGAGCCACCGCGCCCGGCCCTGTTCTTTCTTAACAAGTATGAGGAAAGGGCTGACGCATTAGGTCTTCTCCTCGCCTCGGCTACTTGAAAGTCCTGGGCCTCCTGTCTACAAGACACGAGATTGACCTGACCCTATCACTGACCACCATTACCTCACTCTACCTTCCCTGCTCCTGCTTTGTACTGAATAAAAGTCAGAGTGTCCAGGCACTCGGGCCACTGCCGGACTCCGCGCTTCGGTTGGCAGTGGACCCCCGAGCCCAAACTCTCTTTTCTCTTTCTCGGTGTCTTGTCTTTCGTTTACACAGTTTCTCATCTCTGCACCAGCAGAGAGTGGCTCATAGGACCCTGTAGGGCTGGACCCTACCCCTCCCTCAACTTGAAACTTGGGTATAGTTTATTCTATATTCAACACTTGCACTCGTAGTATGTTAATTACATGAAAGATTAGGCAAAATGTATGGTTATATGTCCTGGTTTTCCAATACAAGTATTGAGTCTCTCTGGGGAAAGAGCAGACAAAATGCTTCGGCTAAGCATGGCACCGACGGGAACTCAGTGAGTGTGGCGGGCTGTGGGAGCTGTGGGTTTCCGGAGCTCAAGGCTGCGGTGCCTTCCCAGGGTCCTCCTCCCCAGCAGCAGCCACTCAAGGGCAAGTCACATGCACAGCCCGGCCTCAGCCTGCTGGGGCAGACGGCAAAGACCCCTGAGCTTCTGATCTAGCTCCTCCCCCAGCCAGCAGGACCTTCCCTCTGGTTCCTGAGCCCCAGGGGGCCCCTGAGGTCCCTGGGAGGAGTCAGCTTCTGGCTTTGCTCAGTCTCAGCCAGGCCAGGCCTACCCAGAGATCCGAGCCAGGGACCCGGGTTCCTGCCTCCAGTGAGGCTGGGAGATTCCTTGAGGCTCAGCCTTGACACCAGGCTACAGGGGGTCCCGCCCACTGAGTGGGTATAGATGGAGACGCTCCTCTCTGCTGTGCCTCAGTCTTCGGAGCCACAGAGGGGTCTTCCCAAGCCCCACACCTGGAGGGCAGGGAGGCCAGGGGTGCCAGGGGCTTGTGGTCCCAACCCGCCTCCTAACACACACGGGCCAGCGGGCCTGGGGCCACCTCTGTGGGCAGGAGAAGGCCTCATTGTTCCCTCTCCTGGCAGAGTGAGGACAGGGGCGTGCCTGGGGCAGGAAATAAATGCTCAGTAAATCCCCCTCCTGGGGAGCCCTGATCCCGAGGGACAAAGGGCCTGTGTTGAGTCTCCCTGAGGACGGGCTCAGGGCCAGCACTTGGGCCAGGGCAGATGGAGGGGGCAGGGGAAGTGGGGGTGGTGCCTCCCACCAGGTGGACACGCAGGTGAGGAGGAGTGTCCTCGTGTGTACACGCCCCCCGAGTGCAGGAGAGGCTGGGCAGGGGCGTGTGTCTGGGGCATGTGTGTGCTTGCATCTCCAGTTGCACGTGTGTGACTCCCATGCTCGCGCCATCTGAACAGCCCTCTAGTGGGCATTTGGGTGAGTCCCGGCACCCCTCTGGCCAGGCTCTTCCTCCAAGTCCCCCCAACCCCAGCTGCTGCTTCTGGAGTCCTGGCTCAGACGACTCACCTTCTGGGTGCCAAACCCTGCCGGCCTGGAGTTAGAAACAAGGCCCCTGAACTGCCAGCAAACTTGGGAAGGCGCCCTCGGGCTAGGCTGGGTCAAGAACACAACCCACTTTGTGCCGCCTCCAAGCTCCTGCCTCTGAGAGCTGTGCTGGCCAAGGACTTGGCCTCTTCCACCTCTACCTCCCTGGAGGAGGCTCCTCCTGAGCGGGGCTCCGCTGACCCTTCCCGGGCCTGGCCCCTGCTGACCCCAAGTCAGAGGAGCCTTGGGGGGTGCAGAAGGGTGGCAGCAGAGGTGCAATTGGGGCCTCACCTTGACATACCAGTCACTGGGAGCCCAGCCCTGTCCAGCCCCTCCAGGGAGACGGAACCAGACAGATCCCCAACCAGGATCATCTGGGAACAAGGCGAGGAGGTAAGCAAGGGGATGGCAGGAGCCCACCAGCACCTGGAACACCTGCAGCCCTCACCGCCAGCGACCTCTGTCCTCATGGGTATTAAGCCAGGCGAGGGGGCAGCCTGAGCGGCACAGCTGGGCTCCCACAGAGAACCCCACAGCCAGCACTTTCCTATGGTCATGTGACTACCGCACTGTGCCATCGCTGAATTGGAACTGGGGCCACAGCATGTCTTGCCCTGGAATTGAATAGCCACAGCTGCCCTTCAACCCTGAGACAAAGCCACCACTCAACCTCTCAGCCTGGTGGCTTCACACCTCTGAACTGAGCTGTGAGCAGCGGTCACACCCTTGCCCCTGGGGCCAAGTGGAGATGGAGGTGCTCTGGGTAACCCTCTCCCTTTTCCTAGCCAGAGTTGAAGTCACAACCTGCCTCCTTGGCTGCTCAGAGGTGAAGTTGGAGAAGATGCTGCATTCCAGGAAATGGTGTCTGGCCACCCAGAATAGTCACATCCCCCAGTCCTAAGCGAAAGCAGCCTTTTTTCCCCAGGAGTTCAGTGCCCTGGCTGAGCTGAGCCGCTGTGGACCCCGGGGAAACAGGGCAGTGGCTGAGCTGAAACACCGCCCTGTGGGCCAGCTCTGGCACCTTGCCTCCCTGGAGCCGGATCAGCCTCCTAGAGATGGAGCTTCAGAGACAGCCCTCTCCCTGGAAAGTGGGTCTCCCTGGGCTGCTCCCTGCCTTCCTCTGCAATGTGCTGTTCCCAGCTGCCCCGCTCCCCCACAGGGCCCAAATGACAGCTGTCCTCTGCCATTCTGCCAGTGTATCTGACCTCATGAAGTCTGGGATACTGCCAAGCCCCACCATCTCGGGGTCTAGAGTCACTACTGCATGGAGCCTCAGCCCCCAAACCCCGAGTTACGCTGAGCCCTGTTGGCTCAGGTCCCGGAATTGCAGCGGTATCCTCATCCCCAGGTTTCAACCTGAAGCACCACATCTTCCCCACAGTTGGGCTGTTGCTCTGCTCTGTCCCCCAGGGGAGAATCACAGCTACAACCCAGTCCCCTGGGCCCGACCTGCTAGAGGGTGCCTCAGAATTACAGATCCTGTGGGAGTCGAGGGCTGGGGGAGGGATGGCATTAGGAGAAATACCTAATGTAGATGATGGGGTGATAAATGCAGCAAACCACCACGGCACGTGTATAACTATGCAACAAACCTGCACGTTCTGCACATGTATTCCCAGAAATTAAAGTATAATTTAAAAAAATTACATATCCTGGCTCTGTGGGCGATGCACATTCAACCTGCCACAGAGAATAAACCTGCACCCAATGACCCAGGCCTGGCCTTGCTTTGTATGCCAGGCCCTGGGCCTAGGACCCCAGCCCCACAGCTGGGTGGCACCCACAAAGCCAGCGCCACTGCACCTTCTTGTAGGCCACATCAGACTTGACACCAAAAGGTCCCCTTTGGCTGTATATCCCCATTGTGGGGAAAATAAGAATAGGAGGATCCCAAAACCTCTTGACATCAAGGACATTACCAACCACGGCCACAAATCTCTATAGCCTGGGCCTTGAGGCCCCCAGTTATTGCTGATGCTCAACTACTGAGAGCCAGCTTGGCTATAGAGACCCCACCCAGATGGCGCTGAAGGAACTGAGAGGCAGACACTCAAAACAGCAAAGTGGGACTATCCAAGCGGCCAGTAACCTTCCGAGCTGAGAGCCTCAGGCACTGACAGCATTCTGGTCCGAGAGCCTCGAGCAGACAGGGACCCACGCGTTTGGTCTCTCTGAACAGGTGATGATTGTTAACAAACAGCTGTTTGGTATTTGCTCATAACACAAAATATGCCGAGTAGGCAGCTGGTGCCCATTTACCACTGATCACAGACAAACTAAAAAGTATTCTCCACGAGGGAGCCACGGGGGCAGGGTCACATGTTCCAAGCTTACATAATTGTTTTAACCGGTATATGATATTTATATATTGTCCTATCACTTTAGAATGCCCCAAGTAGTTTTTTACTTGGCTGGGGGGTGGTTAGAGTTTCCTTGCCATCGTTCTTCCTAGCAAATAATATATTCTATCATACGCTCAGCGTTTCTCAGCAATCATTCACTCAACATTTCTCAATATTCATAAACTTAACATTTCTCAACAACTTAACATTTCTCAACACTTAACACAGCTGAAGAGCTGCACGGAGACCATATCACTGCACCGATCGGGAAACACAGCTACCCCACCCTTTCCAACCAGCACACTAAGACGCAACTGCAGGTGAAAGTCTACCTCTATGAAAGCCACTCTAGAAACTTTGGAAGAGGCGATTGTTCCACCAGATGTACAGACATCAGTGCAAAGACACCAGAAACGTGAAGCAGCAAGAAAATCTGATACCACTAAAGGAACATAAATGTGTAGTAACAGATGCCAATGGAAGAGGAAATCGGTGAATTGCCAGAAATAAATTCAAAATAATGATCTTAAGAAAACTAAATGAGGCTGGGCACAGTGGTTCATGCCTGTAATCCCAGCACTTTGGGAAGCTGAGGCGGGCGGATCACCTGAGGTCTGGAGTTCGAGACCAGCCTGACCAACATGGAGAAACCCTGTCTTTACTAAAAATACAGAATTAGCCTCGTGTGGTGGCACATGCCTGTAATCCCAGCTACTTGGGAGGCCGACGCAGGAGAATTGCTTGAACCCGGGAGGTGGAGGTTGCAGTGAGCCGAGATTGTGCCACCCAGCCTGGGCAACAAGAGTGAAACTCCGTCTCAAAAAAAGGACCTCCCTCAACATGTGGGGTCGGGGGGCAAGAGAGAAACACTTACTCCTGGTGTCCTTGGCCTCAATGGGCCAATGCTGAAGCCCCCACAGGATTGTGGCTCAATGTCTCCTAGTTTGAGCAAATTCATTGGCATTTGTGCCTTCCCTGCCTTGGTTTCTGGCATGTGTGTGATTGGGAACCCTGGGATGGGGGCAGTGGGAGCATTTCCTCCATGGCACCCCCAAGCCACATCTTCCCACCTCTCTGACACACTGAACTACTACTGCTCTTCCATCAGTTATCTTTCTGATTGAAATAACCAGAGGGTCCTGCTGTTTGCAACAAACACCTGGAAAACAATTTAGGTCTTCAGGTAGGGTCTTGGCCTGGACCAGACATGAGTGAAGAGGAGGGAGTCATCCAAGAAGCCCCTCAGGTCCACAGAAAGCTCTGCAAAGCATCAGCTTTAACATGCACATGTATTTATTAGCAAATGGGACAAAAGGGGCTGGAATCTGATCCTAACCCTGTCCTTGAAGTGCCACAGCCAGGGGGAAATGAGCCAATACTGTGGTCTCCACTGTAGCCTCACAGTCTCTTGTGCACTCAAAATGGCTGCAGGAGTCAGGGAGCCCAGAGCAGAGCAAGGAGCAGCAGCAGCTGAGAGGGGCTTGGCCTGGGCGTACTGTGGGACATCACCCTCCGGATCCAGTGGAAGTACACACTGATGTTTGTGTAGACACCAGGCCGATTGGGTTGACCACAGTCCATTCCCCAGCTCACGATTCCAACCTGATACCACAGTCCATCCTTGTCACAGACCAAGGGTCCACCTGAGTCACCCTGGGGAGCAGCATGGGTGAGCCCAGCCTGGGGCAGAGTGGAAGGGGCAGCAGAGAGGCCATGAGAGCAGAAGGGTCTGTGGGGCTGCGCAGACTGAATGCAAATCTTACTCCTTCCCATGGAATCAACCAACTCTTAGTTTTTGTACCTTCAAAGTGGGGCAACAGCCTCCAGGGGTTGACGAGTTAATCAGTCAGCATTTATGAAAAATGAGAAGCATGTTTTGTAGGCTTGGTAACTAAGGCTGCACTGGTTTTCCCATAAGAAATCCAAACAATGGGTTGGGAGTGGTTGTGGGGGAGGAGATGGTGGGATTCCCTGGTGGGGTAGAGGCACTTACTTTGCAGGTGTCTACACCGCCATCTTCAGCACCAGCACAAAACATGGAATCCTGGATCATACCACGGCTAGAGGGCTGTTCAAACAGGTAATTACACCTGGTGTTGTTTAAGATGGTGACTTGTGCTTCCCGGAGTTTGTAGGGAGGTGGCAGACGTGCTGTAGATAGGACAGAAAAGACAGCACCCTTTACCTCTCTTCTGCCATCTGGGGCAGGGAGAGGAGAAAGGGCATGTGTTATAGTGGTGGTGAGGGGTCCCTGACACACCCACAGTGCCTGGCATTGCTCTTGACTCCCCAGCACCTAATACATCAAGAGCAATCAACAGCCGGGCGCGGTGGCTCAAGCCTGTAATCCCAGCACTTTGGGAGGCCGAGGCAGGTGGATCACGAGGTCAAGAGATCGAGACCATCCTGGTCAACATGGTGAAACCCCGCCTCTACTAAAAATACAAAAAATTAGCTAGGCATGGTGGTGCGTGCCTGTAATCCCAGCTACTCAGGAGGCTGAGACAGGAGAATTGCCTGAACCCAGGAGGCGTAGGTTGCGGTGAGCCGAGATCACGCCATTGCACTCCAGCCTGGGTAACAAGAGCGAAACTCCGTCTCAAAAAAAAAAAAAACAAAAGAGCAATCAACAATATCACAGAATAACCCAACAGATGGCCAGGTGGTTGCAGAGCTTCCTGAAAGTCAGTTTCTCTATCTGTAGAATGGGGATGATAGCCCTTGCCTGAGTGAGTGGAGAGGTTTCTCAGCCAAAGCATGGCAGGAGGAAGGGTTACCATATTGGTCAGGCTGGTCTTCAATTCCTGACCTCAGACGATTCACCTGCCTCGGCCTCCCAAAGTGCTGGGATTACAAACTCAGGGCCCAACCTGTTTTATTATTATTATTTTTTTTATCTTTTATATTTTTACTGTGCCTCTTCTATGTATAGATATGCTTAAGTACATAAATGCTTACCAGTGTGTTACAAGTGCTTCTGGTATTCAGTGCAGTCACAATCTGTACAGGCGTGTAGCCCAGGAGCAATGGGCTACACCACAGACTCTGTGGAGTGAACTGTGCCATCTGGGCTTGTGTAACTATACTCTGATGTTGACACGATGATGAAAATGTCTCATGATGTGTCTCAGAATATATCCCAGTTGTTAAGTGACACAGGACTGTAGGCTAAAAATCACTGAATCGTGTACTTTAACACCGAACACTTGAAAATGTTATGGGGCTGGGCGCGGTGGCTCACGCCTATAATCCCAGCACTTTGGGAGGCCAAGGCGGGTGGATCACGAGGTCAAGAGATCGAGACCATCCTGGTCAACATGGTGAAACCCCGTCTCTACTAAAACTACAAAAAAAAAATTAGCTGGGCATGGTGGCACGTGCCTGTAATCCCAGCTACTCAGGAGGCAGAAGCAGGAGAATTGCCTGAACCCAGGAGGCGTAGGTTGCGGTGAGCCGAGATCACGCCATTGCACTCCAGCCTGGGTAACAAGAGCGAAACTCCGTCTCAAAAAAAAAAAAGAAAATGTTATGGTTTGTGAGTTGTCTCCAATTTTAAAAATCATTGCCTGAAGCTTCTGTCACCAGGGCCTCCCTCACTCCCCCTCACTCCTGCAGGCCCTGGGCCAAGCTGGCCTACCTCTCACACTGTCCTCCTGTCCCCCGAAGTCCCTGGAAGGGGGAGAACTGAGTGTTTGGTTCCTGAGCTGACAGGTGGCAGTGAGAGCAGAGAAGCAAGTGAGGAGAGAATGCAAGCTGGAGAGGCTCGGGCCGCACCTCCAGGCCAAGGAGGAAGGGTGCTGTGTTTGTGTGGCGGGAGCAGGGTAGAGGGTAATGCCCACCCCGCACCCCCATGTCCCCACCGGTCTACCCCCAGCCTCACTACCGTTGGAGCCGATGAAGCCCCAGCCGGTCACCCAGCAGTCTCGCCGGTGCAGGAAGATGAAAGTGGACGACTCGACGCAAATGGGCTGGACGTGTGCATTGTAGGCGACAGAGGAGGCCAGTCTCAGCAGGGCGATGTCATTGTGTATAACCCCAAAGGAGGCAGGGTTCACAATGATGTTCTGCACTTTGTAACGATTTCTGTGAGTCCGCAGGTTCCAGAAAGGTGGCCTGGAAGTCAGCTCGCCCAACTGGACCGTCCACCCAGAGGGATAATAGTGCCTGGCAGAAAAGAAGAGAGGGTCGGGAGCCCTGGAAATGAGGCGGGGGGTAGGGGCGCCTGAGCACGCTGGAGGCCCAGTCCCTGAGGCGAAGCTGCCGGGTGGCTACTGCTTGCTCAGCCTGGACGCCAGTAGCAAGTCCGCGGCCCCGCCCCGTTCCCCCACCCAGACTCACTTCCGGAAGCAGTGCGCAGCCGAGAGCACCCAGCGACGGCTGAGCAGGCTCCCTCCACATCGGTGGCGTCTCCGCAGGCGCAGGCTGGCCTGCCATGGCCAGCGCCCGCGCGCGGATTCCACTCCACCCGCTACCAGCGAGTGTATTTCTCGGTGGCCGCAGGGCTCTGGGATGGACAGATGGACGCGGCTGAGCTGCAGGGGGCAGGCCCGCCCCCGCACTGTCTCGCCCCCAGGGTGGACGCAGGGAGGGGCACCCCGGGGAACTACGCGCCAAGCAGGTGACGCCGGGGACCCTCCCAAGTAGTGGGAAGCTGCCGGTCCCACCCCCAGGGCCCACAGGTTACTTGAGAGCATTACGTTCTTGGGACCTGGAACAGAGATGGGTCCCATGCACCCCAGCCCAGCGGCCCTGGCAGGCATCGCGCGTCCTGGCGCCCTACCTGACAACAGCTTCGCCTGCTGCGACTCTGCAGGGTATAAGAAGTGAGCGCCTCGCGGCCTCCACCTCCCGTCCTCCCCACCGCCCCCAGTCCTGCAGGCAGCGCCCCAAGCTCACCCGGCTTCCCGAGTCCCCTCAACGCCAGCAGCACCGCCAGCAGTAACGCCCCGCGCGCGCCCATGGCCTCCTCTCCCGCTGCCTGGCGCCCCCTCTGCCTCCTCCCGCGCTGGGCCCGGGGCGCCCCCTGGGGGCGGGGTCGGAGCTCTGCTCCTCCACCTAGCTTCACCGGCCCTGGGCCCAAGGGCTGTTGAGGACCCTCATGCCTGGCAGTGCCCTGGCTTTCAGCTCCTTGGGGTGGGTCCTCAACCACACCCCTTGATGTGGCCCAGACCCGGTGGACCGCACAGTCCTTGTCTGTAGCCTGTGGGGTCCTGGCTGCCCGCTTGGTGCCCCCTGTCTTCCACCCATGACCTCCTCTAGCACCAAGGGCCTGGCCCCGAGACGGGAGCCCGCTTAAAGCAGGCAGGTAAGGCCTTCTTGAGCGCTTCGTGGGGCCTGGCAGCGTGGAAGTGCCCGTCCTGTACAGACCCACAGAATGTCACAGCCCAGGGGCTCTCAGCCCCACTTCCTGCCCCCTGCCCTGCCGGGGGCCCCACACGCTATCTGGAGCCCACCTCCAGGTCTCCTGCCTTGTGGGAGATGTTTCAGTGAGCCAACGTAACCTCTGAGTCCAGGTCCACACCACCTGCAGAGCTCTCACTACTCAGGAAAACCGTCACACTCTTGGTTAGGGTTTAGGGAGTGAAAGGACTCAGGTTAGAGTCGGCAAACGAAAAGGCACACAGGGCAGAGTGCAGGAGAGACCAGGAGGAAGACCATGGTGAGCGCTCCAGGGGAGGCCTGTGCACACCCATCATTCTCCCAGCATGGAAGTGTGACAACCAGGGACACTGGCCTAAGCCTTGGCGGCAGGGTTTTACTGGAGGTTGGCGGTGTTGGCCTGGAGCAGCTGCATGGCTGACGTTAGTCAGTCAGCCTCAAGCTCCTCCAGAGGTCCCGTGATACTGCACGGCCTGTGGCCCCACCTTCAGTCATGTTGTGTGCACCAGCTATCGGCCGGGGCCCAGGGGTCCAGGTATGCAGAGGCATTCTTATCAGGCAAGACATTCAAGATCTTAGAGTTTCCCTTAGAGGTCTGGATATGTAGCATCTGAACACGCCAAGCCTATTAAGTGTCTGCTGTAAGGCTACCCCGTGGCCCTCACAGCAAAAGGATAGTATTTTTCCATGCATCCATGACTCGGAATGCAAATAATAGCATGGGTGGGCCGGGCGAAGTGGCTGACAACTGTAATCTCTGCACTTTGGGAGGCTGAGTAGGTGGATTACCAGAGGTCAGGAGTTTAAGACCAGCCTGGCCAACATAGTGAAACCTTGTCTCTACTAAAAATACAAAAATTAGCCAGATGTGGTGGCAGGCACCTGTAATCCCAGCTACTTGGGAGGCTTAGGCAGGAGAATCCCTTGAACCCAGGAGGCAGAGGCTGCTGTGAGCTAAGACCACACCACTGCACTCCACCCTGGGCGACAAGAGCAACACTTGGTCTCAGAATAATGACGATAATAATAATAATAATAATAATATGGCCCATCAGGAAAGGACCTGAGTCCTTGACCCCAGCTCCCTAGAGACTTCAATGCATTGGCTGTGTGCTTAGTCTGGTGCAGGGAGGGCAGCTTCTACCCCACAAGCCCTGCCATGTAAAGCCTCGTAATTACCTATAGCTGGGCCTGCAAAATCACACATTGGTTGTCAGTATGAATATGCCTCACATGTGGAGCAGCCAGTGTGGGGTGGAGAGAGATTTAAATAACTACTTTTCACTCTAAAGCATTACATACAGTGTTATATAATTGTACTAGTTTCATGACCTGCATCCTCCATTGTCTACAGCTATTTATATCTCTCTCTCTTTTTTTTTTTTTTTTTTTGATGGAGTTTTTTTTTTTTTTTCTTTTTTTTTTTTTTTTTTTTTTTTGAGATGGAGTGTCTCTCTGTCGCCCAGGCTGGAGTGCAATGGCGTGGTCTTGGCTTGCTGCAATCTCCACCTCCCAGGTTCAAGCGATTATCCTGCCTCCCCAGTAGCTGGGATTACAGGCGCTGGCCACCTTGCTTGGCTAATTTTTGTGTTTTTAGTAGAGATGGTGTTTCACCTTGTTGATCAGGCTGGTCTCAAACTCCTGACCTTGCATCTTCCTGCCTTGACGTCCCAAAGTGCTGAGATTACAGGCGTAAGCCATCAGGCCCGAACAGCTATTTATACCTTATGATTAGCTTGTACAGAAATATTTAGGGTCCATATTGCCTATGGTTGACTACCCAGTTCTCAGGCTGTTCATTTTCCATCAGTATCACATCCTAAGGGGGCTTTCACGCTGCCACTCAGTACATTTGGCCATCAATATCACTATTATCACATGACACATTTGTACGAGGTAGCTGAATTTTTCCCAGCAATGCCAGTGTTACATTATATTGCAATATGGTCCTGGTACAATTCAGTTTCATCATAGAACAAATCACTGAGATTATAGCGATATCTGCTAAACCTTCTCAACAGATCTGATGACCTGAAGAAATCTCTCAGTGTCTTTACTTCCTCTTTAACTTAACAAATTCTTTTTTTGACATGGAGTTTCACTCTTGTTGCCCAGGCTGGAGTGCAATGGTGCAATCCTGCCTCACTGCAACCTCTGGTTCAAGCGATTCTCCGCCTCAGCCTCCCAAGTAGCTGGGATTAAAGGCACCTGCTACCACGTCCAGCTAATTTTCATATTTTAGTAGGGTTTCGCCACGTTGGCTAGGCTGGTCTCGATCTCCTGATCTCAAGTGATCCACCTTGCCTTGACCTCCCAGAGTGCTGGGATTACAGGCCTGTATTTAGTTTTATAAGCTCCCTGGTTGTTTGTTTTTTTTTTTGTACCCCAAATCAAATCCTAAATTAGGCCTCTGACTTAGACTTACTGCTGAAGGCTTATAAAAGCTATAAAAATTAGGGTTGGGCGCGGTGGCTCACGCCTGTAATCCCAGCACTTTGGGAGGCCGAGGCGGGTGGATCATGAGGTCAAGAGATCGAGACCATCCTGGTCAACATGGTGAAACCCCGTCTCTACTA
>NW_016107759.1:2853202-2855109 GCF_001604975.1 Cebus imitator
AAAAAAAAAAAAAAAAAAAGCTATAAAAATTAATCACCACAAGATTATAAAATCTGTTTACAGCTTCCAATCAGATCATAAATTCCAGTATCACCACCTCCAGCCTAATCATCACATATTCTAAAAGAGGTATCAGTTAAAGGACTCCCTCCAGCTCCATTAAAAAAAAGTTCCTTATCAGGTGCTATTAACTGCTCCTTATGCTGCTAAGTCACAGGGAGTTGACTCCTGAGCACAAGTATCTCATCTAAAAAAAGACACCAAGTCCTGCTGGATTTTGGACAACTTATGCCAGTATTTGACATCAAAGTCAAGTTAACCAAACAAAGCCTCACCTTCAGACCCCGGGGAAGATGACAATCAAAATAAATTGCTTTCATGAGACACAGCTCCCGGCCTGTATTCAAAGACATTAAGACTCATTTAAAGGCTGGGCACCTTGGCTTATGCCTGTAATCCCAGCACTTTGGGAGACCAAGGCAGGCAGATCATCTGAGGTCAGGAGTTTAAGACCAGCCTGACCAACATGAGAAACTCCGTGTTTACTAAAAAGTACAAAATTAGCCGGGCATGGTGGTGCATGCCTATAATCTCGGCTACTTGACAGGCTGAGGCAGGAGAATCCCTTGACCCTGGGAGGCGAAGGTTGCGGTGAGCCAATACTGAGCCATTGCACTCTAGCCTGGGCAAGAGTGAAATTCCATTTTAAAAAAAAAACCAAAAAATTCATTTATTAATTTTGCCTCTACTTTAGTATAATTTGTTCTATTCCTTAATACTAGACAATTTAGACAATTTAAGTGTTAGCTACTTGTAAGCTTCCTTTTTCTGTCATTGTCAAAACTAGGCAGGGATTATATTTTTGTTTACAATGTTGCTGATTCTTTGTGTTTTATTTTCTAGAGTCAAAAAATACCCGTTTTTTTCTCCCTTTTCTTTTTTGACATGGAGTCTTGCTCTGTTGCCCAGGCTGGAGTGCAGTGGCACAATCTCGGCTCACTGTAACCTCCACCTCCCTGGTTCAAGCTATTCTCCTGCCTCAACCTCCCAAATAGCTGGATTACAGCCGTGTGCCACCACGTCCAGCTAATTTTTGTATTTTTAGTAGAGACAGCGTTTCACCATGTTGCCCAGGCTGGTCTTGAACTCCTGACCTCAAACAATCCTCTCGCCTCTGCCTCCCAAAGTGCTGGGATTATAGGCCACCTCATCCGGCCACCATCTTTTTCTTTTGACATATTTTTAGCAAATAGCTTAAATTAAGTAAATAACGAAGATTACTTTTCTCTCTCTTCCTGATATCGCTAAAATTTAAAATCTTTTCAGTCACACTGGGCCCAATCGGCTTTCGATTGGCAACACACAGCTGCTAACACTATCCAGTGATAAGCATCCCCGTTCTAGGCCCCAGTAGTATGTGAAAGAGATGGGTGTTTGAGATTGTAAGAACCAGTTTAAAGGAGTAAAATTAGTTCAGACTCTCCAAACCAAGGAAAGCACATAGATGTCTACACAGCTAATAAGCTGAGGGACTTTGCCACCTGGGCCATTATGTGGCCCCTTTTCCCTTCATCTCAACCATAAAGAATTTCCTGCTTCCCATAGACTTAAAAAAAAATTACTGAGAGGACATCAGGATACCTGCTGACAGAGCCTCCTGTTTGTTCTCAGTTATGGAGCTTGTGCGAATGAAGAATAAAAAATGTATTGGCCACCTTGGGACAAATTACTAGAGAGACCACAAAAAGCATTGCAACAAGTCCAGGCGAGGTGACTCACGCCTGTAATCCCAGCACTTTGGGAGGCCGAGGTGGGCGGATCACGAGGTCAGGAGTTCTAGACCAGCCCTGGCCAACATGGCAAAACCCTGTCTCTATTAAAAATACAAAAATTAGCCAGGCATGGTA
>NW_016107759.1:2856589-2887781 GCF_001604975.1 Cebus imitator
ACAAACCAACAAAAACTTATACATAAGTCAACTTTTAGCCATGCTTTCAGGCTTTTGGGTTGTGGTTCTTACGTTGCTTAAAAGATCTTAAGGGTTACTGAGTGCCTGCCCACCTCAATTCCTGTCTGGCCTAGAATGTTTAATGGGCTATAAGCCTTTTGGCCACGAGGATCCCAACAAGGGACATAATGGACGCAGGGCACGCAATGAGGCCACCCTGCCAATGACGTGGAACACAATCAAAGTTGGCCATCAACGCTGTCTGTATTAGGCCATAGTTGCATTGCTCTAACTATGTGGGCTGGGTGCGGTGGCTCACACCTGTCATCCCAGCACTTTAGGAGGCTGAAGCCAGGAAACGACTTGAGGTCAGGAGTTCGAGACCAGCCTGGACAACAAGGCAAAACCCTGTCTCTACTAAAAATACAAAAATTAGCTGGGCGTGGCAGCACACACCTATAATCCCAGCTACTCGGGAGGTGGAGGCGAGAGAATTGCTTGCACCTGGGAGTTGGAGGTTGCAGGGAGCCGAGATTACATCACTGCACTCCAGCCTGGACAACAAGAAAGAAACTCCATCTAAAAAAAAAAAAAAAAAAAAAAAAAAAGAGAGAGAGAGGAAGAAATACCTGGCCAGCGCAGTGGTGCATGCCTGTAATCCCAGCACTTTGTGGGGCTGAGGTGGGCGGATCCCAAGGTCAAGGGATCAAGATTAGCCTGGTCAACATGGTGAAACCCCATCTCTATTAAAAATACAAAAACTAGCCAGCTGTGGTGGTTCCTGCCTGTAGTCCCAGCTACTCGGGAGGCTGAGGCAGGAAAATCACTCTAACCTGGGAGGTGGAGGTTGCAGTGAGCCAAGATCACCCCACTGCACTCCAGCCTGGTGACAGAGTGAGATTCCGTCTCAAAAAAAAGAAAAGAAAAGAAAAGAAAGAAGTATCTAAGACTGGGTAATTTATAAAGAAAAGAGGTTTAATTGGCTCACAGTTCTGCAGGCTGTGCAGGAAGCATAGTGCCAGGCACCTGCTTAGCTTCTGGTGAGGCTTCAGGAGCCGATAATGACAGTGGAGGCAAAGGAAGGGATGCCAATGGATCGCACAGTAAAAGCAGGAGCAAGAGTGGGGCGTGCCACACACTTTTCAACAAGCAGATTTCATGGGAACTCACTATCAGGGGGAAGGACCAAGCCGTGAGGGATCCTCCCCTATAACCCAGACACCTCGCACCAGGCCCCACTTCCAATGGTGGAGATTTCATTTTAACATGAGATTTAGGAAGACAAATATCCAAACTATATCACTGCCAATGGCAGGTTTAGACCAAACAAAGGAAATGAGAATGAAAAATAAAATCCTAGGTTCCCGAATTTACCAACCGCTTCTTAGGCAAGGACACCCCATAGAAACCTTAAAAACTGAGTTCCCGGCCAAGACAATGGCAAGTCAGACACATCTCGTTATGCTATCTCCTTTTTTTTCTTTTTCAGACAGAGGTTCACTCTTGTTGCCCAGGTTGGAATGCTATGACACAATCTCAGCTCACTGCAACCTCTGCCTCCCAGGTTCGAGAGATTCTCCTGCCTCAGCCTCCTGAGTAGCTGGGTGTAGAGGCATGCACTGCCATGCCCAGCTAATTTTTTGTATTTAGTAGAGACAAGGTTCTACCATGTTGATCAGGCTGGTCTCAAACTCCTGACCTCAGGTGATCCACCCGCCTCAGCCTCCCAAAGTGCTGGGATTACAGTTGTGAGCCCCCACGCCTGGCCAAGAGGGTATATTTATGTTGTGTTTTTTACCAGCAAAAAAAAAAAAAAAGAATTCATGTTCTTATGAAACAGGATTTGTGCCCTTGACCTTGATCCCCTTCGTGGGCAGGAACTGGAGTGGCTCATTTACTCTGCCTGCAGTTCCTGGATGGCTACGTGTTAACAGCTCAGGGAAGCATCGGGTAACAGCCTCCTGCACCTGCCCTTTTTGATACTCGAGTTCTTGTTCAGTGTCCAGGAATAATCGGGTCACATGAGCTACTTGAAGGGTTGTGTACGCAGAGGATGGGTAGTGTATGCAAAGGATTTTATTGGGTGACAAAAGTGGCTCTCTGCAGGATGGGGAATTGGAAAGGGGGATGGTACGGGAGGATGGTGATCTTTCCCTGAAGCCACACCATCTGAAGTTAGCCACATCTATCCGTGGTTGAAGCTCACCCACATGTGTCCCCAGGCTCAGCAGCTTGTTTCCCTGCTGGTCAGCTGCTTGTGTTGCTCTTTCTTCCTTTTTGTTCTGCCAGCTGGTCTGGTTTTTATGGGTACAGGTTGGGGGCGGGGAGGGCCAAAAAGGAAATCATTTGGGCAGAAAAACGGGGCCAGCGTTTTCACTTAGGGCTGAGGTTCCAGGTCTGAGGGTGGGGTTTAACTGGGAACCCAGCCGTTCCGTATCACTTAAAAAAAGTGACAAGAGTGCAACCTCTCTCTCTCTTTCCCCTCATGCATACAAAGAGGCCATGTGAGCACAGAGCAAGATGCAGGGCACACAAGCCAAGAAAAGTGGCCTTAGAATGAAGCCTATGTTGCTGGCACCTTGATCTTGGGATTCCCAGACTCTAGAGTCATGAGCAATAAATTTCTATTGTTTAAGCCCCCTTGGCTGTGGCATTTCTTTATGGCAGCCCAAACTGACTCCTACAGGGACACAGACCCAGACCCCAACACTGGAGAAGAGACAGGATGCAAATCAAACCTCCTCAAGTCGCTGTCAAAGGACAACTATGGGCTGGGCTCGGTGGCTCATGCCTGTAATCCCAGCACTTTGGGAGGCTAAGGCAGAAGGATCTCTTGAGCCCAGGAGTTGAGATCAAGCTGGGCATCATTGCAACACCCCATCTGTAGAAAAAAAAATTGCAAGGTGCTGTGGTGTGCACCTGTGGTCCCAGCTACTTGGGAAGCTGAGGTGGGAGGATCACTTGATCCCAGAGGTTAAGGGTGCAGTGAGTTGTGATCGCATCACTGTTCACCAGCCTGGTTGACAGAGTGAGACCCTGTCTTTTTTTTTTTTTGAGACAGAATCTCATTCCAGGCTGGAATGCAGTGGCACTGAAGCAGGAGCGGAGGGGAACAAATCTCTTGAACACCGGATGGAGAAAGGAAGTGGCTTTTTATTTGGCCAGGAGCTGTGGGGGGCTATAGCCTCATTCACCGAGCTCCCCAAGCTGCAGCTTCTCTCCCCTTTTATAGGCTTACAACACTAAAGGGGAAACTGAGGTGGAACTATGTTATTGTTCATTTGCTGGACATCCGACCTTCCAATTTTTTGGCTTTATTGATTTGCTAATTTATATGCAGCATGATCGGGGACCGGCACGGGAGGGGGCTTACAGAGATAGGATAAAAACAAGCTGTTTGTTGGTAGAGGTGTTTCCGGGAGGGAGCCTGGCCCATGGAGACATGGGGGTGTGACCCAGTGTCAGGCTCCAGCCGGCAGAGATAGCATTCATTTGCAACTCTTTCAAGGTTAACAGATAGCAGACACTGGGAACCAAAAAGGGAGTCATTTTCCCAACTCTTTGGTATTTTATTTTTTCCTTCCTCCCCTCCTTCCCATCTGGAAGTGGGGGAGAGAGGAGGTGAAATGGAAGGAGGCAAGGGGGTCTCCCTTTCAGCACGATCTTGGCTCACTGCAACTTCCACCTCCTGAATAGCTAGGATTACAGGCACCCACCATCATGCCTGGCTAATTTTTGTATTTTTAGTAGAGACGGGGTTTCATCACGTTGGCCAGGCTGGTCTCGAACTCCTGACGTCAAAATGATCCACCCACCTCGACCTCCCAAAGTTCGGGGATTACAGACGTGAGTCACCACACCCGGCCAAGACCCTGTCTTAAAAAAGAAAAGGGGAAGCCGGGCGTGGTGGCTCAAGCCTGTAATCCCAGCACTTTGGGAGGCCGAGGTGGGTGGATCACGAGGTCAAGAGATCAAGACCATCCTGGTCAACATGGTGAAACCCCGTCTCTACTAAAACTACAAAAAATTAGCTGGGCATGGTGGCGCGTGCCTGTAGTCCCAGCTACTCAGGAGGCTGAGGCAGGAGAATTGCCTGAACCCAGGAGGCGGAGGTTGCGGTGAGCCGAGATCGCGCCATTGCACTCTAGCCTGGGTAACAAGAGCGAAACTCTGTCTCAAAAAAAAAAAAAAAAAAAAAAAAAAAAGGGAAAGAAAAAAAAGAAAAAAGCACAACTATGGCAGGGCTGCAAAGGAGGCAGGAGGAGGTGACAGAGCAGAGGGCTGAGGAACAAGAGGAACTGTCTATGCAGAGAGGGACTTGAGAGCCTTCTGGGCATTGAGCACTGAGTGTGAGACCAAGAGGGAACTAGAGGGCCCTGGACCATCCAGACCCCGGTCCTCCACTGGCCTCAAGAGAAGGGGAGTCCCTGTCCGCTTCTTGCTCTGTCCTGGCCACCCCAAACCAAAGACTGCACTGGTCCCCAAGGTGAAGTCTCCCCCTGCCTCTGGTCGAGTAAGGAGTGAAGCCAGCTTTGAGCCCGTCCCTTTCCAGCTCCAGCCGTGACAGACCCCAGATCTGGAAGGGGGCTGGCCACACTGGGATCTCTGGGTGGGGCCGTCTGGGCAGGTCTGGGGTCTGAGACGGGATTTCTGGACCTAACAATGGAGCTCAGGAGCTCCAGCAAGCTGTGCTCTGCAGGGAGCCCAGGTCAGGTTCAGAGAGGAGCTGCCAGGGATCCTGCAACACCCGCCCCACCACTGCTCTCCTCCAGCCCCCAGTTCTAGCACCTTGGTCCAAGAGAGACTTCCTTTGAGAAACCCACTGGCCCTCCCTTTTCTGCCACCTCTAAAGCTCTGCTCAAAGCATCTTTGTTTGAGGCTGGTCCTGTAAAGCCACAGCCCCGCCTTGGTCCTGTTAATTACTCCCTGGCTAAGCCTTGCTCTCTCCTGGACCTTTAAGACCCTAAGCCCCTCCCCCAACTCCAGTCAGCAGGGAGGGCACCAGGCTGTGAGTGTGAGAGCAGGCCAGGGGCTGTGGGGGCAGGCAGGGGCAGCAGGTGGGTATTGATGGGGGAGGGGAGTTAGGATGGGAGAGGGGGAGGATGGGGAGAGGGTGAAATGGGGGAGGGGGAGAATGAGGGAAGGGGTGGGCTGGAGGAGGGGAGTGAGGATGGGGGAGGGGTAAGGATGAAGGAGGGGTGAGGATGAGGGAGGAGGTGAGGATGGCGGAGGGGTGAGGATGAGGGAGGAGGTGAGGATGGCGAAGGGGTGAGGATGGAAGAGGGTGAAGCTAGAAGGGGGTGAGGATGGGAAGAGGTGAGGATGGACGGGGGTGAGGATGGAAGAGGGTGAGGAAGAGGGAAGGGGTGAGGATAAAGGAGGAGGATGAAGATGGGGGAGGGGGTGAGGATGAGGGAGGGGGTTAGGCTCTAGGGCTTCTGTTGAGGCCAAGGATGCCCAAATTTCTGGTGGTGAGTGTTGCATACTTGGCCAGAGGTGGTCACCTGGGGCCTGGGCAGAAAGAAGGGTATAAAGCCTGGACCACCAGGATAAGTCCAAGACCCACCAGGAGGTGAAGGACCACAGAGCGGGTGAGGAGTTGGGGTGGGGATTGATGCCCCTGGGCCAGGACGCTCCTCTCTTCTCCCTGCTGGCTCCAGACCAGCGTCCATGTCCTGGGCAGTGCCACCCTTACCTAGCCCAGCTCTGAAGACAAAATGAGGGTGGCTTCCTGTCTCCAGGTCCTGCTCCTTTTGGTGCCGGGTGAGTGGAGACAGGGACTGGGGGTGAGGGTGAGGGCTGCAGACACCTTGGGTCCCAGGCCTACCATCTCGCCACTCTCTGGGCTGGGCTCCCTGAAGCACTCTTGGGCTTTCTAATCTCCATTCCAAGGGCTCAGTCCTCTCTGCCACTGACCTTGGCATCCCCACACCTCTAAGTGCTTGTCGATGTCCTGGTAGCATGTCCTGACCCCTTGCACCTTCACAGTGCTTTGGGGAGGGTTAAATAAAGTAACAGATGGCATGAAAGCTGGGCACAGGGTCAGGGCAATGTATATGTTTCACCCCCCTTCCTAATCTCTGGCCTCCCCTCCAATCCCGTTGACACCAAATCCATAACCTGGTCCCTTCCCTGCTTCCTCCTCCAGGATCTGCTGGGACTCCGGGAAGGAAGTCTGCAGGTGAGGAAGCCTCGGAGTCCACCCGAGTCAGCCTTCCTAGACCTCGGCCCATGCTTCCCTGCCCACACCTGCCTCCCAGGCCCCAGTCCTCGGCCAACTCTCGCCACCCCTGGTCCTTTTTGCAGCCTGCGGGCAGCCCCGCGTGTCCAGTCGGATCGTGGGGGGCCGGGATGCCCAGGATGGAGAGTGGCCGTGGCAGGCGAGCATCCAGCATCGTGGGGCACACGTGTGCGGGGGGTCGCTCATCGCGCCCCAGTGGGTGCTGACAGCGGCGCACTGCTTCCTCAGGTCAGCGCTCACCGACAGCCCAGGCGGGGTGTGTAAGGAAGGCAAGGCCCTCGGAGGGCAGGGCGTGGCCTGGCAGAAGCCCTGGGCTCGAGGCGGGCTGGTAGAGGTCGAGGACCCAGTGCTGGAAGTAGCCCCCCACTCCTGTCCTGCAGGAGGGCACTGCCAGCTGAGTACCGCGTGCGCCTAGGGGCGCTGCGTCTGGGCCCCACCTCGCCCCGCACGCTCTCAGTACCTGTTCGACGGGTGCTGCTGCCCCCGGACTACTCTGAGGATGGGGCCCGCGGCGACCTGGCACTGCTGCAGCTGTGTCGTCCAGTGCCCCTGAGCACCCGCGTCCAGCCCGTCTGCCTGCCCATTCCCAGCGCCCGCCTGCTGCCTGGCACAATGTGCTGGGTCACTGGCTGGGGCAGCCTCCACCCAGGAGGTAAGGCAGGACAGTGGGGCATGGAGGCATCAAGGAGCCCCCACCTCCTCCTCCATCTGACTGGAAATCCCAGCCCCTCGCTGCCCCAATCCAGGACCCAGCGCAGCTTCTAGGAACCCAACCCTCCTCACTCAGAGCTCAGCTTCTCCTGCTGACCCCTGCTCCATGCCTTCCTCTCAGAGGTTCCTCCTCTTTCTCCAGTGCCCCTCCCAGAGTGGCGACCGCTGCAGAAAGTAAGGGTGCCACTACTGGACTCTCGCACCTGCGACCGCCTCTACCACGTGGGCGCTGACATGTCCCGGGCCGAGCGCATTGTGCTGCCCGGGAGCCTGTGTGCCGGCTACCCCCAGGGCCACAAGGACGCCTGCCAGGTGGCACCCTGCCTCCCTAGCCTCCAGACTCCCATCCCTGTGCTTAGCACCCTACCTCCCTAAAATCCAGGACCCAGGATATATCAACTCAGGCTCAAGGTTGTGGCCCCCAACCCAGAGGCACCACCCTAGGGGTTTGGAGCCCGGAGAACAACTCTGAAGTCACGGGAGGACTGGGATCTAAGTGCCTCTTTCTCCTGCAGGGTGATTCTGGAGGACCCCTGACCTGCCTGCAGGCTGGGAGCTGGGTCCTGGTAGGCGTGGTGAGCTGGGGCAAGGGTTGTGCCCTGCCCAACCGTCCAGGTGTCTACACCAACGTGGCCACATACAGCCCCTGGATTCGGGCTCACGTAAGCATCTAATGCTGGCCCGTGAGGCTGACCTGGAGCCAGCTGCTGGGGTCCCTCAGCCTCCTGGTTCATCGGAGACCCTCCCATACCCCAGATCCCTTCTGCCTTGAGGCCAAGATGCCTAATAAAGCTAAAGGCCACCCCACTCCCCTGCCCACCACCTCCTGCTTCCTCTCCTTTTTGGGGCTCATCAGATCTGACTCCACCAACCCTCATCCGGGGATCTGCCATGCGTCCCAGGGGTCACACTTCTTGCTCCCTTCCTGGCTTGTATTTAGTTTTCTCAGCCCTAGCCAGGGCTGGGAGCAAGGCACGCAGCAGTGGGCAAACCAGTTGCTACCCATCTGGCCTGTGTGCCCATCTTTTTCTGGAGAAAGTCAGATTGACAGCATGACAGAGATTTGACAACAGGGAGATCCTCCACAGCTGGCTTTGAAGACAGGGGACCACATCCTGTGAGCAGCCTCTAGGAGCTGAGAGCAGCCCCTGCCAATAGCCGGCAGGGAATTGGAGCCCTCAGCCGCAAGGCACTGGATTCTGGCAGCACCCCAAAGTAGTTGGGAAGTGAGTTCTTCCCCAGCCTCCAGATAAGAGCCCCGCCGGCCAATCCCTTCATTTCAACCTAATGAGACCCTTAGGCAGATAACCTAGCTGAGCCACCCGGACTCCTGACCTACAAAATAAAGACGTGTTTTAAGCTGCTCCATTTGTGCTGATTTATTATACGGCAATAAAAACTAATATAGATTTTGCCCCACTGTGATGGAGGTGTCTCAGTGGAAAGGTGGGCTGGCCAGTGTGGTCACCTCCCCACGTACTCCAAGACGCTGGGCACTTGGCATCACACCCTCAGCCCAGGAGGGGTCAGGAACCCCCAGGCAGGGCCAGATTCTGTTCTCATTGTGTCTGGCCACCATTCACTCCCAGGGTGGGCCTGGAGCCCCGGCCAACCCACACACACCTATACCTGAACACCAACAGCTACCCAAATGCAGGTCCTTGCTGACCATTGAGGTCCCCTTCCAGCCTGGTATCTGGCATCCTGTCCTCTCTCTGCCAGGTCCTTGTCCCCAGAGCCAGGAACGCCCATTTCAATAGATAGAGGTCAGTTTCCACAGCTACAGAAGGAAAAAGAAACTGAACAAAACCTGGAAAATTCCAAGCCTATTCTGGAGCTGACAGGGACAGTCGGCAGAAGGGAAGAGAAGACAGGGGAAGGCCAACTTCAAAGGTGCAGCCCCTTGAGGCCCAGGCACAGGCCTGAGCTTCGCCTCCCTCCCCTTTTCTCCTGGGGAGCCAGGGAAATGGGTTATACTAGATAGCAAAGCTGGGCCAGGCCAGATGGGGCAGGGAGGGTGCTGAAGGCTGCTCGGTCCCCTAGGTAGAAAACAGGCTATGCTGCAGCAGAGCCTGGCCACTGTTGGTGGGGTCATCAGGGACCAGATGCGCAGGACAACAGGGTATGACTATGGCAGGACAGCCTACAAAAGACTGCAGGCCCAACTAAGGAGGCAGGGGAACTGGCGCTGGGCAGGGGAGGGAGGACCATCAATGAGAAGAAATCATGACCCTTCATCAAGCCCTCACCAGACACGTGCTGAAGGAGGGCTTTATTGCATCAGCTCATTAAATTCCCACAAGAGGCTCTGTGAGGTGGTTTGTCCCCATTTGTCAGATGAGAAAATCAAGTCCCAAAAGTCACAGTACCGGTAAGCTTGGTAGACTGGGACTCCAGTCCAGGCAGTCTGATTCCGGGAGAGGAAGAGGTGCTCTGCTCTCTCCACTTCCTCCCACTCCAACAGGGCAGTCTCCCTGCACCCCTCCACTCGGCCTGTTCCTGGCATGGTAGCCTGTGGTGCCAGTCGAGTGGCAGCTCTTCTCAGCCCCATGCAATTGACCCCACAGGATGGGGCCTGTTTCCCTCTCTGTAATCTGAACTGATAACATGGGCTGCATTCTCAGGGATGTGTGGACACTTTTCGGGCCTGCTGGGAGATGTCCTGTATGGCCATATTTCGTAATTGGAGGTCACCTTAGGATGTGGTTATTTTAGGCCAGGTGTGGTGGCTACTTTGGGAGGTTGAGGCAGGAGGATTGCTGGAGCTCAGTTCGAGACCAACTTGGGCAACATGGGGAAAGCCCATCTCTACAAAAACTCTAAAAATTAGCTAGATGTGGTGATGCATGCCTGTAGTCCCAGCTTCTCGTGGGACTGAGGAGAGAGGATTATTTGAGCCCAGGAGGCGGAGGCTGCAGTGAGCCAGTATCAGGCTATTGCACTCCAATCTGGGTGAGAGTGAGACCCTGTCTCCAAAAAAAGGAATGTGGCTATTTTCAAACAGCATGAACCTTATAGGTGCCTTGTGAGTGCCTAGGTACACATTTTAAGATAGAGTTGCTCTGGTTGTTTTATTAAACCAGAAGCCTGGTAAGCAGAGGTTCCTAACACTCTCAAAC
Source organism: Cebus imitator (assembly GCF_001604975.1). Lineage (NCBI taxonomy): Eukaryota > Metazoa > Chordata > Mammalia > Primates > Cebidae > Cebus > Cebus imitator. The sequence goes on from NW_016107759.1 coordinate 2,866,661, forward strand.
CAAAATCACAATCATCAACACAGAAGACTTCTGTGACCAACTGTGGTGGCGGTTTTCCCCACACACACTAAGCACTGGACACCACCGGGGTGTCCTCTGATTCAATTCCAAATCTGCCCAGAGCCAGCATCAGGTCCTACAGGCGGGGCTCAGACGACTGCCTCCCCATCCCCTAGTCACAAATTTGGGCTCTGGAACTTCTGACCAACTGTCTTCAGATTGGCATTCCCTTGACTCTCCTCTTAGGGTTCAATTAATTTGTTGGAGTGACTCACAGAACTTGGGGAAACACGCTCACTGGTTTATCATAAAGGATGTTACAAACGATATGGATGAAGGGATGTGTAGGGCGAGGTGTTGGGGAGAGGCACGGAGCCCCCATTCCTCCCTGCCGTGTCACCCTACGGGAACCCACAGGAGTGGAGCTATCCAGAAACTCTCTAAACCCTGTCCCATAGAGCTTTTATGTAAGCTTCAGGACAACAGCATTCCTTTTCCCAGGAAGAGGGCAGGACCCTTTCTGGGGAGGGTCTTAAGACTTCCAATCAGAAAGGCCCGAAGAAGATCAGCGTCCTGCCTTGGGCAAGAGAAAGGAGGGCTAGAGAGAGACCGTTCCCCAAGGTCTAACACACCCTAAAGACACTAGGGCCTTCTCCATCATAACACCACAACCGGTCTGGGATGGGATGTGAAGGGGATAAAAGGTAGACAGGAGAGAGCAGAAGACAGACTGCAAGGCAGTCTCTGACTGAAGTCTGAGAGGTAGGGAGGTGAAGGCCAGTAAGGAAAGGATCCCAGGAGGACCTTCCTGTGGAAACAGGTGCAGCTGGCCAGTTTCTCCCCACCACTGGACACTCCCATTCCTTGTTAAGGCCCTTAAGGAGAACCTGGACCCCACAAGACCACATTTCCAAAAGTAACTGGAGACCCCAGGCTAGGCCAGCAATTGGCCCTGCTCCCCAAAAATCCCTCCTGACCCCATTCCTACCGCAAGAGGTACCACTGCACTGAACGACTGGATGGCCTGTCATCTCCTCGTGTAGTTAACCCACAGCGGGGACAGTGCTGTGGTGTGTGGAGACCACCTCTGGGGGCAAGGACTTGTGCTGTGCTGGGTCCAGGCGACCTCTGACAGCAGACAGGCACCATTCACCGCAGCAGCTGGGGAACTGTGACTGCTCACCCAGCATCAGCGTATGCCTGCGATGGTTGCTGTATGCATGGGCTGATGTGCACGCATACTCCCTAACGTCCCAAGGGCTCCACACTGTGTATCCTCGTTTGATGGGAACACCAGGTGTAGGCCCCAGGCCTTGCCGGTAGGAGCTGGGGTTTGAACCCAGGTGATCTGCTCTCTGAGGGACAGGTCCTATGGTTTCTGGTGGACATCCTGAGGTGGGGCATCAGCTGTGACTGCCACCCACAGGCAAGGTGTCCATGCCCTGGTCTGTACCAATGAAGCCTGGACGGAGTAGGGATCCAGGCGTCTCCCTGTGGAGACGGCCACTCCTGTACCTACACCCCTTGACTTCTGGGTGGGCTGCTAGGCTGCAGAGAACTTCCTGGCCCTCACCGTCCATACCTTCCCTTGGCTCTCCCGCCTCACAAGCACAGGATTTCAAGTTGCCAGTTCTAGGTACATAAAGACGCTGGGATTATTTAATTGGAGACAGTCTCACTCTGTTGCCCAGGCTGGTGTATAGTGCCAAGATCTCAGCTCACTGCAACCTGCACCTCCAGGTTCAGCAATCCTCCTGCCTCAGCCTCCCAAGTAACTGCGAGCACAGGCATGCATCACCACACCCAGCTAATTTTTTTTTTTTGTATTTTTAGTGGAGACAGGGTTTTCACCTTGCTGGCCAAGCTAGTCTTGAACTTCTGGGCTAAAGTGATCCACCCACCTCAGCCTCCCAAAGTGCTGGGATTACAGAAGTGAGCCACCTTCCCCAGCCAGACACTGAGATTAAGAAGGAAATCTTTTCAGCCTAGCCTAGAGCTCTTACCAACAATCACCTGTCCAATGCCTCATGACTCAAGTCATGGAGCAGAGGCAGGTTCTGCAGGGTCTGGGATGCTGAGGACCCTGGGAGCAGGAGTAGGGGCTGCAGTGAAATGCAGTGAGGGCAGTCACACTAGGGAAGGGACTTCGGACGACTCCCGAGGGAGGAGCCACAAAAGTAACAATAACCAGAATTACAGTTTAGAAAACATCCATGCAGCGCCAATACTTGCCGAAGTTCTACACAGTTCACAAACTGCTTCTCTCCTATCTAGAAGAGGAGGAAACCGGGCTTTGTTGAGGTTAACGGCCCATGGCCGCAGTCAGCAGCGGGGCCCAGGGCTGCTCCTTAGCCACTCTAGATGCCCAGGCAGCAGCGGCACTTCCACGCTCCGCCCACTATCATCAGCCCTCGAAGGGCAGCTCCGAGGACTGCAGCGCGGTGGGGTCCAAGGCCACCCTCTGGCTCTTCTCTCGAACGCCACCTCCGACACCCGCCCAGCAACGACCCAGCTTCTGGTGTCTCTCCGCAGGGGAGTGGTCAACTGGGGGGCGGGCCCTCGCTCTCGTGTAAATGCAACTTGGGGCGATGCAGGACAGTATCCAGCACCTAAGCAAGGGCGCCTGGAAGGAGCGGCCAGCCAGGAAAATCAAGTCTCCAGGCCTTTTCAGAGACGAAATGCAGCCAGGCGGGAAGGCCGACTGGCGCCCCGGGCTCCTGGTGCGAGAGGCTGCCCCTTACCTCCTGAGGAGAGCGGTCACCAACCCTTCCCGTGCCTCCTCTTTTAATCGAGGGAGTTCGCCCCTAAGCCCAACGGCAACCCCAACGGCTCCTCACAGGTCATAAGCCTCTCTGAGCCGCGACCTTCCTAGCATCCAGCCCGATGCAAGGAACGGGGCGACTGTCCCCACCACGGCGGCCAGAGAGGGCCCAAAATGGAGAGCCTGCCCAAGATGGGTCCCACGAATGCCCCGCGACAAGGAAGCCCGGGGCTCGCTCTGACCACGCCTGGGGCCCACGGGACCGCACCACACCACGGAGGAAACCTCGACCCCGCCACGCCCGAGACGGCGCCACCGCCTCCCACAACCAACCTCAGCGCCGAGATGGCGGCCGCACGCCCCTCGGCACGGCCCGCTTCCGGATCACTTAAAATGGCGGCGGCACAAGGCGGGGCAGCACAAGGCGGGGCTGCGCCAGGGAAGGCGGGCCGGCGCGGGGCATGCCGGGCCGCGCGCGGGCTGCCGGGAACGGGGCGGAGCGCGGCCGCGCCGGCGCGTCGAGGTGAGAGGCAGCCGCCGAGATGGTGAGCGGGCGTGGGGGAGGGGCGGCCGGGCCGGGCCGGGGGCGGCGGGGGGCGGCTGGGCCGCGTCAGGGGCCGGGGCTTTGCCCTCACGCCGGCCCGCCGCCCCCAGGACGTGTTCCTTATGATCCGGCGCCACAAGACCACCATCTTCACGGACGCCAAGGAGTCCAGCACGGTGTTCGAGCTGAAGCGCATCGTCGAGGGCATCCTCAAGCGGCCGCCCGACGAGCAGCGGCTGTACAAGGTGGGTCCCGCGGGCGGGCACACGGGAGAGGGTGCCCGGCGCGGGGCTGACGGCGACGCTGTTCGCGATGTAAACAGTGGCGGCCGGCGACGCCTGCGGGCGCCCGAGCCGCGGGGCTGGGACATCCGTTGTGCGGGTGAAGCGCGAGCACCGCTCGCCGCGGGGATCTCCAGTCCAGGGGCGAAAGTTTAGACCTCGTGCCGGGTCTCGGGCGCCAAGGGCACCGTGGCATCCAACCCCTGCAACAGTACCGCCCGCGCCATGCAGTTGACGAAAGTGAGGTTCAGCTTGGTCGTTTAACCAGCCGAAGGTCATTGGCAGCGCCAGGGTCTGAACCGCATGCGACCCCTTAATCGCCAGCGTTCTCCGCAGGCCCAGAGGAATCACGCTGTCCCCCCGGACGCTACTGGGGGTGAAGGTTGGGGGACTCAGCTGATGCAGAGTCAGGTCGCACTCGTTTTTCACCAAGCAACCATTTGTTATTACCTCCCGGTCTCCTGCTACTGTTCTAGAAGCCCCCCACTTTCCCCTTGCAAACAAACTGCGATTATTCAATCAGAATGGCTTGGGATTTGGGGTCTGCATTGGAGAGTCAGATGCCTCAGCCTCTGATTTATGTCTCCCAGCATCGTGAGGTTGTCGCCTAAGTGCATTGATCAAATTCTACAGCTGGAAACTGGGAAACTGACTTTTAGCTCCAAACTCAGAGCCTCAGCTCCCATGGTCCCTAATGGCCTTTCCTCACTGATACCTACTGGGACTTAGCCAATATTAAATGACCCTGCCTCTGCATGTCCCATGTGCGACATATCTACTCAAGTAGTGCTTTATGTTCCTCATTAAAACCTTCTGGTGGCCCTACGAATTGAGAATTCTGGTAATTCCTGGTTTACAGATGATGAAACTGCATCAAAAGGGTCAACTACCAGCTGGGTGTGGTGGCATGGTCTTGTAGTCCACATGCTCTGAAAGTTGAGGCAAGAGAATAGCTTGAGCCCAGGAGTTCCAAGCTAGAAGGGGCTATGATGGCGCTTATGTAGGGTCTATGCCACTGCACACCTGGGCAACATAGCGAGACCCTGTCTCTTAAGTACAAAAAAAGAAAAAATGTTCAAATTCCTCGTCCAAGGTGGCAGAGCTGAGATTGAAACCCAGGTCTGCTTATTTTCAGATAAGTGGTTCCTCAGATTTGCCTGGAGAATTTGGATAAAACCATATACTAAAGCCCCACCCCAGGAGGTTCTGATTTAGAAGTTGTTGGATATAACCCTGGAATCTGTGTATTGATAGGCATCGTGGTGGTCCTGGTCCACACTGAGGGCCCTCCTCTGACTTCCCTGTAGTTGCTGGTCAGAGGTCTTTGGGACTTGCCCCACATGGGGCCTCTCCCAAGATCCTGCTTCTCTTCTCAGGATGACCAACTCTTGGATGATGGCAAGACACTGGGCGAGTGTGGCTTCACCAGTCAAACAGCACGGCCACAGGCCCCAGCCACAGTGGGGCTGGCCTTCCGGGCAGGTGAGAGGGGCCTGGGCTGGGTGGCAGCCAAGCAGGTTGGGAGCAGTCAAAGAGGGTCATCATGGAGCCTGGAGTTGAAGCCTTCAGGACAGTGTCTTCCCCATGCCTGAAGGGCTGGCAGTATTCTTTGATAGTGTGTTTGTTTCCTCATTTGAAAAAAAAAAAAAAGTAGCAAACAAATGAGATGCTTACGGAAAAGGAAGCTTATTTCCCAAAGGCAGCTCACACTTACAGGCGGCTGACTGAGTACCTGGCTCTGTGAGTCACTGTGTGTTGCTTCCACTGTCCCATCTCCTCCTCTCAGTCGCCCTGAGGGGTCTGCATACCATCATCCCTGTTTTGCAGATGAGGACGCAGGCTTGCCGGCAGTCATGTGGGGAGCCATGGTTAAGAGGCTGCCGGCCCTTGCTGGAGTCAGCATGCCAGGCTCTGTGTTGTGATCACTGAATCCCTCTGCATCTGTGTGGTTGAGTTGGATTTTGCCAGTTTTCAGGTTCAGTAAAGTGAGCCTGGCGAGGTTAGGCCACCTGCTGGGACTGTCAGATCTGGAGCCTGTGCCTCCATCTGCCGTACCCCACCCCTGCCCAAGCTTTGAAACCTGGGGATTAGGAGTGCTTTACTGCTCACCAGGGCATTTTCTTCCACCCAAGAGAAAAGGAGGGGAGATTTAAAATGTTTTCTCTCTGGGAACTTGAACAGAGGTTATTATAGAGCTGTGTTTTCATAGCTGTGGACCTAGCTGCTGTGTGGATGGCTGAGAAAACTTGGATAAAGTTAGGAATTATTAATATTTTTCTGGCTTGTAAGAAAACATAGCAAGAGCTGATGAGGAAGAGTACAGTCCTAGCTCCACCTTTCAGTTCCATAAATTCAGGCTAGGTCTCAGCCTCAGCAGCAGTATCCCCTGGCCGGCTACCTTGCCCACCCGCCCTTCCTGGCCCCAGTGTTCCCTTGTCCTTAAAGGAGGTGAGTCCTCAGGCACCCCAGGTCTGGCCCGCTGCCAGTGCCCAACAGACAGGAAGCTTCAGAGCCTTTCTCTGGGCTCCTTCTGCCCAGATGTTGATGTTAGGAGTCAGGTGCAGAGCTGGCACAGACATACAGGTCGTGCCCTGTACAGGGGTGCATTTTTTTGTTCTGTTGTTTCTGAGACAGTCTCACTGTGTTGCCCAGGCTGCAGTGCAGTGGCATGATCTCAGCTCACTGCAGCCTCCACCTCTGGGGTTCAAGTGATTCTCCTGCCTCAGCATTTTGAGTAGCTGGAACTACAGGTGTGCACCACCATGCCTAGCTAATTTTGTATTTTTAGTAGAGACGGGGTTTCGCCATGTTAGGCTGGTCTCAAACTCCTGACCTCAGTTTATTTGCCTACCCCAGCCTCCCAAAGTGCTGGGATTACAGGCCCAGGGTGCCTTTCTGAAGAGGGCAATTGAGTTGTGAGGTCTGCTTCCTGAAACGAAGCTGCAGTGCATTCTCCCAGAAGTGTACCCTAGAAGTTTGAACAGTGGTACCCTAGAAGTTTGCTGTGACTTGGAAGATACTGATAGACCCATTTTGTAGATGAGAAAATCAAGACTAAGGAAGGTGACTTGTTTTTCCCCCACAACCCTTAGTGTATGGCATGGAATGTAGTCGTGGCTCTGGAGCCCAGGTCACATCATCCCTCTTGCAGATGATGGCTGTCATTGATGGGGGCCACAGTGTGGACTGCTTGTAGAAACACACTTCTGGATGCAGCGCAACCCATCATGTTGTTCCCAGGCCTTGACTGGGTGCCCCACCCTCTGCCTCCCAGTGTTTATGTGCAAGGATGAGACACAGGCCTCTCCCCTCCCCCAAGCTTACCACTCAAGGAGGTAACTATCAAATTAAATGTTAAAGGGCATTGTCCAGGCTCATTGCCAAAGAATGAGGGAGGTAGTGAAGGCACAAATTGTCACAGGTTTGTGGCCTGGAAGATGCATTAGACTAAGCTGTCAGTTTCTGAACCTCGGCACAGTGGGCTTGTTGAGCTGGAGTAATGTGTGGGTTGTTTTGTGCACCATAGCACATGGAGCTGTATACCTGGCCTCTACCCACTAGATAGCACTGGAGCACCCCACCTCCCCAGTTGTGACAGCCAGAACTGTCACCAGGGATGCTAGCTTTCCCTGGGATGCCTCATCAATTGAGAACCCTGAGCCAGGTATCGATGGGTCTCCTTGCTGGAAGAAAGCACAGGAAAAAAGCTGTGAAGTGGGGTTTGTTTGCTGTGTATTGGGGTGACAGCAGGGACAACATAGGGAAGACCTTGGCCTTCCTGGAGCCAGTCAAAAGAAAGGGCAATTTGGTAAGTGCCCCCATGCCCAGGGTGTCAGGATGTCTTGACTGTTGGGGGTGGGTAGACGGGAGGTTCATCTGAGGCGGTGACCTGAGCTGGACCCTGAAAGTCCAGAAGCAGCCAGCCATTCTGAGTGCTGGGACCAGCAAGTGCAAAGGCCCGAGTTAGGAAAAGAACTTAGTGTGGGAACATAGAGGGCCAGAGCCTGAGCGCGTGGGAGGTAGAGACCAAAGGCAAGGATGTGATGGTAATTTGGGGCATGATAGGAAGTCACTGGAAGGTTTTAAGCAGGGAAGGAGTAGTCTAGTTTGATTTTAAATTAAGGAAAAAGGGTGTGAAGGGAACAAGGAGATAGAGATATTTTGGGTGAAGAGTGATGCTGGCTGCAGATGGTCAGCCCTCGGGCTTACTATTTGGACATGGAAGATGAGGAAAGGGGCCCCAGCATGGTCAGTGGGAGGGGCTGGGAGACACTGACATGGGGCCACTGAAGCACCAACTGTGTGGACGAGTGTTCACATGGAGATTCCTCAGAGCTGCAGATAATCACACACAAACACCAAAGCCCCAGCTGAGGCAAGTCAGGATACCCCCCTCCAGCTCTGTTCCTTCCCTCACAGAGGACACCTTTGAGGCCCTGTGCATCGAGCCATTCTCCAGCCCGCCCGAGCTGCCTGACGTGATGAAGCCCCAGGACTCGGGAAGCAGTGCCAATGAACAAGCCGTGCAGTGAGGACCCCGAAGAGGCCCATTCCCTTCAATAAAAGAGATTTGGCAGTCTGCCTGGTTGCTGCCTCTTTTTTCCCAATCCTCCCTGGGGGGCTCCTTTTAGGGCTTGTGCTTGTCAGGTCCGGTACTGCCCTGTCTGCCAGACCCTGGGACCCTCAGTTGCACTGAGACCCAAGCCATTCTTAGCAGTCACACCAATCATAGCCCTGAGCCAGCCTCAGTGATAAGAGATTCCAATTCTAGGCCTTTTTCCTTCCAAGTGTCCTCTACCCCATACCCTGCATGTCCACTCCCAGGGGCCTCTTTTCCAGTGTCCTGGTTTGACAGCATGTTCAATGAGGGAAACCCAAGGTGGACTCACACAGGTCCACCCACACTGGGGATGCAACCAGGGAAGGAGGTGGCATTCCTGTCACCACACCTAATAAAGAGTCTACAGACCCAGTTCCTGCATTTCTCATTTTTATTTGACAGAAAAAGTTGCTCTTGCTGTACAGATTTTAAAAAACCAAAATGCCTTTAAGAAACGTGAAAAGTTGGGGGGAGGGGTACACAACCTCATGGGGGACAGTAGGAACCAACTAATTCCAATTCCTGCCCCTTCCAAGAATACCTCTCACAACCTCCAGTCCCAAACCACCATCACCCCAGGTACTTTTGGATACAAACAGGGCCATGCCTCCCTGGCCCTGACTCCAGGCTGGAGTGTCCTGAAGTGTTATCCTCCCCTCCCCCAACTCCCATCTGCATTCCCTCCCACCCCAAACCCCCCAGAACACGTGAACCAGGAAAAACTCACGGAGATTAACATTTCACAGGAACAAAGAAAAAAAAGGGGAGGGGAAAAGGAGCCCTCCATCCAAGGGCTGCCAAGGCTCAAAGGGGGGCAGACAAAGACCCTCCCACGGCTCTGCTGGGGACAAAGGGACACTCCCTGTGGCTCCAGAGCATGGGGTGTGGTAGAATCCCCCAGAGACGATTTATGGAGACCTGCAACAGAAGATGGAGGTCAACAGGGAGGCCCCACCCCAGCGCTCCTGCTTCTATGCCACTCAGAACGGGGCTGCCACCCACCACCACCAGAACTGACTCCCGAAGTGGGCCTCAGCCTTCCAGGAGAATGCGCACCTGGAGGAGCGGTGTCGCAGGGGGCGAGGGCTAGGTGTCTCCCTCCTTCGCTTGTGGCTGGGGGAGCGGCTGTCCCCACGCTGGCCTCTCCGGGAACCCCGCTCACTGCTGCTGCTGCAACACAGGACAGACATCTGGTCATAAGGTAGCACCAACCTCAGGCACCACTGAACCCCAAAGCTTTCTTTGTAGAAAGCAGTGGTGGCCAGACCCGGCTGGGTGCTGACATCTGCAGTTGGCCCTACCTCTGCTGGTCCCGTGGAGAGGGCTGTGGCGAGGGACGGCGACGCTCCACAGGTGAATAGCTGAGGGACCGAGAGTCCCTAAGAGAGTCTATTGGCTTCCGGGGGCTGCGGGACCTGGGGAACACAGGAGGACCCAATAGCACCACACCCTTTCAAGCCCACTGGCCAGCACTCAGGACCACCCGCCCAGGTCCTGACCACCAAACCTCACACCACACAGGGCCAGCCTCAGACCCACCTTTGTCCGCTCACTCACCCATCCGCCCGCACACCATCCACCGAGTGCCCAGTGGGCAGGCACAGGGTGCAGCGGGGGATGCAAAGATAAAGACAGTCCCTGCCCTTGAAGGAGCTCAGTGGTGAAGGAAGGCACGCACGGCCCCGTGTGTGGGAAGCAGGGCTGGATGTGCGTGGCTCTGGGGACCCAAGGGAGAGGGACATGGGGCAGGGCAGGGAAGGGGTAGGGGAGTCTTCTCGAAGGTGCTGTTTGAGCGGAGTCTTGCAGAACGAGGAGTTCACCAGGCGGACAAGGGAATTCCAGGCAGAAGGAACAGCATGTCCAAAGGCATGGGCTCTCCTTAGACTGCAAGGCGCTGGGTGTGGCTGGAGCACAGGGCATGTGTGGGGGCGGGCAGGAGGAGAACACAGGGCGGGCGAGGCCCGTTGGTGAAGAGCCTCACACGCCACTCCCGCAGAGGTGGGGCTTTGTCGCCGTCCCGAAGGATTTGTGGAGTGGAGGGAAGTAGCCAGATGTGCGTTTTAGAAAGGTCCCTCTGGCTACATGTGGAAGAGGAAGGCGTGGAAGCGGGGAGACAGGGAGGAGGCTGTGGACAGAGTCGGGAGATGACGACGGTGGCCAGACCAGAGCCCTGGCAGCAGTAATGGGGAGACACTAGAACCCTGGGACCAGGCTGTGTGTTGAGGGAGGGACAGGAAGAAACCAAGGAGACCCCAGTCCTGGCCTGAGCGACCCTGTGGATGGCGCAGCCCTTCGCCAGAACAGGGTGCAACGAGCAGGAGGAGAGGAGAGCAAGTGCCTCCTCCCCCACAACCAGACGCCCAAGGTCACGTGAGACACCCAGCCGGGAGGCTCACACCCCAGGATCCCTTCTCTGGACAAGTCACTTCCCCACCCTCCTTCAATCTCAGGCAAGGCAGCACTCACCTCCGCTCGCCAAGGGGTGGCTTCTTGGGGCTTGCAGGTTTGGGCAACGCCTGAGGACCAGGCTTAGCAGGGGAAGGGGAAGAGGAGGAGGAGGAAGAGGAGGAGGAGGAAGAGGAGGAAGAAGAGGAAGAGGAGGAGGAAGAAGAGGAAGAGGAGGAGGAGGAGGAAGATGAAGAGGAGGAGCTGGAACTGGAACTGCTAGAGCGCCTCTTCCGTTTGGCTGGGGTTGGCTCCGGAGGACGTCCCTCTCGAACAGCCTCCTTTGGGGCTGGTGTGGGGCTGGGGACCCTGTGGGAGGAGTGGAGTGTCACAAGGAGACAAGCTGCCCCAGCCCCAACCCTACCTTCCTTGGCCTGGAGGAACGGCAGTGGGGGAGGGGTGCCTGAGAAAGGTGCTGGGAGCTCTCTGAGTCATGTGAGCCAGCGATTCTCTGGAGAGCAGTGGTGCGAGCTGACCCAACCTCTGCTAACAGAAGCAACAGGCTGGGGCCCGCAGCATAAGGGATCAAGGTTAAACCTCAAGAATGTCCCTGATGGAGGAATAAGGCCTCTGGGCTCAGGTGTGGAAGCTGAAGCTGGGTAGTCTCCTTCCTCGGAGAGCCGCAGCTTGGGGAGGCCCCTGTGAGTGCAGGTTGGCTGGGGAAGGGGCCGTCCTGCCTGGAGGCAGGGAGAGGGATGGGATGACCTCTGAAGATCCTTCCAGCCCAGGGAGTTCCTCTTGAGGTCTAACTGCCATCCCTCCTGCTGTAAAATTAAGTCCATTTCCTCTAGTTCTGTCCTCTGTAGAGACGGAAAACTTATCATTATCCTCTAGAGAATGAACCTTCGGAGACTTTTATCTGTCCCATTCCTCCCCCCTCCACCCCCGCCCCCACATTCTCTTCTACCCCCAGTTTGAGGGTCAAGGTCCCCATACCTCCTCCAAGAGCCAAGCACCTGTAACATGGTTTCTCCCTCCCCACTCCCCAACCTACCCCCAATACCTCCCCCCAAAAGTTTCTAAAAGTCAAGCTCCCTCACCTCTTCAGTGCCACCTCAGGTTGCACAGGAAGGCTAGAGCCTTCCGAGTCACTAGAACTGGAGCCAGAGGAGGAGGAGGATGACGATGATGATGATGATGAAGAGGAAGAACTAGAGGACGAGGAGGAGGAGGAGGAACTCCGCCGCTCCTTTGCTGGCTGCAGGGCGGCTAATGCAGAAGGCTGCTGGGCCCCAGTAGAGGCAGGTGGTTCCCCCCCATCAGAGTGGGACACCCCAGGGGCAGGGACAGAGAGCATGCCATTGTGGTCACCAACAGAGGATGTGGTCGTTGCCACTGCCCCAGAGGAAAGGGACTGAGACCCTGCTATGGGGGTGGTCTGGGCAATCAAAGAACGGGATTGGTCTGAAAAAGCAGAAGGCACAGGAGACCTCGGCTGATCCTGTGCCGGAGGAAGAAGAGACTGTGAAGGCGCCTGGCCCATTCTAGAGGAAGGGGAAGGAGCCCGCTCGGAGGTCATTCTAGACTGGCTTGGTGCAGACGGTGGTGTTCTGGACCTGGCTCGGTCAAGGAGAGGTGGGGAGGTTCTGCCACTGACACGCTCGTAGGCAGAGAGGGGCACCCTGGGGCTGGTGAGATTTGCACCAGACAATGCTGGAGCCATCCTAGCACTGGTGAGGCTTGCAGGGGCCAAGGCTGCAGGGGTTCTGGAGCCGGCAATATTCACAGGAGCTGTGGCATGTGCAGACCGAGGACCCACCAGGTTTGCAGAGGCTGGAGCCTGCGGTGTTCTGGAGCTGGAGGGATAGTTTGCAGCAGTTGGTGGGGTGCCAGAGCCTGAGAGACTGAGAGCTGCCAAGGCAGCTGGGGTTCGGGCCCCTGCTAGGTTCACAGCTGGGGCTGTGGGGGTGCGAGGGTCAGCCAGGTTCACAGCCGAAGGTGCCACTGCTGTTCTGGAGCTGGCCAAGTTCATCGCTGCCGCTGCAGCTGGTGTTCGAGAGTCAGCCAGGTTCACTGCCGTTGGGATGGCAGGTGTCCTGGCACTGGCTAGGTTCATGGCTGCTGCAGAGGCTGCAGGAATCCTGCTGGCAAGGTTGGCTGCTGGGGCGGTTCTGAGACTCATGAGAGGCACCGGGGCTGGAACCTGGGACATTCTTGCAGCAAGGCCAGCAGCAGACATGGACGGAGGAGGCCGAGCAGTGCCAAGACTAATAGCTGTCAAGGCAAGTGCAATCCTAGACTGAGCATGATTTTCCGGCACGGATGTTCTCTGGTGGTCAGGTATTCGGGGACCTGGACCATCCATCATGGAGCCACTGGCTTGCTGCAGAACAGACATGGGTGTTCTAGAGCTGCCAAGGGGTTCAAGCATTCCAGGTGATCTACAGCGGTCAAGAGGTGTTGGGGACATGCTAGGACGACTGAAGCAGCTCATTCTTGAGCTATTGAGTGCTACTGGAGGTGTACGAGAACCAGAATGATTTCTTGTTGCTGGAGGAGTAGCAGAACGTGAACGATCAGAACTACTTCCAGATGCAGAACGCCTGCGGATGGCTGGAGGAGATCTTGTTAAGGACCGTTTGCCCCGAGCTGTTCGCGGAGAACGGGATCTAGAGCGGCGGCGGATAGCAAGTGGTGAGCGACTTCGAGAACGTTTGCGTGGCAACAGTGGCGTTCGAGACCTAGAGCGGCGCCGAATAGCTGGAGGTGTCCGGGACCTGGAACGGCGGCGTGTCACTGGTGAGGTTCGAGAGCGGGACCTTCTTCGAGTTACTGGAGATGTGCGAGATCGAGATCTCCTTCTGGTGACTGGAGATGTTCTAGATCTTGATCTTCTACGAGTGATAGGCGAAGTTCTGCTTCGAGATCGCCTCCTGGTTACTGGTGGAGTCCTAGATCTGGACCTTCTGCGAGTCACTGGTGGAGTTCTAGAACGGGAGCGCCGGCGTGTTGTTGGCGTTCTGGACCTTGAACGACGGCGGGTTACTGGTGGTGTTCTGGATCTGGACCGCCTTCGGCTCACTGGGGATGCTCTTGACCGGGATCTTCGTCGAGTCACTGAAGTCCTGGACCTTGACCGTCTCCGGCTGACTGGCGAGGTTCGAGACCTGGACCGACGTCGGCTTATCAGGGGGGTTCTGGACCTGGATCGCCGGTGAGTGGCTGGAGAGGCTCGAGATCTAGAACGCTTCCAGGGGGCTGGCGATGTGCGTGAGCGAGAGCGCTTCCGACTGGTTGGAGGTGTCCGAGAGCGGCCTCTTCGGCGTCGAGAGGAGGTCCGGGAACTTTCCTGCCGGGCAGGTGACCGTGAGTGATAACCAGAGCCTCCCCTCCGCCGCCGAGTAACCCGTGACCTTGACCGGCTCCGCTGTCTTCGCCGAGAGGTTGACTGAGAAGATCCAGACCTATCTCGACGTCGGGTTGTTCTAGTTTTCTCTCTCCTTGAGCGGGAACGGGACCTCTGGAGTCCACGAGGCTTTGGTGAAGGAGAGCGGCCTCTCCTTGAGGTTGTCTTAGCGCGTGGAGATGAAGCTGAGCGGCGTCGGTGTGAAGACCTTGACTTTTCTACTGGCTCTGGGGAAGACACTGAGGGACTTCTCCGGCGCCTTGGGGGAGTTCTCGAGCGAGTTTCTGGTGAGGATGAGGCAGAGCGGCTTCTACGGGAGAGTCTGGCCTTCCTTGTTAGCTCAGGGGATGATCGAGAGCTACGACGTCGAGGTGGTGTACGAGACTTGGTCTTGGGCTCTGGTGATGACCTGGAGCCTCTGCGTGCAGTTCTCGATTTGGGTGGATGTTCAGGAGAGGACTCGGTACTACTGCTTCCTTCAGGAGAAGGGCCCCTGCCTTTGCTTGATGAACCTGATCTGCTCCGTCTGGGAAGAGCCCGAGGGGCTGGAGCTTTAGGCTCAGGAGAAGAATCAGAACCACTCTGTGCCCTGGGTGTTGTTCTTGGCTTATCTTTCACTTCAGGGGAGGAACCAGACCTACTGCGCCGAGGAGAAGGTCGAGATTTGCTGTCAACCTCTGGAGACGATCCAGAGTGACTCCTCTGCCTAAGTGGGGTTCGTGTCTTGGCTTTAGAATCCGGAGAAGAGTCTGACTCACTTCTTTCCTGAGGGGATGCACTGGGTTTCACATCAAGTTCTTGAGAAGACCCCGAACGACTTCTCTGCCCCAAGGGAGTCCGAGCCACAGTTTTCTGATCAACTGAGGATTCTGACCCACTTCTTTCTCTCTGAGGAGTAAGACACTTGTTGTTGAGCTCTGGGGATGAGGGAGAACGACTCCTTGGCCTAGGAGTCTGAGGCAAAGCTTTTGGTTCTGGGGAAGAATCACATTCGCTTCTCCCTCTGGATGGTGTTCTAGGTACATCTTTCATTCCAGGAGAAGACCCAGAGAGGCTGTGTCTCGAAGGTGTCCCAGACCCATCTCTAAGTCCTGGAGAAGACCCAGACCTGCTTCTCCTTGATGGAGTTCTGGGTAATCCATCTTTCATTTCAGGGGAAGATGCAGAACTACTTCTTTCTCTTGAGGGTGTTCTGGGTACAGCATCAAGCACAGGTGAAGAGATGCTCTGATTTGAAGACATTCCTGCCTTTTCCACGGCATCTGGGGATAACTCAGAACTGCTGCGTCTAGAAGATCGTGTTGATTGTTCTTTCATGTCTAGAGATGGATCTGTTTCCAGCTGATTCAGAAAAGGTCCATTCAAATCATCTTTAACTTCAGAAGAAAATCCAGTACTCATTTCTGTACCAAGTGGGCCTGAGCTTCTAAATTCTAAAGGTGATCCAAAGCTGTTCTCCCTGAGTGGGGAGTTAGACAGTTCTTTATGTTCTGGAGAAAAATGTGGCCCACCCCAAGATGAGGCCATTGCAGGGACATCCACTGCTTCCAAAGAAGCCTGTGACTGGCTTTGATCAAGAGTCAAAGACACAGCAGGCCTTTCTTCTACTTCAGGAGATGATTCGAAGTTACTTCCAGCTATTTCTTTAAGTTCTGAAGACAAATGAGGCAGAACTTGGCTTGTGGGTTCTTCAGACTTCTCCACCACCTCCATTAACTCATCTTGGCTTGACATAGGCAATGCACTATTTTGCTCTTTTGTTTCTGGAGATGACCCATCACCACTTCTTTCCCTTGATGGCATTCCGGGTGTGTCCTTGAATACCAGTGAAGACTCAGGCCTATCCTGTACTGGAAAAGGACTAAATTTGTGTCTCTGTCTAAGAGGTGATGCAGTGGTATCCTCTTGAAGGGGTGACACCGTTTTGTCTTTTGACTCAGAAGTCTCTGATCTACTCTGCCCCAGAAGAGAATTTGAGTCCACTGTAGGATGTGAGTAAGAGTCAGACTGAGACCTGCTCTGCTCAGGAGACATTCCCGATTTCAAGGTAGGACTTGCCGACAACTCAATTCTATCTCGTCTTATTGGAGATCTGGATGCCAGGTCAGTGATTGGAGATGAAGACCTGGACCGACCTCCCTTAGGTGATGTTTGAGATTTGCTCTGCAGAGATGGTGATTCTGAGCAACTCTGTCTCACTTCCGGACTTGAAGTATCAGATCTGTGGTCTGGTGAAGTTTGGGATTGTCCTTTCAGTTGCAGAGGTGAGAGACCAAAATAGCTCTCACCTGGTGGTGTATCAGATTTTACTCCTGCACAAAGAGAGAAGGATCCAGGGCAACTTTGAACTAGTGAGTCTTTAGACTTCTCTTGGGGACATGGTGACTTTGATCCAGAAAGATTTGACCCTGGTGGAGTTTGGGACTTTACTTTGGGGTGTGGTGAAGTAGACCCTGAGTGACTTTGTCTTGGTGGTGTTTCAGGTTTCACTTTGGTATCTGGTGAGGAGGACCTAGAATGGCTGTATCTTGGCAACAATGTGGATTCCACATTGGAGCAGGGAGATACTGATCTGCTTTGCCTTGGAGGTGTTCTAGATGTCACCCTACCAGGACTTGGAGAAGAGGAGCCAGAATGGCTTCTTTGTCTTGGTGATATTATCGCCTTCACTTTGGGTTGTGGAGATGATGACCTAGATGGGCTCTGTTTGGGAGGTGTGCCAGATTTCACTCGAGGAGGAGAAGACCCTGAGCAACTATGTCTAGAAGGGGTCCTAGATTTCAACTCAGGGTCAGGTGATGATTCAAAACAGCTCTGTCTTTGTGGTGTTACAGATTGCTCATTGGCCTGGGGACTTGCTATGGATCCCTGCCTTGGTGGTGTTCCAGATTTCACCTTAGGATGAGGAGATGAACTAGAATGACTTTGTCTTGATGGTGTTTTAGACTTCTGTTTAGGGGGCGGAGAAGAACTGGAGCGACTGCGTCTGGGTGGCGTTCTAGATTTAGCTTTAGGTTGGGAGGATCCAGAGCGACTGCGCCTGGGTGGTGTCTGTGACTTCTGTTTAGGGCATGGAGAAGACCCTGAAAGGCTGCGCCTCAAAGACAAGCGAGATTTTGCTTTGGACCGTGGTGAAGAGAGAGACCTGCTCCGCCTTGAAGAAATGCGAGATTTCTTCATTTCTGGGCTTGAATTGGACCTGCTTCTTCTCTGAGATGTTCTGGATTTGTTTTTCCGCTCTGAAGATGAGCCAGACCTGCCTCTTCTTTGAGGTGTTCTAGAGTGAGATCTTCCACGTCTAACTAAGCTTCTACTGCGGGATCTTCCTCGTCTTGGTGTCCTAGACCGAGACCTCCCTCTCCTAGCTGGTGTTCTGGAGCGTGAGCGACCACTACGTCTAGCTGGGGTTCTGGAGCGTGAGCGGCCACGTCTGGCTGGGGTTCTGGAGCGTGAGCGGCCACGTCTAGCTGGGGTTCTAGAGCGTGATCTGCCACTTCTCCTGGCTGGTGATCTACTACGAGACCTCCGTCTTACTGGTGATCGGGTCCTAGATCTACGCCTAGCAGGTGTTCTAGACCGAGACCTGCCCCTCCGGGCTGGTGTTCTAGACCGAGACCTACGCCTGGCAGGTGTTCTGGATCGTGATCTCCGCCTGGCAGGTGTTCTAGAGCGGGACCTGCCCCGCCGGGCTGGTGTTCTAGAACGAGATCTGCCCCTAGTGGCCGATGATCTAGAGTGAGACCTCCCTCGCCTAGCTGACCTAGACCTGCCTCTTCTCTGGGTATTTCTGCTCCTGGACCAGCCGGGTCGCTGAGGAGACCTAGAGCGGCCACGTCGCTGGGGGCTTCTAGATCTTCCCCACCTCTGTGCAGACCTGGACCTACGCCACTGGGGAGATCGGGATCGAGAATGACCTCTCTTTGCAGGGGTTCGAGACCGAGATCGCCCTCTCTTAGTAGTGGCGGGGCTACGGGACCTCCCTATCCTACGAGAAGGGGTGTGAGAATGTGATTTATCCCGTTTTGCTCGGCCATGTGAGCGATTCTTGGATGTGGGAGAAGGAGAAATCTCTCGGTGGGACCCCAGAGCTGGAGCAGGTTTAGGACTTTCAGGGGAAGAGCTGGCATGCCGAGAAACTTTGGTAGGTTGAGGGGATGGTGGGCTACTCTCTGAGGAAGAAGATTGGGGAAGTTTCTCAGGAGACTTAGGTGGTGAATGGCCCCGAGTTGGAGAGGCCTCAGATGGGGGGTTCACTGGCTCCTGACTTAAAGGGGTTGTTGCAAGGGGTTGTGGGGAGCCGCCATGTCGCTCAGCAAGGAGCGGAGTGGGAGCAGGTGGTTCTGGGCCTGTGCTGCTCCTTTCCGGAGAGGGGCTAGGTCGAGTTGCAGATTTCTAAGAGTGGAAGAGAGAGTAGGGATTCATAAACATCAAAATGTCACATCACCCCTGAGATCCCAACACCCTTTCCAATGAAAACTTTTCTTTTACACAACCCATGACCACAAGCAATCATTTTCATTCAATAACAAGGAATCATTAAATCACAGTAGGGAAAACATATGAATATATGGAGAGTCTCAGAATCTTACAACTGAGAAGAACACAAAATGCAAATAATTAATGCATTTCATTTAACAACAAATGCCACTACAAAATGTTACGAAGATGGAAAAAAGCTATCCTTAAATGGAAAGATAAGCAGTTTCCTAAAGTGAATGCTAACTTCGCCGTTGAAAAATTAACTACATTAAGGAAAAGAAACAGCATGAATAGGCCGGGCACGGTGGCTCACGCCTGTAATCCCAGCACTTTGGGAGGCCGAGGCGGGTGGATCACAAGGTCAAGAGATCGAGACCATCCTGGTCAACATGGTGAAACCCCGTCTCTACTAAAACTACAAAAAATTAGCTGGGCATGGTGGCGCGTGCCTATAATCCCAGCTACTCAGGAGGCTGAGGCAGGAGAATTGTCTGAACCCAGGAGGCAGAGGTTGCGGTGAGCCGAATCGCGCCATTGTACTCCAGCCTGGGTAACAAGAGCGAAACTCCGTCTCCAAAAAAAAAAAAAAAAAAAAAAAAAAAAAAAAAAAAAAAAAAAAAAAAAAAAAAAAAAAAGCATGAATGAAGATGTGAGAATATGATTTTTGTGAAAAGTAAAAAAGCAGACCAGGATGGGTAAAGGAAATGAGAAAAACACCACATCATAAAAGCCTTAAACACAATTCAAAAGCAATAAGGAAGTAGTTAAGTTCCTGAGGTCAACCAACTTGAAATTTCGAAAGGTAACCCTGGATGACATGGAAAATTGACAATGACAATAAAGGCAAGTATTAAAACTGTAATCACTGAAGCAAGAGAGTAATTAAGGCTTACATTAGAACAGAAGGTACAAAACACCATGAACTACTGAAAACTTCCAGTGTTTCAATCAAACTATTGGTGGCAACCCAATAAATTAAAAGCTTTACTGAGGACCAGCATTTAATGAAACAGAGAAGAAACTAGAAGTATCATAAAGAGTACACAGATACTTTTGCTCCAGTTCTACATATAAACAAGACCCAATATAAAACCTATTAATATCTAATGAAATTTGATTCTAAAGGATTCACAATTCAGTTAGGTCACAATCCTAAAAGCACTGCAGACACAGTGAGAGGACTAATCAGGAGAGGAATGCACAAAAAAAACTGAATTCATTTCTTTTAATAAGTTATTACCTCCTCTCCCTTTCACATCACATGTCTATCCTAAATCAATACCCTTGCAATCCAATGATCACCAACTCAGGAACATACCTCCTTCTTGTCTTTATCTTTGTCTTCATAAGGGCTGCTAGGCTGTTTTGTAGCAGGCTCTGGGCTACTAGGCCGTTGTGTGTTGGTAGTACCTGGTTCACTGGAAGGCACATCTCCTTCCCCTCGTCGCCCTGAAGCAGGGGAAGGACTTCTTCCAGTCAAAGCAGTCGTATGAGTTTTAGCTGCAGCACTTCGAGACCTGTAGGAGTTAATTCAGGATGGGGGGAGAGGAGGGAAATCAGCTCAAAGGGAGAACAGGAAACCCCCTCCCCAACTCCCATCCACCTTTACTAACTACTAACTGTACAACCCTCTTCCAAAACGCTTTCTTAGTCACATGACTCAAATCATTCACTGAGGTCCAAGTACAGTCCACTTTGGTTCTTCTCTTCCCAACACATTTCCAAAGAATGCTCTCCCTCTACCCCTTTACTCACCTCCCCCAAACATCCCCAAACCATCCACCCAGCCCACTCCCTACCCACTTCATTCACAACTCACCTCTGAGCCCACCTCCTTCAGGAAGCCTTCCCCGATTAAGGAAGCCAGGGTAAGGATTCCTTCCTCCCCCAGACACCACGAACAAACCACCACCCCCCCTATTCTGGCAGTCCATATACATCAGAACGAAACAAAAAATAACAAACAAAAACAAAAAAAAAAGAGAAGGGGAAATGTATATGTCTGTCCATCCTGTTGCTTTAGCCTGTCAGCTCCTAGAGGGCAGGGACCGTGTCTTCCGAATGGTCTGTGCAGCGCCTAGCACACCGTGGGCGCTCAATAAATATTAAATTAATTAACCCATCATTCCCTCTCCCTCCCTTCCTCCTGGACTACCCCTTACCGACTGCGGGAAGTATCGGAGGAGGAAGCAGAGTCAGCAGAAGTTGAACGGTGGGCCCGGCGGCTCTTAGGGGCTGGTGTTGTACTTCGAGACCTAAAAGAAGACCACCACCACAGCTCAGGGTACTGCTGTACCTCTCCTAGATTCTCCTCGCCTATCCCTCAACCCTTTACCAGTCAGGGACATAACTAATACAACCCTCTCCCGCTAAGGTGGCATTCCCTTACAACCCAAGCAAAGTCCCCACGAATTCACTCACCGCTTTCGCTTTTTGTCCTTAGATTTACGTTTGCTCTTTGGAGTGGGAGACCTAGGAAATAAGGCAAGGTTGTTAAAAGTAATTCTTTTTAAAAAAGGAAATAAAGCCGGGCGCAGTGGCTCAAGCCTGTAATCCCAGCACTTTGGGAAGCCGAGGCAGGCGGATCACGAGGTCAAGAGATCGAGACCATCCTGGTCAACATGGTGAAACCCCGTCTCTACTAAAAATACAAAAAATTAGCTGG
>NW_016107759.1:2887988-2892828 GCF_001604975.1 Cebus imitator
AAAAGAAAAGAAAACCAAAAGTGAAATGAAAAGAATTAAGGAGTGTTGCCACGAATAAGATCAAGGAATTGAGCTTTACCCCAAGAAAAATAAATCTCCCAGAGGCTAAGTAAAGAGAGAGAGGGCCATCAGGCAGTGGCTCACTGCTCCCATAATGCCACTGCGCCCCCCACTACGAGTTAAAGAACTCTTCTTACCTATGCTTACGTTTCTTGGACTCAGATTCTGACCTGTTGGAAAAAAGAAGAAAAAATATAAACCAACACCTCTGCCTGAATTCAGGAAATCTTCTCCAATCACTCAAGTATTCCCATCTCGTACCTGTGCTTCTTCTTCTTCGAGCTCTTCTTTCTCTCCCGTCGAGGAGAGCTGCTCTCTGACCTGCTAAAGATGGATTCAGAAGCAAGATCATTCTGCTTGGCTTCTTTCCTGGCCCTCCTACCTACAATCCCTTCCTAAAAAGGTTTCTAAAACACTTGAACATCCTAACAGCACCAGTGCTGCAGACCTATGCCCAGGACTTATTTCTTCCTTCTCCAACAAGTATAGAAAACCCCTTAAGTCAACAAAGATCAAAATGAAAAAAAATTCCAGAATCCAAAATGCTGCTGGCCAATCCTAATTAGCAGAACTGCAAACTTAACACTTCCCCACCAAGAAACTCATATATTTCTTCTAGCTGAGGCCTCAGTGGTAACTCCCTCCTCCCTGACAACTACCTCCTGCTCTTTGGAAGCCAGAACTCTCCACTTCCAGAGAGAAGTACACCACAGGATTGGTCCTCTAGCTATCAGAGTAAGTTTCCAACTAACTTACCGTCCTCTATCTTTCTTCTTTTTCTTCTTCTTCTGCTTTGGGGTTGGTGAGCGAGAACTGCTGGACTCCCGAACAAGGCTGGGGAAAGGTAGAAAGTAGCAGAGATGGGTGCTAGGACAATGTTAGGACAAATGTTCCTTTTCTTTAAAAGACAGAGCCTCAAAAATAAAAAATAAAAAAAAAGCACAAGTGTCTGTTGCCTTGGCTAGGGTGCAGCGGCAGCATCACAGCTCACACAGTAACCTCCAACTTGTGGGCTCAAGAGATCCTCCTGCCTCTGCCTCTCCAAGTAGCTTAGGCTACAAGCATGTGCCACCACCCAGCTTTTTTTTCCAGTTTTTGTAGAGACAAGGTCTCACTATATTGCCCACGCTGGCTTCAAACTCCTGGACTCAAGTGATCTCCTGCCTGAGATTCCCACAATTCCACAATTACAGGTATGAGCCACTGTGGCTAGCCCTTGCCCAAATTTTCTTGGACACCTCAACTTCAGAAGAACAAAATCTGAAGAGTTTGTGAAGAAACCAGCCCGTGAAAGGAAAAAAACGGAGCAAGGAGCTTACAAACAAGAAAAGAAGCTATCAGTGGTTTCCTGGCCTTGTATACCTGTAAGGTTTGGGAGGCTCAGGAGCTGGTTGTTTAGCTTCACGGGCACGTCGCTGAGGATCAAAAGAGCTGCCATCTACGTAAGAATCACTGATGCCAAAGGCAGCACGGAGTCTTTCATTCTTCTTCTCATTCAATTCTGCCAACTGGTGAGTCTCTGTGACCCTAAAGAAAAAAAGCAAGAAAGTCTGAAAGAAATATAAAGGACAGAGCCATATTTAGAACACGAGTATAAGCAGGAGCCAAATAAGGCATGGGAAAGGCAGACAAAAGCAGGGAGGAAGTCCCACATGAGGAAAAGGACAGCAGCGGCAGCCAGCAGCCAGAGTCCAGAGTCATCAAGGGAGAGTTCAACACTCACGCTGGCCTCTGCCCTGGGGTCTCCTCCTTTCCCCCAGGGTTCACATCCTTCTCCAGCAACATGAGTCGAAAGGTCGCCACTTTTTCCTGAATTTGCTGTTCCTCGTACCTGAAGAACAAATCCCTTCAAGGTTAAGCTTAACAGGATACTTTCCCCAGTCCCAGGTCTCCACTTCCCTCACTCCCAAAAGGGTCCCTTCCCTCTCCATGCACACACAGAACTTTTTGTTTGCTCTCACCCAAAAGTCCCTTCTCTCCAGTCCTGATCTTTTCCCATCATCTTTCTTCCCTCTACTTACTACACCCTCTAGAACAGTGGATTTTAAACATGCTACAGGGGCCAAAAGAAAAAAATTAAGCAAGCAGGGTTCCAAATGCTCCTCCCCAACTTCAACAAGAATAGGCCTTTTATTTCCTGGGATTCCAAAGTGAAGTATACTGTAAAAAAGGGTCACCATTGCTGAAGTTTGAAAACCACTGCTCTGAGAGTTTTCTATCTTAACGTGTTCCTTTTCCAAAATATCCTTTTCCAGCCCAGATTCCCTCTTACTCAAGTATTCTTCCAATTCCTCTTTTCCTGCCTATGCTACTTTCCAAGGCCTCAATCCTTACATCCATTTATTTTCTTTTCTACCAATGACAACACCTATCAGCTTACCTAGCTCCTCTACCTGGTATGTGCTTTCCTATTGCTCCCTTAAAACACATTTTTGTTCTTCAATGGCCCCTCCCTTCCCTCATGTGCCTCCATTCAGTTCCTCAGGCTCCCATCTATGTCCCTGACACACAGCCTTCTCATTTCCCACTCTGCACTGTCCCTTAACTGTTTTTCAATACTCTAGAGCTCATTTACCTCCTCCCCTACCACAACTCCTTGCCAGGCCTCTTTCAACCAGCTAGCCCTAAGCTCCCTACATCCCACCTAACACCCCCAGCTCTGCACTCATTCAGTGCTTGACTCTCCCCCAGCCCTCCCTCACCCCTGCTCTTCCATCATCTCCTCCAGCTCGAGGCATCGCAGCTCGACGCGCCGCTTGCGCTCGTGGTCCAGGATGTCAGGATTAGGCCGCTTCACCAGGGCAGCCTCCAGGCGCCGCAGTTCCTCCTCTCCCTTGTAGTCAGGCCGCTCACCCCGGCGGCCCCGCACCAGGGACAGGTTGCGCTGGACGTAGCCGTTGGTGCCGCTGCCCCGGGGCGTCGGCAGCCCGATCCCGTTGTACATGGCCCCGTGCCCGGGGTGGGGGGGGATACCACCGCTCCTGAGGGTGAGCGGGGAGACACGGGTCAGGCCCCTGGCCCCAAACTAACCACTTACCCCCCCACACACACCCAAGTTCCTGCTCTTCTTCATCCCTATTTCAACATTTATCTTCACACTAAGCCTTCAGCTGTATAATGCTCCATCATCCTCCTGGTCTCCCAAAAAAACCACTTCTTCGTCCTTCCCAACTTTCTACCAGATCACAGCCCAGTTCTTACAATCTTTCTCTCAATGCCCTTGGCACAGAATTCTAAATAATCCCTCCCTGCACCTAGATTTTCTTCTTTTTCCACCCTACGAAAACAAGAATCTGTTTCTCTCAAATTTCTCCACACTGTCCCTTTTTATTCTCCTTTGGCCCCAAAATGCACAAGTGATGTCTTTATCAACTACTCTAATTCCTAACCTCTGATAACCAACTAAGGCCTCCTGGGCACAACAAACAGACATAGATCTGTGGCACCCAAGGACCTCTAGTTCATGTCCAAAGACTCCCAAGAACTTACCTAAGGATTTCAGACCACCCTACTTGAATACAAAATATAACTACACAGCCCCTCAGTATCGGAAGAGTGGACTAGTTGGTTCAGAATGTGCAGCCTCACACCCCAACTAAACGCTAGCATGCACATAAGAAACACACATGAACCTTGAATAATCTTCATAAACTTTACCTCCCAGCAAAGGGCCATTTCCTTGATTCCAAATACTTAAAAGATCCTATCAACTATCCTGGAATTTTATTCAATTTCCTTCCTCTAAATAGGATTTAACACAATTTACATCCGCTCCAAGTCTTGCCAGCTCCTGCCAAATATTACCAGTTTTCAACTCTATGCTCTATTTAAACACATCAAACCACTCTTCTCTGTTCCAACGGTTCCCATACCTTCTCCACATACCCTGCCCTAATAAAAACCCACTTTCATTAATATCCAACTGTTGGCTTTCCCTAACAATCCCCTGAATAGCACTTTCTAGTTTTTCTCTCCCAACCCTGCCTCTCCCTTCTCTCCTGTGTTAACCCCATGCTTCCTCCCAGGTTCTAGCTTTTCAACTTGTCCCAACCCTAACGTGACTGAAAAATTCTCAAGTCCCAGCTTCTCCGGTTAGATTCCTTACTTAAGGAATACTCTATTCCTTACACATACTCTATTTCTTTCTCTAATTACATATATTCTTTCTTTCTCATCCTTATCATCTCTAAGATAGTTTCCCAAAACATACATGTGTGAGGAAAAACTACTCAGAAAAACTCCTAAGGAATAGGCAAAGTGGAGAGATTAATAAAAGAAAGAAATAATAAATGAATAGAAGAGAAGGATGTATTTAGAAAAATTCTAGAAAGACGCATCATACAAATGTCAGGGAAAATATCCTAGCACGCACACACACATGTAGTATGGTGAAATGCTGAATGGAAGAGAGCTAACCAAGGTCCAGAACAGTTTTCCCTTCCATACCTCCTCACCCTAGTCTAAGGATGGGTCCCTACCCAATCCCAGCAGCAGACCCAATACTGAAAGCAGAAAGTGTCAGAAGAGGCTTGGCGCGGTGACTCGTGCCTTGAGCCACCCAAGTAATCCAAAGTAATCCCAGCACTCTGGGAGCCGAGACGGGCGGATCACGAGGTCAAGAGATCGAGATCATCCTGGCCAACACAGCGAAACACCCGCCTCTACTAAAAACACAAAAATTAGCCAGGCGTGGGGGCGTGCGCCTGTAGTCCCAGTTACTCAGGAGGCTACGGCAGAAGAATTTGAACCCGGGAGGCGGAGGTTGCAGTGAGCCAAAATC
>NW_016107759.1:2894023-2896762 GCF_001604975.1 Cebus imitator
AAAAAAAAAAAAAAGGGAAAGAAAGAAAACCAGTAGGCGCTAAGCAAAAGATATTAAGGTCATAATGTTTCGGAGAACTTTTAGGGAATGAGCCACCTCTAACCCCGCTCCCACCCCCCCCACACACAAAGACAACGACCCCACAGCATCTAAAGGGAGTGCTAAGACAAGGAAAGTAAGAACAGGAACAGCAACACCACACACAAATCACCAAACCGAATGATTTTATAAAATTCTTAAAGTGGGGCCCATAAGGGTGGATGTGGAAAAGTCACCTAAGATAAAAGCACAAGGTAAAAGGTACAAAGACGACAAAAAGTCCCTTTTTTTCTGTTGGGAAATTATCAGAGCGCTAACAAGGAAGTAGAAAGATATCTTGAAATCCAACATTAAAATATGCAGAAAAAGAAAATGGTACCAAAAGGAGAGAAAAGGATCGTCCCAGAAAACGGACATCAAGCACAGCCAGCTCAGCACCAGGGCACTCCAGCGCAGCTGAGTGGACACAAAGAACCCAGAAAGCTAAAACAGCAGCTGAAGAAGAGACCTAAGCCCACGCACTTAGGATGAAAGGCAACAAAACAATCTGAATTTTTGATCCAGACTGGTCTAACTGAAGCCGAGTGGAAACCAAGCTTCGGAAGAGCTGTGTGCCAAATAACGCCTGAAACTAACCAGAAAACTTTACAGAGTCCGGCGTTTTCTTCCCAAAGAAAAGGCTCTAAAAGTCTCCTTCGTTTTTTAAAAAGAATTTTCGGGAGACGATGGAAAAGTGAAAGAAGGGAACGCACAGTCTACCTTAGAGATGTAAACGGAGTACGTTCACTTTCTTTACAATTTTTAAGATTTGAGGCTTCTTCCCCCGTAACAACCCTGGCGGGCAGCCAGGAGTCCAAACCGTTTAAATCCGGGCCCCGGAGTTCAAGGTCCTCCCCGCAGCGCCGGGCGCCCATTTTCGGCCTTTCGGAATAGGGGAGGGAGCTGCGCGACCCCGAAGTCTGGGAGGACCCGGCTCGGGCAGCCTAACGCCGAAGAGAAACCCGAGGACAGGGATCGGGAGCCGGGGACAAAAGTCCGAGAGCAGGCCCCTCGCTGCCGCCCCTTCCCCACCACTTAAGGGCCGAAAGCGGCGGCTGCGGAAAGGCCACCTCGGCCGCACTTGTGGGGGGAGGGGTGAAAACGAGACGCGCGCGCGCGCGCTCCCCCCTCACCAAAGGCGCTCGCGAACCCGAGTAAAGGCGGCGACGAGCGCCGTGGTCATGGGGGAGGGGCGGGGGAGTCGAAGCCCGCCAGCGACAAGAACCGCAGGAAGGGGGAAGGGAGGCGAGGGCGTCCGCGCCAGCGAAAAGCGGAGAACGCGCGTGCGCGCGGAGGAGCGCGGCGACCTGAGCCGTTCTCCGCGCGCTTTGGCCTCGCGCCGGGGCCGCCGCCCCTCCCCCACCCGGCTCGCTGGCTCCCTCACCCTCTCACCCGCCGCCTCCGCCCGCCGCCTCCGAGGGGGAGAGGTCTTGCCGCCGCCGCTGCTCGAGCTCCCGAGTCCCTCGGGGCCTGGAGCTGCCGCCTCGCCTCGCCGGTCCGCCCGCCTCAGCCGACACCGACGCCTCCTCGCTTCCTCAGGGGCCGCAGCGGGCTCCGACTGCGCCACTCGCACCCCGCCTGGGCCGCGCTGCACGTCAGCACGACTAACTGCGTGCGTCAGCACGCAAACGCGCGTCGCGGGGCCCGCCGGGAACTGGAGCAGCCTTTCGCTCAGGCGCCGAACCCACACCGGAAAGTATCGTTTCTTAAGGCGCAGGGAAGATTTCACTCCTTTGCCGAAGGACTAAGCGTCCCGTCGGCCAGTGCGACGAAGAACGGAGAAGGCGACCTAAGACACCGCGTATTCGGAGGCCTTCCGGTGCGGGGAGGAGCCCCCGGCCTAGCGCCACCTAAGCGGTGCCCCAGAGCGTCTCACCGCCCGCCGTCCACGCAGAGCATCCTGGGAGTTGTAGTTCGGGCGTGTCGCAGAGCCCGGATGCAATTTCGGCTCTGGGCGCGGCGGCCATTTTGTCTCCCCATGTTGGGAGGCGATGGCCCAGGCACGGCGGTGTAGCCGTTTTCATGTGACTGTGGGCTTCCGGAGCGAGCCCGCGGCTGGATAGCATTCCGTCTTCCGTACCCGAGAGAAGCCGCCTCAGACCCCAGCTAGCAGCCATCTCCGCAGTCCCCAAGACTGGCTGCGGGCCCTGGACCTGCCCTAGGGGCCCAACCAACTGCCAGTGGCATAGGCTGCGCTCTGCTGCTGTAGACTGAGCTGAGGCCCGACGGCTGCCCCTGGGGGTGGAGTTCTCCTAGCTTCGGGTACCGCAGCCAGGCTGGGGTCCCACCAGAATCTGGGACGTGGTACCCGTGAAGGGGCACGTACAGGAGCAAGGCAGGAGGGAAATTGGCACCTTAAAAGTTTACACTTTTTGGTGCCGTACTTCCTGTTACATTTTCTAAGTCAGTGGTTCTGGGCCAGGTAATCAGCCAGTCTCCCTCACAGCAGAGTCGTAGACGCTGGGCTGCTTGGGCACAGGTTCAAATCGAACCCCACCGCTGGCGAGCGCCCCTGGACGCGCCCTTAGCTGTCCTTGTCAACTCAGGTGGCCTTGCACCCGAAACGATGCAGTACCACATAATGAACTGTCCATTTGAGTGTAAGGATTTATCTTTGCCATTATGGTTTGGAGGGTTTGGTTTTTTTTTTTTTTTTTGAGA